>NC_084826.1:28138110-28504882 GCF_958449725.1 Rosa rugosa
TAGCATACAGAGGACAAATCCAAAGTATGTATACTCAAGGAGAACACCTCTTTCCTAAGAGTATAATAGTGCACTATCTATAGGGACTAGGGCCCAGGCTTAACGTCTCATAACACCAAAACACATTTACCAGTAATTCATTTAAGCACGGGGTTGTAGAAATCACTCGGCTTCACAATTGTACTTCTCAAACATAATCAAATTCACAAAATACAATCTTTATGATTTATAGATCGTATATATGTATATGTACACCCACATAAAGAGACATATTATTTCAAGATAAATCTTTATTTCTTAAAATAATTTCCACATAATCACAAGTGGGCATATAAAATAGCTTTCACACCACATGATCAACATTTCATTATTCAACAATTAAAATGCGAGATTAATAGCTTGAATAATATCCAATCCATTCTCAATCATTTCATCACACCAATCACACATCAACCAATATATATATTCCACGTAAATATATATATACGTAATCATCCGCTTAGGGATGACCACTAATACCAACTATAGTTCAAGCATAAAAACCGTGAAATTCATTTGTACAATAAAATCATTTTACTTACCTATGGACCGTAGTTGATCAAGTCCATATGATTTAAAACAAATATTTATTCCACAAATATTTTCACACAATTGCGATAAAAATAAAGTAATTAAATTTATTCGGTTCGTAATATGAACCACGTGAGGTTTACTCACCTCTAATCCAGCTGCGTCTTCTTAACAGCTCAAACTACAATTCCACGAATAGTCCGCCAAATCAATCCATCGATCACCTAATCCAATAATGATCTTAACTTAGCCAACAACTCATAAACGTACGTAAACGACGATCCAACGGTCGGATTCAAATTAAATGATGATCCAACGGTCAGATCCTCACAGATCGCCTTTAGGATCATCCTCCTAAATTATCATGAAGATCCAACGGTCTGATCTTCCTGAATCGCCCTTACTAATATCTCCATAATTTTATATGAAAATCCGACGGTCAGATTCTCACGAATCGCCTTCCGAATTACTATTTTACAATTATACGAAGATCCAACGGTATGAAAATCCGACGGTCAGATTCTCACGAATCGCCTTCCGAATTACTATTTTACAATTATACGAAGATCCAACGGTCAGATCTTCGCCCGTGACCTCACAAAGTCATCGGGACAGTCATACGATCAACATATCTAAATTTGAAGCAAAACCGATGGTCTGATCTTCGCAGATCGTAAACCGTGGATAAAACGTAAAAACCGTAAATAGTAACGTAAAAACGTAAATCCACTATTTATCAACTTTTTCTAACATGACCATGTTATATATCAAAACGTTCGTATGGATGCGTAGATCATCGCCTAGATAATAAAAACTCAAAATATGGTCTGACGCGCCGCCACAAGCGGTGGTCAGTGGGCGGTCAACGCGGCGGTCAACTCCGGGTCAACCACCTCCGATGGCAAAGCGACCAACTACAAACTTGTTCAAAATGAAAGGGTGATCGACTTCCATACCTGGAGCTAAGTCTGGTTTGGCCTAGATCGTCCTAGATCAGATTTCAGATTAAATTAGGGACGTCGAAAAAGTCAAACCTTGATCTAGTGTTCTACTCTCAAAATCGTGATGAAAGACTTACATGGGAATGATCAGGGGGAGGAGGAGATCACGAAAATGGGAAGGATCAGCTCGTGCAACGCCGGCGTCGACGTTTTCCGGCCGGGTCGGTTTCGCTCGTCTGGGTGTCTTCGATCCAGCTTTCGGGGCAGCGTCGGAGCAAGGCGGTGGCACCAGGAGACTGGGCGGCTCACGGCGAAGCTAGGGATGGCCGGGTCGTGGCCGGAGGACGCCGGAGGACGGAGACGGATCTGGGTCGGGTCAGTCGGGTCGGCTGCGTAGGGAGGAGAGAGAACGGAGAGTTTGGGGGACCAAATTGTAATTTTGAGAAAATTTCGTCCTTCCGAAAAATTCAGGTTTTCCACCTATTTATAGAAAAATTCCAATTTTAAAATATTCGTAACTTATTCATACGAACTCCGAATATTGCGTTCCACATATGCACGCGATCGTATCGACGAGCTCTACAACTTTCATGAATGACATTTTCCCAAATTTTGAATGTATAAAAAGTCAACTTTGTTGACCCCCTAAAAAACGTTCGTTTTCGTAAATAAAATCGTTCGAACTAATTCCACAACTTCTTCAAGCTTCGTACTCGCTCCTACTATCGTGAAATCATTTCTAAAAATCCATGGAATTTAATTTGGATTTTTCGGGGTATTACAATAAAGATGCCTAGACGAATCACTTCCTTATGGCATAATGGTGCTCGATGAATAAATGCATCATCAATATTAATGCTCTCTTTTGCATTCTCATGAAGACGCCAACGAATATTCTTGTTCTTCTCAAAAGAGTGTTTCAAGGATCGGTCAGGAAGCTGAGTTTGCCTGAACCTGCTTTCATAACAACCATCGATGGCTCCTCTCACGCTCCCAGATACAAGTGTGAAATTGACACCAAAGTTGTAAAGCATCCCATCTTCAAAGGACCATGGAAAGCCACCAAGAAAGAATCTGAAAATGAAGTAGCCTTTGTTGCTTTACAATATCCACAGTTTGAGAAAGAAATCTACGTAGTACATTTTTTACTTTGATGAATTGATGGGCTCAAGGAAAAAGTGACAAAGCTTATTGCAGAAAGATTTCTTACAAGAATATATTGACCACCTTGATGGAGTAATCACGAAAAGACAATTTGATATAGTTAAGCTAGAAGTAGAGAAAGAAGAAAAAATTTGCAACAACCAGAATGTAGAAGAAAGTGTGGATCAAAGAATGAGTATCGATCGAAAGGAAGAAATTGTCCACATAACCGATGACTAAGGCTAGAAGCTAAAGAGTCACCTTAATAATTAGAGTGATTCTAAATTAAGGGAGGATGTTGGAAGTTATGAATAATTTAGAATTATGAGAGTTTTATGATTTGAATAATCATGACACTGTTACAGTGGTTACAGGAGTTACATAATTTGAGTTGTCTTTATGTATATTGTAATTGTTGTAGTTATGACATTGTCTAGCTGGCCTATATAAGTAGACTAGTCTAGTTGATTAAGGTGTATAGGAGTATTTTGGAAGTTTTATTAGAGTAACTTTATTATCAGGTATTTTGAGAGTCTCCTCCATATATCTCTCTAGGAGCTCTGTACATGCATGCCTTAATTTGGGCTGTACATCTCCCATATTTAGTGTCATTCATGCAGTCTATCTCCCTACCCAAAATTAGTTTTCAACATTTATGCTTCTGCTGATATCCAACAGTATGCTTGTTCGCACTAGCCCTCTTTATATCGAGGCTGATTCCTTGACCTCCAAGCAAATAATCTCCTTATTTCACCCAAATTCTACTACCAAGAGATTCATTAGAATTCTGTTTCTTGGTAAGAAATCCAACATTGTCTTCTACTTAGAGCTTTAACTTTAATGCTTTCCCAATCAGCTTTGAATCCTTTCTTAAACGAGGAACCCTAGGTCGGCAAAATCCTAGGATTTTCCTAGTTAGGCTTTTAACGGGCTTGAGGCAAAAAATAAAAAGAGGCCTACATTAGAGGAAAAAAATGAAAAAAAAATGCAAAGAAAATTGAAAAAAAGAAAAGAAAAATAAATAACGATTCTTGGTCTAAGGTCTTTGTAACCAGGATAAAAAATGACCCTCAAAGCTATTGGTCTTTGCAACCAGGATAAAAAAAAAAAAAAAAAAATCTTTGGAGTAGAGGATGACGTATCACCATCCACTCCATCTTCATTCATTAGAATAGCCCAAGTTGAGGAGCCCCAATCAATCTCAGCCCAACAAGAGACCCAAGCAGCCCACAGGGAGCCTACCATCCAAATTCGAGACCAAAGACCCCAACTATGAGCTAAAGTCCACTCCAGGCCCAACAATCTTGGAACCCAATAGCAAACCCTAGCCTCCCTAACAGCCAAACAACCGCCCTCCTCAGCAGAACCACCTTCACCACTACTGTCGCAACCTTTCCCATCACCATTATAGAAGTCTTTGTGACCGCCACCGAGCTTTCCCATCACCACCGTACAATTCCGGCATGGGAGAGAGAGCTCCATTATCACCATCACTGTCCAACTGTAACCCGACAACAATCTTTCCTGTCGAATAGGAAACCCGTTCACCACTGACATCGTCATCCTCGACCACTATAAGAGCCGATCGATCCCATTTGATTGAATCTGAACCCAAGTCGACCTGAGCAACATAGCCATCACCGAGTCCCTATCCCACAGGATGAGGATGAGGAAACTCGCGCTATCGCAGCCAAGATGGCCGCCATTAGAGGCTCTGGTCCATCAAGAAGACAAAACTGATCCAGACATAAATTCAAGGGGTGTCGAAGCCAATCAAGGTCGGAGAGTTTGCAGCGCCGCCATCGTCAATCAAGGTCGGTTGCAACCTTAGAGTTGCTCTCGAGAGAACAGAGAGCTTCATTTTTGATTTATTAGGGGATTCGAACCTAACCTAACACTGACAAAAAGAAATGCAGCTTGCCAACTACACCCATGCTATTTTTAAGTAAAAGACTTATTTTTTATGCAATTAATAATTTTGCCAAACTACCCCCAATAAAAAAACAAATAGGGTCGACGAGACACTGGGCTTGAGGTGGCTGCCTCACGGGTCTTACCTCAGACTCAAGTCTGGGAACAATTTTCCTAAGAAATCCATTTCATTAACCAAACGAGCTCTAAGTTCACCTGCCAAATAACTGAGTATGAAAATTATGCTCATCAATATTTAGATCTAAGATCCGATAAAAAATAAAACAACTCAAACTTAATTTAGTTCTTTTCAACTATTAGATTTAAGTCTTCAGATGACTAAGCATAATTTATTTGTTTAATTACCGAGTAAATAAACATTACTGCTCAAATGGTACAAGGTCAGTGAACTAGCAATCCAACAACGGGTGGATATGTCTCCAAGCCAAAAAAACATTCAAAGAATAGGCCAATTATTTTTTTGATCAAATAATTGCATTCATATGGAAGAAGTTACAAGCGGTATGAATATTACAAACAAGGCCACTAATGGACCACTTATAACAAGGTCAGACCAAAAGGCCTGAACACCACTTCCAAGTTCCAACTAGAGCTACAAGATCTCCGTTACACCTTGAGGCAAGGAAAATGGTCATACCGACCAAGAAGACTCAAAATCCGACGAAATACCAACATCGTTGGTAGGAAATTGTCGGTATACCACCTGGGTAGCGACTCTGAACCCAAGAAGGAATAACAAATCCTCGAGTCAACTCCGCCTCCTGAGTAGTGAATACTCGTGATAAATGCAGGTGAACAACGACATCACTCGATCAGTGGTGTTTTATAATGAGGCACCAGCACGACCAAAGAGGGTCACGATTATTCAAAACAGTAAAGCAAAACAACAAACAAACAAACAAGCTAAACAAAAAAAGAAAAAGCAAACAAACGGAGATGCAATAGCCCAAATCAAGACTACCACGACTAGGCCCACCACTAAGTATTGGCCCAGATAAGCACCCCTATACCTGAAGCCCACCCTAGCCCAAGCCCATTCTGTGACCCAGAACCGTTTCACCGTCTGCTCCTATCCGATCACCTGCTCCTCCGTCAGTCCCTCCACCACCTTGCATCGAGCTACAGATCGAAGCCTCCCACATTACCTGGGCAACTGATGCCACCGAGGCCGCCACCATCAGATCTGCGGCTCACCGCACCCAATTGGAGAGGAGCCCCCTGAGACAACCCGTCAACACCCGATCAGTGCCCCAATCTGACCTCAGATCACCAAAGAACTCTGATACACCGGCGAGTAGCTCAGACTGACCCGATCTGAAACAAGATAACTTGGATCTGGTACAAGAAACTCCATTCCCTCCTCCAACCACGAGACAAACCATTGCCGTACCTAGATCGGAACCCTCCCTCGACAGTGCCAGTTGGATCTACAGCTCCATCCCAGCCACTCCCTCCCTTCCTACTCAGCCACCAAACCAGGACGAAAACAGAAAGATCAAGACAACTCAAAAGGGGCCATGCACTCCAAAGACACTTCCTCTCCCAGACCGAGACACCATGGCGAGGTCGCCGACAGTGTTCGACCGGGAGAGGGGAAACCTCTCTCTGTTCGTGTTTTTCGCTAGGCGAAGAGACCAATTAAAAGTGTGTCAATGGGCAGCTTTATTACATTTACCATAGACATAATTAAATGTAGCGTTACATTGTCCCACATGATAAAAATTGATTGTGAAAAAAAAAAATTGAGATTCTTTTTAAGGTATCCCAGCCAACCGCCACATGTTGTTGAGTTGATAAGAGTCTCTCAGTGTGGTACCCTCACATCCGGTTTGAATTCCTCCGATGCTAATTGTAGTTAAATCTCTATCTATTCTTGGTGACCAGGAGGGAGGACGCGTTCTAACATGACCCTTCGGCACATATTAGTCTCTAGACCTACAAAGTCTTTGAGGATACCGTGTGATTTCGATAAAATAAAAAAAATCCATTCCCAATTAGAAATTTCCCCAATTGTAATAACTCGTCCGCCCAGATCCCAAAAAAATGGCTCTATCCATTAAGTGACTGGGTTTGAGATTGACAGTTAGTAAATAAAAATCCTCATTTGATACCTCATTATCCCTATCTGATCAATTGTCAGGTTTTTGACTGGATCATGAGTCAATAGATTGACTCGTCTAATTTCATGGCATCTGACCAGAGTAAAGATTAATTACAATTGCATTGATAAATTGCTAAAATGATCTGCTAAGAGCATCTTTAGTAAACTCTCTATCTTAGCTCCTTAATTATTTTGGAGAGCATGTTTAGCTTTTTATCAATTTTAACAGCTGCACCAGACTTCTAAGTGACTCTCAATTTTAAATTTTAGATATCACGCTCCTAAATATAGAGAGCGAGATGAGGCTCTCTATTATTTTTGTTAATTTAAAACGTTTCTTTTAAGTCATTCTATTTAATTTATAAATATATTTAATCTATTTTTTCTTCATTCAATAAATAATATAACTTCAAATCTAACTAAAATAGAGAAAATTAATGTAGACGTATTTCTAAAGAGTGTGGCTATTGGGGCCTCCAAATCTGCTCACTTGACCTCACTCTATTATGAATTATTAAATGACATATATAACCTACTATAAAATGACTATTAAGGACAATAATTATACCAAAAAAATATTACATTGATTTTCTATAGACTTTCTAATTCAATAATATTAGATTGCATTCTTTATTATTTTCCTTATCTATTTTAATTTTTCAATTTCACTACATACTCATTAAAGCATTCATTAATAAGAGTTAAAACTATGATTATGTGACATAAAAATATATGATATACATGTTGAACGCGTATTGGTGAGGGAAAACAAAACAAATCATATTATGACATAAATCTAAGTCTATCCATTATATTTACAAAATAAATAAATAAAACAAAAAATGAGCTAGCAATTTTTTAAAACAAATATTTAAATAATTAATCATGAGGTACATCTTCATATTTTTTTGCAAAGCTAAAACAGAAAAAAACAAGTTTTTGAAAAAAAAAACCACAAAATAGTTCATGTTATTTTCTTGTTGATTAGAAATTAATTTTTAAAACTCAATACCTTATGTTTAATTTTTTTTTATTGAAAAAAAACTTTTATGTTGTCTGATTAAGGAATGAATATGTAATTAAGATTTATAGAGTAATTAATTCATTGAATTAACTAAGTTTTTTTTTAAAAGATAATAATTTGTTTGCAAATTATATGAGTATTTGAGGAAATTCAGTGAGGTTTAGTGAGTAAATTTAGTAGTAAAAAATTTGATAGGAGGTGTAAAAAGTATAGGAGGTCAAGTGAGTAAATTTGGAGGTTTCAATAGAAAAACTCATTTCTAAATAGGCTAGCCAAAATAACTTTTGAGCTATTTTGGCTAAAATTTGACTAAAAAATAGCTAGCATTGCTAAAGATGCTCTAATGAGCATTTCAAAAAAAGATGCTCTAATGAGAAGTTATATAAATTAATTTGGATTGATGAGTATAGTATACAGAAATTATAGCCTCTCTTGGGTACGTACAGCATTTTTTACGATTTTTTTCTATGGTTTTGATATCGTCGTCCTATGAAAAATGTTGGGTGTTGCTGATTTCTAAATAATTTTTTCTTGCAATTTTGGTTTTCTAATTGACGAGCTTGTACTCGAGTTCTTATGTAACTAATTACATCAAGTAATTCCAGTATGGAACGTACGTTGTCCCATGGTAACGCTTCTGGTCATCATGATCAGCTTGCCTAGGCATCTTTAATAGAAATCTGAGCGTTTTTGTGCATTATTTACCGCTCTAAATTCTAACCTTGATAGTTTTCTATACCTTTTCCATGAGAAATTAATTTATAGTAGTTGCTGCAACAATATAAATATCCAACGTACTCATTCTTCATCAGCACGCTAAAATGGCTTCTGACAACCATAGCTGGTCGATAGTACTGTTTCTTGCTCTCCTTTTGTACTATCACTCAATCGTCGTCACTGCAGCTGATCAAGCCTTGCTTGACAAAATCTGCAAGCTGGCTCAGAGTTACGATTTTTGCCTCTCAACACTGCGCAACGACCCACGTACTGCTCAAGCTGACCTTCGTGGCCTTTCCCTAATCTCCATTGCAATAACCATTGATGAAGTACGAGATGTTTCCGATCGACTGCCTAACATTCCTGTACCTAATCATCCCGTCGATCAGCAACGGAAAAAAGCTTGTCAGACTGATTATAGTGACGCATTAGCCAGTTTCCAGAAGGCTTACCAGACCTCAGCTAAAGGGGATTACTGGGGTGTGATCGACTTGGTGAGGGTTGGAGCAAACAAAGCTATAGATTGCGAAGACATATACAAGAGAGATCCGATAAGCGTGTCACCAGTCTCTACAGATAACCACAAAGTGATTCAGCTTGCAGAGATCACTTTAATTGTTATTGATTTTCTAACCAGACATTAAATCACTTTTGCTTAATAAAACAAAAACGATCATGAATGTATTAAGGTCAGACCAGTTTAATGTTTCGTTGAACCTTTGATTTTGGTCCTTTAAGAACTTTTCAAATAAAAAGTGAAAAATTATATTTTTGTCGTTGTCCTATTTTGATCTATATATGCTATGGAAAATATTTGAGATTTCAAATAGGGTGTGCGGCTATTGTCACTGTTGTGTTTTAAATGATTACTCGCAAGTGCATGAATCGATTGTAGTATAGTTAGCGCAAGCACGAGGTCGTTCCAACAAGGATTGAAATTCGAATTGATTCTAACTCAAATAACCAATTAAACACATAAATAAACAAATGGCTAAATACTGGTTACTACCCTGTGGTTTAGGTCCAAAATCAATTCAGTCCCTGGACTTTTAATTTCATCAAAAACACCCATGCAATTTCAATTTTGATCTAATAGGTACAATCTGTTAGTTTTCTGATAATTGAGTCATTTAACTTGTTGATGTGGTTCATATATGACCTATGTTTTATGATGTGGTGTTGAGGTGACATGCATAGTCAATTTAGGAGTGGGTCTCACTATTAGAAATCTATCAAATAAAAAGTTTTTCATCAAATAATCCAACTATAAGTTGAACCCATAACAGAATATTAACGAATTGGACCTATTAGATCAAAATTGAAAGTACAGGAGTGATTTTGATGAAATTAAAAGTCCAGGGACTGAATTGATTTTGGACCTAAACCACAGGGTAGTAACCAGTATTTAGCCCATAAACAAATATTTAATTGGAAAGATTGTGATGATTGAAACTATAACTAAACAGCTAAGAATAGAAACAAAAGAGTTAAGAGAAGGGTTTTTCAGAAGGTTGAAAACTAAGAAAATTGAATGCTAAGACTTTGAATCCACCACCTAGTACTTCTACTCTTTTGCTAGCTGACAACCATTGAATTCCCTAGATTTCATGCTAATGATTCCCGTACATAAGCCTTATTGATCCCGGACATATGTCAATGTTCTTCTAACCTATGAATTCCAACTTATTGATCATATATAGAACTCAAGCAGCCAAACTATAATTTACTTCACTTAATGATCAGGTTCAAGCAAACATGTTCAACTCCATTAAGCACAAGCGAACTAGAAAATCATGCAAACAAGAATATCGACTATGATCAAGCACTTGTATTCTTAATTCACAACTCTTTAATCACAAGATTGAATTATCTTTTGGCCTCCTAGAAAACACCTACTCTTTGATCAAGCCTCATGTTCTCCAACCAAATAACTAATAAACAAAACCTAGGTCTTATTGATCCCGAGCAAATATTTTGAATAAAAGTTCTATTGAAACGATGATTAAGAGTTTAACATAGAAATCCTGAAATTCAATAGCAGACCAACTAAACAAATAGAATAGTCATACTAGGGGCTTCATCTCAGCCCTAGCTTAAGAATTTAGTAAAAAAAAAACGATAAAAATATAGCTTAAGAATTTATCTTAAGAATTTAGTAAAAAAAAAGATAAAAATAACTAAGAAAAAGGGGAAATGATCATTTACCCAATTTCAACAACAAAATTGCCCACTTGCTCCACCATGAGTTGTTAAACCTCATTTACCCAAAACACTCTAAGGGATTATTTCCCCTTTACCCAATTAATTCTTTTTTTATTCTTTTTATTTATTTTTGGGACTTTTTTGCCCTCTCCTTCTTTCTCACTTAGAGGGAGAAATCATCCTCCACCTTGCCGGACTCCGGTGACTAGTGGCCGGCCTCGGACTCCGGTGACCGGTGACCGGAATCCGGCGACCGGTCACTAATAATACCCAGTAACCATATTATTGCCCCCCAGTAATCATATTATTGCCCCCCAAAAATAACATTATTGCCTCCAATAATCATATTATTGCCGTCCAGTGAATTGTATGAACTCCCAAAATCAAAATGAATACACTACAGGCACAATTGATCAATTTATAATCATATTATTGCCCCCCAATAATCATATTATTGCCTCCCAATAATCATAGCTTCGACCAATCACAGAGTGCCATGTCACCTTTGTTGTGTCATCCAACCAATCATAAAGCTCCAAAATAAGTCCATAATTTTCTGAATATATTTTTGCCGAAATATCCATTAATTAATTCTGATTTTCTTCTTTATTTTCGGCCAAAATTCCTTTAGGAATTGTAGGATGAACCTAGACTTGTTTTGGAATTCTTCTTTCCTTAAAATTCTCCCTTGAAAATCTCCATGCATATCATTCCTTGTGTGGCGTCAATCACCTTGATTTTCCACGTTATTTCCTTGTTTCTCTCTTGGCTTTTTACGGCAACACATAATTAACTCCTCCAAGAATATCTTTTTGCCCTTAAAAATCTCCCTTGATTTCCTCCAATCGAAATCTCCAATCACTCTCCTTGATTTTCACGTTGGCTCCTTTTTTTCCTCTCTCCCAATAATCATATTATTACCCTCCAATAATCATATTATTGCCCCCCAATAATCTATTGACACTATGTTATTATTTGTGGGAATTATGTTTTTGATAGCTGATATGTTTATTTGTGTTTATAGTGTGGAAATGTAGTGTACTATGTTGGTCTATTGGGGGGCAATAGAAATATTATTGCCCCCCAGTAATGTGATTTTTAGACGTCTATTGCCCCCAATAGACATTTAACTTCTCTCTATTGGCCTCCAATTGACATTCAAATCATTTTTTTTCTTTTTTCTTTCCTTCTGCCCCTTATTTTACTTTAAAAAAAAAAATTTGGGCACCCAGAAAAATGATCTGGGCACCCACATCAAGACCGGACGCTTTTCTCGACTACTAGGTGTTGGACTCCGGCGAGGTAGGCCGACCAAAGCTGCTTGGTCGTCTTCAGGAGTGGATGCTGCTTCTCCAATCGGCGCCGCAGACCGGAAAGCCCAGATCGCCGAAATCGACCAGAAGCCCGGTCGCCGAAATCGACCTTGCTCGTCGCCGTCCGATCTCAACAGAGTCCTCGATCTGCGGCCTCTGAGGCGTCGTCTTCGGCCTATGCGGCGTCGTCCGGCCTCTGTGGCGTCGTCTCCGGCCTCTGTGGAGCGCGGCAACGGGCACGGTGCGGGGGGAGAGAGAGAGAGAAACTGGAGGTGGAGATCGGGGGGAGAGAGACAGAGAGTCTGAGGGGAGAGGGATGAGTTTCTTTTTAATTAATAGGGGTTAAAATGTCAATAGATATTAGATTGGGTAAATGGGGTTAAAAAACTGTTGGTGGAGCAAGTGGGCAATGTTGATGCTGAAATTGGGTAAGTGGTCACGGCCCCTAAGAAAAATATAGTGCAGGAGGAATAAAGATGGAGGTGACTCCTCTTGCTCTTATTGTGTTCCAATCTGCTCTCCAGGCCACCTCTTGTGTCTCTAGACGTCCTTAGGTTTTCTGCCTTGTATGTCCCTTTTAATTCCTACTTGACTTGGGCTCCTTAAGTCTTCTAGTCCAACTTGGAATAAATTTCTTCTTTCCAAAGAAACACAAGGTTATTATTGTCAACGCAAGAAATTACTCCAAATATGTCATACATGTTCAGTCTTGTTCCATTCGAGTGCTAAGAACAACGGACTTGGGCCTCACAAGTTTGATTCTGAAAAGATATGCAAGATCCGTCAAAATCTGCCTTACCGAAATCATCATATATAACTAGCTCCGCAAGAATGCGAATCCACTTCCGTAAAATTCCTCAAAAAGCTAACATCCGTATCTTTCCAATGGTATATGGCTCACTGCTAATTCCTTGTGAGAAGGTAGAGTTTAATTGTGACGACCTAAAATTTTAAACATTTTCCGAAAAATAAGTTTTAGTTTTAATTATTGTGCTAAACTATTTGTTAAATATTGTTTTTACATAATATATATATATATATATATATATATATATATATATATATATATATATATATATATATATATATATATATATATATATATAGTGTAGAGATGATTTTTTTTTTATGGGTTTAAGTAAATAGAGTGTAGCCCAAAGTATTTGGCCCAAAACTCAAACCCAAGTGGCTTAACAGCTTATAGAAAGAAGTCTACGACCAAAACTAGATCAAACAACGTCTAAACTCAAAGCCTTGTCCCGTCTCTTCATCGCCTTCCTCACCTTCAGATTCCGGACATATGCCAAAGTTCTTCTAACTTACAAATTCCAACTTATTGATCATGTATAGAACTCAAGTAGCCAAACTATAATTTACTTTACTTAATGATCAGGTTCAAGCAAACATGTTCAACTCCATTAAGCACAAAAGAACTAGAAAATCATGCAAACAAGAATATCGACTATGATTAAGTACTTGTATTCTTAATTCACAACTCTTTAATCACAAGATTGAATTATCTTTTGGCCTCCTAGAAAACACCTACTCTTTGATCAAGCCTCATGTTCTCCAACCAAATAACTAATAAACAAAACCTAGGTCTTATTGATCCCGAGCAAAGATTTTGAATAAAAGTTCTATTGAAACGGTGATTAAGAGTTTAACATAGAAATCCCGAAATTCAATAGCAGACCAATTAAACAAATAGAATAGTCATACTAGGGGCTTCATCTCAGCCCTAGCTTAAGAATTTAGCAAAAACAAACGATAAAAATAACTAAGAAAAACATAGTGCAGGAGGAATAAAGATGAAGGTGACTCCTCTTGCTCTTATTGAGCCCCAATATGCTCTCCAGGCTGCCTCTTGTGTCTCTAGACGTCCCTAGGTTTTCTGCCTCGTATGTCTCTTTTAATTCCTACTTGACTTGGGCTTCTTAAGTCTTCTAGTCCACCTTGGAATAGATTTCTTCTTTCCAAAGAAACACAAGGTTATTATAGTCAACGCAAGAAATCACTCCAAATATGTCAGACATGTTCAGTCTTGTTTCATTCGAGTGCTAAGAACAACGGACTTGGGCCTCACAAGTTTGATTCCGAAAAGGTATGCAAGATCCGTCAGAATCTGCCTTACCGAACTAGGTTCAATTAAATTATCATAGCTTGCTCTGCAAGAATGCGAATCCACTTCCGTAAAATTCCTCAGAAAGCTAACATCCGTATCTTTCCAATGGTATATGGCTCGCCTGCTTATTCCTTGTGAGAAGGTACAGTTTAATCCTCAAAGTTGACGCTCAGCAGACTAAATTCTGGAAGCTCAGGATAGCAAGCACGCTTTCAATCCTGCGTTTGACTTTAAGCTCGAAATCCTTCGTTTCTCCAATTTAACCTACAAAACACAAAGACAAAGTAAATGACTCAAAAATGACAAGAACTAAGCCTAGAATCCTACATTTAAGGGTATAAAAATGTATGAAATTATGAACCTGTCAGTCACTGTACCATTTTCTTAGTTCACCCTACTAACATTTGAATTATTAAAAGACTATATTGCCCGAATGCAATATATTGACCGTTTTCTTAGGTCAGCAACAATGCAGCTTGGTCAGCCCCCAACTCTGCTGGCTTGGGTGTTGCAATTCGCGACCATATTGTGTTTGTAGTAGGTGTTCTTGCAACCCTGGCCGTCTGTAGCTCTGTTTCTGTGGTTGAATCTGAGGCCATACTTGCTACAGTTAGGTTTGCAATCAATTTGAATCTAAAAGAAGTAAGGTTTGAGTCAGATTCAAAAGACGTCATCACATATTTGAAGAGTTCAGCAGCTTGTAGGGATTGGAAAACATTTCCGATCATTGACCAAATCAAAAGACGATGTTCTTACTTTGAAGATTTTGATTGGGACTAGGTTCCCCGTGAAGCTAATAGTGCTCCCCATTCTGCAGCCCTGCTTGCCATTTGAACGGTGAGTCCTTTGAGATGGGCTAACCAGCCACTACCATCCCTGACACAATTGTTGAGAAGCGACGACCTCCCCTGCCCTCACGGGGGGTGGGTTCGGTTCCAAACGGTTCGGTTTTGGACAAAAACTGAGAACTGAACCTAACTTAGACTTCAGTTTGATTCGGTTTTGCGTTTTTTTGAAGTTGAAACAGAAAATTGAACCGACCGGTTCGGTTTGGTATGGTCCAGTTCGGTTTTTTTTTTTTTTTTTGAATGGCCAGATTCGGTTTTTTATTTAATAAAAATTATTTAATACTGGATTTTTTTTTTTCAAGGCCAGTTTATTAGTTAGTTATTTTTCTCTTTTGGCTAGACCAATTAGTTATTTTTCTCTTTCGGCTGACCATTTACACCCTTTGTTCACCAAAAAAAAAAAATATATGCATCTACTAGCTAAAATTACTCTAGAAACTATGAAATTAGGAACCAAGGCCATTGGAGCCTTTTCAATAAAAAGAAAAGAAGAGTCAGAAGGCAGAGCTGCAAAACGGAGATACAAGGGGTTAGAATTAACCAAAAAAAGGGCGGAACTGTAGGCCACTATTTCTTTGCGGTGCTTACCTCTGAAAGATTGGCAGCAGGGCTCAGCGGTGGAGACACAATGACGCCTGAAATGAAAAGGCTAAATTAATGTTCACGAATAAAGTAAGAGAACAGTTAGCAAGTGCAGTGTGCGGTGGTGAAGCGGTGCTGACAATCAAAAGTGACAGGATTAATTAATTTGTTCAGCCATTTTGAGGCGGTGATGTGCTGCAGCAATGCCAGACATGGTTAATAACAAATGACGGCTACGTTAATTAAGCCTCAATCTGGAACTTGCAAAAATCAAACGGTGGCGACTATAATTAATTCAATCTTGCAGTTGCTAGAGACATAAAGAATTAAGCTTTGTACACCACAAGCTAGCAGACAAAAAAGATGGCATGTTTAATCAATTAACCTTTGGAGTGCTAACAAGTTTAGTTAGAAGACAAATACAAAGTGCAGCAACAAGGTTCAATTAACAATTGCTTTGCCAAAGAACAAATAGCTTTAATCATGTGAGGGCTTCTTAAAACGTGCTGCAAGTCATGGCCCTTCAAAATACATAATTGATTATATGTGCTACAAGATAAGCTTTCAAGCATATATAATTGATTATTAAGTCATGGTTTGCTTGGCATAATTCAAAGCATGATAGGCATGTTGTACATTTTGACAAAAATGATGGCAGGAGTCTTCAAATATATATTGCATGACTCTTCAGTGACCAACATATAATCAAATATATGAAGAAAAGATAATAAGTGATACCAGATTGACATCACCTGCATTTACCAACTCATACCAAGATTATACAACTTGAATCTTCTTAACACCCAGCCAAGGGACTGAAGTTACTTGTAGTCCATAGGTTATTGCATCCCTCACAAATACATGTATACATATCCAAAGAATGAAAATCAACAAACATTTACACACACACAAAAAACAACGATCGAACAATGATAATTAATTCCTTGTATCTGTATAATAGAAGCAACTAACCAAGAATTCTGAATTCATTGCAATACCCAGAACCAACCAAATAGTAGCAAAGTGAAGCAATATCTGAACATTGATAAAGCATCTACAATTATATGACAAACCAACAGAGCCCAAATTCATGCCTATAAGAAAATACCTTCATGGGGAAATTCTCTGAAACGTGCAATTCTATCTTGTTAAGGTCCTGAAGCAATCCTCCACAAAGACATACACAGCTAATATGTGCATAAATGTTTGCCAGTAAAGACATACATACATTTGTTACCATTATTATTACTATTATTTGTTAAAAGCAAATCATAAGTAAACCATGATAAGGAGAAGTAATCACTGAACAAAACAACCAAAGCAGTTGACTCTAATGCCAAAAGAATAGTAAATAACCAATTACTCCCAAGTAGACAATGCGGTCATATTCATATCCATTTAAACAAATGAGACAACACACATTTTAGTCACCTTAATAAGCCTAGATTAAGGGGCTCAAACCATGAGCCTGACCACTTCACACAGAACCCTTATTGGTGATTTGCTTGCGCATTTCACCAAATGAGTTTATTCTCTCTACATCACTGATCAAGTAAAACCATATCCCTATTCACAAACACCATCTTTCATCAAAAATAAAAAGGCAAACCATACGGAATCACAGATAATTTGCATTAACAAAATTCACTTTGCATTAACAGCAAAATGCAAGAAAGCAAATCTCACACAAGCAATGGCTACAGCTTTCAGTCCACAATGAATTAAATCAGAAATAATTTCTAGCAAATCATAACTGAAAACCTCAACATAAAATTGAATCTAACAGTAAAATGAAGAAGCCAAAAACAAAAACCAAGCAAAAAGAGGTTGGGAACTGACCCAAGACGCAAACTTTTCGAGAACAGAGAAGAGAAAGCATCTGAGTTGAATCGAAATTCAGCACGTACAATTCCGCTCGAACAGACCGATACTCACTCGAATAACCACGCCAAATCTCCAAATCTATAATTCAAATTTCGATTGATTACCAAAAACCCTAAAATTGAAAACCCCCACCATTTCGATTTACCTTTTGAGAACCGACTATGAATCAGTGATTTTCGCCAGTGCCTAAGATTTCTTTGACAGAACGGTGCCGGTCGCCTCTGGCATGTTGTCTTGGTTCACAGAAGCAATCGATTTCCCCAATTCGAGAGAGAGATTGAGAGAAGGGTTCTATGCCTTCTTTCAGTCTTCCGAGATCCAAGACAGAGAGAGAGAGCTTGCTCATGGAGGAGGCGGTCAATGAGAAAGAGAGAGATAGTAGCGGGAGTGAACGGAGGAGAGGGAAGCAGTGGTGGCCGTGTAAAGAGAGTGGGAGAGGAAGGAGGAGAGGGCTAGGGTTCGGGGAATAGCAAGAGAGAAAATGGGTTGCCAGTTTTCAATTGTGAAGTTAGAGATAAAGTGAGTTGGAAAAATAACAAGTGTGGGGAATGAAAATTTTGTTCCCCGCGTTCCTGAAAATTTTTAACTTAGTCTTTCCGCATTTTAAAAAATTTTAGAATGAAAATATAGACATCGGTCAACAGTAAAAATCGATGTCAGTAATATGCATAGAAATCGGTATTTGAGGAATCGATGTTAATGACATTTTTTTACATCGCGTGAATTCCTCACCGATGTAATTGTCGTGATGTCTAAGGATAAAATTCTAGTAGTGAATTGGTTCTTTTTGCCTGCAAAGTGAGACAAAAAAATGATTTACCCCAAACACATTGGACAAAAATGAAGTTGAGACCTAACATGCTTTCAGAACTATAAGAGCTAGCTTGTTACAAAATTGCTTCTTGAAAAACCAGAACATAAATAATTATAAGAGGGAAAGATTACCTCAGAAACTTTATGATTTATATCACAAGACTTCCATGGTTGAGGTTCCAGCACAAGAATGCCACCCTGCTCTGAAGGAAAAGAATAACTCTAACTGTTAGGGAAATTTATCCTCTTGCTGGCTTAATATAAACCACACAACCTTCATTAGTGTGCTTCCATTACTCAAACAAATCAAAGTGTGACCGAGACTTTCCATTCATATGGTACAAGATCAGGTATTCACAATCAAAGCCCACAAAATGTCATTCAAGCTAGTAAAACAAAACCCATTACCAATCTAATTGAAAAGACAAGTAACAAATATACAATAGCCCATACAATCCAGCAAAGAAAACAACTTAGAACATTCATGACACCAATATAAAAACATGGGCTAAACACTGGTTACTACCCTGTGGTTTAGGTCCAAAATCAATTTAGTCCCTAGACTTCTAATTTCATCAAGAACACCCCTGTACTTTCAATTTTGATCTAATAGGTCCAAATCGTTAATATTCGGTTGTGGGTTCAAGTTATAGTTGGATTATTTGTTGAAAAACTTTTTATTTGATAGATTTCTAATAGTGAAACTCATTCCTAAATTGACTATGCATGCCACCTCAACACCACATCATAAAACATAGGCCATATATGAGTCATGTCAACAAGTTAAATGACTCAATTATCGGAAGACTAACAAATTGGACCTATTAAATCAAAATTGAAAGTGCAGGGGTGTTCTTGATGAAATTAGAAGTTCAATGACTAAATTGATTTTGGACCCAAACTACAGGGTAGTAATCAGTATTTAGCCCTAAAAACATAATCGTGCAGAAACAAAGAAGGAATCTCCATGAATATAAAAACATACATAACCAATATAAAATCATAATCCTACTGATATTTGGAGATACAAAGATAAAAGAAAAAGGCCGATTCATAAAGCATTTGCAAAAGATCAAGTACCAAGTCTAACACACCAGACCAAGGAATCTCCATGAATTTTCTTTGCAACTCTAAGATCATCATCTAGACATACAGATTAAAACGCACAGATAACTAAAAATGATGGTTTTCAAACCACGGTATATCTTAAGGGAAAGGACATACCAAAATGAGATGCAACTCCGGCGACCAGTTCCGCCTTTGTTACCCTGCCCCTCATCTTCCTTCTTGCTGTTTCCACCGCTGCCAGAACCCAGAACCAAGCTCTTTGATTAAAGATCAACCACCAGCACATACCCAAACAAAAGATATAGTAAATCATAGATGCAATCACAACAGATCTAACTTTTTCGTTCCTAGATACACAACATATCATAATTGGATTTGAAATTCAGAGAGAATAGATATTACCATCGAGTCATCAACATGCTTTGGAAGTATAATCAAAGTCATCAACATGCATGAAAACTCATGCCCAGAAGATCAAGTACGAGTCTTCATGCATCATCATACCCAATATCTCAGAAAAATAAATCGATCTGGTCCTTGCGGTGGTGGCGGAGGTCGTGCTCAGACTTCAACCACCATGGCACCATACTCAAATTTCAAACGAAACCCGATGACCCAGAGAAGAGAATTGATGGAAACAACCGATCTGAACTTGGCCATCGATCTGGTCCTTCTTGATGATGAGAAATTGACAGAGAGGAGAAGAAAAGAAAGAGAGGCGGCTAGAGAAGAGAAGATTGACGAAGAGGCGAAGGGCGAGAGGCGAGAGAGAAATTGAAATGAAGGAGAGAGAATAAAGAAAGGCGACACAGAAAAGTCGTGGAACCCTTTAGGGTTTCGAACTTAAATTCAAAACGAAGTAAAATGACGTTGTTTTTGCAAGTTTGGTTTTTAACATACTAAAACCGAACCAAACCGGTTCGGTTCAGTTCCGTTTTTTTCACTTCAATGCGGTGCTTTTTGACTTCGGTTCAGCTTTCGATTCGTTTTTATTTTATTTTCGGTTTGGCAAACTCACCCCTACCTCACGTGACACTGCTTTCATTTGAGGCAGCAATTCTTTTTTCTTTTTTTTTGCTGTTTTGGGTTTTTTTTTCCTTATTCTATTTCCTATCTAGTTATAGAAGGAACTATATCCTTACTGGTTGTATTTGTGCCTCTGTTCTTGCTAGGCTTGTTTCCTGGGCATTGACCTTAATGAAGATTTTCACTCTAAAAAAAAATAATATAATATAATATTGTCCGAATGTAAGATGACTGATAAGTACACTAATTTTCTAAAATTTAAATCTGTAAGAAAAATAGGAAGAAAAGAAACTTCCCACTATTTCATATCTCTACACAGATAAGATGTGGACCCTGATATTATCTATGAAAATAACTATTGTTGAAGTACAAAATGTTCCTGATCGAATTACCAACATTCCCACACCTGCTCCAATGGAAAAGCCAACAGAATGCGCTTTTACCCAACAAAAATTGATAACCAGTTACTAATGGCATGTTCTATGCTTCAGCTTTGCTGTGTTCTATCAAGAAGCCATAGCCATGACCCACATGCTGCGCTAGAACTGAACTTAAGGCAACCCGCTCAACTTCAAGGCAACTGTTAAAGCCCTTGTCGTAATATCCAATGCAATAACTATTGTTGAAGTACAAATTATTCCTAGTTGAATTACTAACATTCTAATGCCTTCTCCAATCAATAAGCCAACGGATTCAAGTCTGTCAATCTGATTACCATGATGCATTCAACAAATTTTGAGCGCTTACAATTTTGGGAGAAAACCAAATGTGGGATTGCATAGACTCTTACTGTTGCAAAAATGGTTGCGACAAATCCCTCATATAGAAATTGTCTTGTTTGGACGCTAAAATTTAGAAAATGACTTATTTTATTATTGAGAGAATTAGCTCCAAAATTCAGTTATCAGGTATGCAAAGTTTGTAGTTAAATAAAATAAAGTCAACACGCTCAAATTTTTACTCTTCTGACGTGATCGGGTGCACAAGTCTCAAGATGCCTTCCTGCAAAATAATTCGACACTCTCTTTATAACTTACGAATTGGTGTCGCTTGATTGTAATTTTGTAGAATTATGAAATTCTTGGTTGTTCGTTTTTTATGATTATGAAGTTTTTCCTTTCTAGGCTACACAAGTTTTGAAATAACTATCTTTGATTTGACTACGATTTATCGCATCATGCGGCGTTTTAGTTACAATTTAATGCAATTTGGCTATGATTTGGTACCATTTGATTAATCCGAGGCAGCAAAAACATCAACTTAGCCCACTAGCCAAGTGTGGCTCAGCCTCAGCAAGGCCCCAACCGTACCACCACCTTTGTCACCCCACCACCTCCGTCGGACTACCACACCAACGCACCACCACCCTTTTCAAGCCAAACTCCCCTTGTCACAGTCACCCATTTACCTAGATCAGACTCGCGTCTAGCAACAGATCTAACCATTTCATCGATCCAAAGATCATGTACTCCTTATCTTGTTATCACCGACACACCCAGGGGCGGATCTACTTGAGAGGTTGGTTGGGCTGTAACCCAACCCACCCAAAATCCTTCCTATATTTACCTATTATCAGTGCTGGTCTTTTAGAAGCCAACTTTGGTTCAGTTGACAAAATGACAAGTTATTTTTATGGATGACCTTGGTTCGAATCCCCTGAATGGCAATTCATGCCTGTTTTCTTTGTTATTTCCTCATTTTCTTCTCCTGCTTTTGCAGATTTACTCACCTAAGGGACAGTTTTAAGGGACCGTGAGGGACAAATGCATCTCAACCACATGTATTAAATATAAAAGCAGAAATTATAACAACTTAAAACTGTGCATTTATTTTCAGCCGTCAGATTCACTTGTCCCTCACAGTCCCTTAGGTGAGCAGGCCTTCCTGCTTTTGTTCTTGTTTTTTTTTTTTTTTTTTTTGCTCTGTCTCCATTTTTTTTCTCCGTTGTTCTCTCTCTCTCTCTCTGTTTTTTTTTTTTTTCCTCTTATGGTACAACAATTTGTATTATGTTGTAAATATTATTATCTATGTGGATGTCCATGTAAATACTCGTTAGTTATATACTTTGATGTAAACCCTACCTCTATATAAAGGAGGCTAACGAAACTGAATGATAACACTTCTACTATTCTCTCTCCATCTTCTTCCTACTTTATAACACGTTATCAGCACGCTTGCTCTTATTTTTTCTCATAAACTCTATGATGATTTATAAGTTTTTGGTGCAACTTTGTTGTTTTTTACCATAACTCATAATCTACGGGTTAAAATTAAGGTTATATATGATGACACAACCACTATAGTTTCGTCAAATACCTCGATTATTTATTTTTATTGATTTGGATCCCTTTATATGCTGCACCTATAATCCATTTTTTCTACTGTTCCATATACCTTGTTCATACAACGCTTTCGTTGCCAAGCATGTTTAATCATACATGCAAGTTGAATGATTCATATTTATATACAATTTCCAATTAAATATTATTTATTTATTATTCTATTTGTTTGTTTCATTAATAGCTATACCATACCATAATTACATAATCATGGAACTTACAAATTCGTTTTCAGATTAGGTAATTTCCTCTGATCATAAGCCCCAGAAGCTCACGCATGTCTGGCCATAATTGATTTTTGCAGTTTATTTTTATCTCAAGTCTGTGACTGTACACACACACTTATGCCGGTGAAATTTTTTTTTGGATCTGCACCATAACTTTAGGCTTATTTCTGCTGATGCCAATTTTTTCAATTGTTTTTCACCAAGTATAAACTTTGGGTAATCCAGGTATGTATTTATCTTGTATTACTCAATATATTGGCTTTATAGCACTGTTAGTCCTCTGGATATCACTACTGATTACAGATAATCTTGTAGGCTATAAGAATTTCCAAAAATCCAGTCTTTCAATTGAAAGAATTTCAGGTATGTATTTATCTATTTTGACCATTTGATTCACCTTCTTCTTTCATTCAATGTGGAAAATTTATATGGTGAACTCACACCTATATCTACTTGTGAATTTTGTAATCAAAATAGATTGAGACCTGAAGTCTCTTGATTTGATTACAGAGGGCCTGAAGTTCCTCAAGAGTTACATATTCGAAATTGTGACAAGAAATTTTCTCAAAGCTTCACAAGGGTCAGAAGTTCCTCAGAATTATACAATGATCAAAATCGCATGTTGCTTGATCCTTGATCATATGGGGACCTGAAGTTCCTCTAATATCATGAAATGTAAATTGAAAATTGTGACATGAAGCTGTTCAGTACTTATGCAATAATGAGGGCCAGAAGATCCTCAGAGCTATACAATCAAGTATATGAACTCAAATGTTTCTTAATCCCCAATTATCAGAGGGCCTGAAGTTCCTTTAATTTTTTTTGGTATTGGGGTTCCCTCCTCCATACGACAATATGAATTTGAAGTTCAATTTTGAACACTTGGCTAAAGCTAGAAGCTACGTTCTCCACAAGATGAAATTATGTTCTTGTGTGATTAGAGGAGAGAAATTTTTTTGAAGTTAACCAGACCAGCAGTTCTGTGTATTATTTATTTATGGAACCAGAAGTTTCCATTGTTAATTAATTTATTTATTTTTCCTTCACAACAATATTTCTATTTTATTGTATATCTTTATTACAGTACAATTTTTTTTTATCCATATGGACCAGCAGTCAGACGTCTCGAACCTTCAAATTTCGAGTTTAAGATTTTTGAACCAGAAGTTCAAAATACCATATAGTAGAACCCGGAGTTCTAATAGTAAAAACTCAAACCAGAAGCTTTGAGTACAAAATAAAAATTAGTTATAAAGTGAAATCAAAACTTCACTTTAATTACCTCGAGCCTGAAGTTTCGAGCATCAAATTTATTTGAACTTGAAGTTGAACATATGAAATCTTAGAACCTGCAGTTCTAATAGCAAAAAAAATCTAACCAGAAGTTTCGAGTGAATTTTCGTCTGTCAATTGATAAGTTTTTTTTCTTATGCTTACCTAAGACTTTCTTATTGTTAGCTTATAAGTGTACAAGAAGTTCACTCCACCTTAGAACTTGGAGTTCTAATTGTGCAGACTCGAGCCATAAGTCTCGAGTGAATATATAGACAATTTATCATAAAGTTTTAATCTGGGTCAACCTCAAACCTGAAGCTTTGAGGGGATTATTTTGACACCAATTTAAAAGTAAGCAGATATTTAACCGTTGGTTTATGACGAATGAGTATGAGTATACCCCAAATTTGTGATCAAGGATTTTGTAATTAAAAGAGATCAGAACCTGTAGTTACTTGATCCTTAATTACATGAGGACTTGAAGTTCCTCAATGATCAAACCAACTAGATGACCATATAAAGTCCTTCACTCATAAGTTATGGTCATGAAGTTTAAACTCGACATTTCGAATATATCATTTTGGCCAGAAGTTCAAAATGCATTTGATGTTAATCTACATCAAACAACAATACAATAATTGAACGTCATGTTTAAACTGTATAACATGGACCAGAAGCTTCGTGTATATCCTATGAGATCCAGTGTTCAAGTCTTACAAATTTGATTTGTGTCATCTTCAAACTTTATGTTTTGAGTGACTTTTAGGCAATGCAATTTTATCCACGGTGTCCAGAAAACATTACTAAGGCTTATGCTTATGAGGCTAATATAACAATCATCTCAGATCTTACATATCTGATTGATGACTCCAGAAGAGCACATATTATTGTCTCTTTGCATCCTGTGCCTCCAATATTACCATAGATGTATAACCTCTCCCTCTCATGGATCTCATTGTATAATAGGATAGCTGATTGACATGGATATACCATGAAATGCCACTAGAAATGGATCATGGCAAGAGAGTCAATGTAAATATTGTCCTAACATCCACACATGTGAGGAAATTGTAAATTGGGCGTGTGTCTATTGCACACTATATGAGTCTTTATCAAACCACTATCGAAGGGGCACTAGTCAAATTAAATTGCATTGACTAATAAGAACATTGAGATTCATTTCACATGCCTGATGTCTTTTGCTTACAATAAGCAAATTGAAAACATTATTGTGTTATTTCACAAATTTATTGAAACCTCTTGAGTTTCCATTGAAACTAAATGTTTCTTAATCTGATTATCTTAGAACGTCATGTTCCTCAAGAAGTTGTTACAAAATGAAAAAGAAAAAAAATCAAAATCTCAAGTTCTTGGATCTCCGATTATATGAGGGCTTGAAGTTCCTCCTCTTTATGACTACACATTTATATGTGACACAGAACTTGAGGTTCTCCACATGATAAAGTTACTTGTTCTTATGGATTGTAGTCTTTAACTCGAAATTTTGAGTATATCATTCCGGCCAGTAGTTCAAAATGAATTTGGTCCATTCCAATTGTCAATATTTCACAATTGATGTTTACTCAAGCTAAGGTAACACTCATATCATGAGTTGTAGATCTTGATTTATGGCTCCAAATGAGCTACTATCATGTTACCGAAGTCGAAATATTGTTGCATTAATTGCTTCCTAATGGTTGGAGAAGACTTTATGCCATCGGATATATACTGTATCGAATTTTCACAGTAAATTGAGGCATATATGTAATGTCATGAACCAGAAGTTCATTGAACCAAATACACTATTTGGCATGATCAATTACGTCATCTTTTGTCTACCATGTTGCGTGGAAACACTTACAAGTTTGATGACTGCTAATCTTACTCATAAGCAAATTGTTAATTTACCGCATATTTGCGAGTTGTCACTTTAATGAGACTATCCTCCTGCCATGAGAGGGAGAAAGATTGTTCCTGAAGAACGACATGAATTGGTGTGAGATATTTATCCCTGTCTCATTTTGATTTTGAGAAATATCTAAGCTAGCTAGTGATTTGATAAAAGATAGTGACAAATCATATTCTAAATGCAAAGGCATATGCGTCGGTTAAAGTCCCTAAAACCAACCATACTATCACAAACAATCTAGACCTCATTTGATTTGTGGTGTATATGTATCCAAATGACATGGTTCTCCTGAAGAGAATGTCATAAAACAATGTCAGAGCACCTAATATGGCTACACATACAAAGGTTGTAAGTACACTATTAGGGAATGATGTATTGGTGATACAATAATACATCAATATGGTTAATGCTCATGAATTAAATGTTTTCGACCTAAAAGTTAGTTTGGGTTCGCCACCAACCAATGAAGATCTTCACTCCAAAGAAAGTGATAGATATTTTAACGCATCTTTTGTGCATGGTCATAATAAGACAGTTTTCCTGCCGTTAGGGGGAGAAAAGAGTACTGTCATTTGAATAACGGCGTGAATTTGTGTGAATGTATCCACCAAGTCTAAAGTTTTAAGCTCCCGATCGAAAAGGGAAAATTATACAAGCCCTATAATGCTCTACATGAGATTATAAGTAAAAAGATCCACATTCTCTACGTGATTCATCTATGAGAGATGATTGTCCTGGAAGTGACAATGTATGCCCCAGAAATGGCATGGGTACCCAATATCAATAAGCTTATTATAGCTAATGCATGCATATATGAATGTGTGAGATCTATGATTAATGATCATCGATGATAATTTACATATGGTAGCTACCAAAAATCATTAAGGGCTGTATTGATGCTATACCACGTTTCATTATGAATGTCGACAAAGTATATTATTGGCCAAATTGGAAAGAGGCAATTCCAATGAAATTGAATATTTGAAACGTGATGGAATTCTTGGACCTTTAACCCTACAAGTTACAAAATGGTATTTACTAAAGTGAAGATAAATCACTACGACACAATGTCTATTTATAGAGACATGAGATTGTGAACATCTTCCCGTATACGAATGACAATTTTTTATAAGTACAGTGTTACATATAGATGTTATATTGACGAGAGATTTATGGCACGTTGTCATCGTATATTATGAAGATCTTAAAGACACATTGCTAAAAGCAAAATCTCAAAAGCAAAGTGTCGTAATAAGTGTATTGCTTATCAAATCCTCAAGGGATTCAAATACATGAATGATTCAAGTCCATGAAAGGTTGAAAGAGCCTGATGCTCACTCATGGAATCAAAGAGTCTAAAGCTAGCTCATATGTACTCATTTCGTTCTAGTCAACGAGATCTAAATTGCCTTAATGAGTACTATGACGAGACTACTATCGAATTCGAATTATGAATATAATGTTGCAACATATTCTAACTTTCGCAAAGTTATGAATTACTTAGAGCTCTTGAAGAGCTTAGATGAGACGTATCAATACACAAAGATATTGATGTGTATGGCTAGATATGCCATGATGATTTTTCAATGTTTTAAACTAGGGGGCGGATCCGTGGCCACCTAAATTATAGTTAAGATTATACTCTGATTCTAGA
The DNA here is from genome assembly GCF_958449725.1 of Rosa rugosa. Taxonomy (NCBI): domain Eukaryota; kingdom Viridiplantae; phylum Streptophyta; class Magnoliopsida; order Rosales; family Rosaceae; genus Rosa; species Rosa rugosa. Next base: position 28,165,801 of record NC_084826.1, read on the forward strand.
CCATTAGATCATATAACAACTAATGGTTCAGATTAAATAATAATTTTTATCGGTTTTTTTTTTAAGAAATGCATATTCTAAAATACAAAAGTAGATGATTATACTTTTTCCTTTTTTCTCACTCCTTCATTTACTGCAAGAAAAACCCAATTTGGAATACCAAATCAAATGAGATTATCTATTTAGTCCCTTTCTTCTCTAACCTCAATAATTTTAAGGTATCAATTGGAAAACTATTTAGAATTTTTCATGTAACATAGAGTAAATTTTGTTTAGGGGTTGAGAAAAAAAAAATATTCGTTTGTTGATTCTACTCCTTAGCCCTTAGGTGAGTTGCATATCAATCAAAATGCGAAAAAAAAAAAAATCAATTTTATTTTCTCAATTAATTATTTTTCCTGCAACAAATGAATTTAGAGAATAAGAGAAACAAGAAAGTAATTTGAGGAAATGGATCCTGTAATTATTGAGCATTTTTTAAGTTGTCTGTAATAATCAATTTGAAGGAGAATAGGAAAGAAATTAATGGCTGGTTATTTGATTAGATATATAATAGAATATATTATTTAAAAAATAAATAACACATTTTGTTTAATTTGAACCATTAGTTGCTATATGATCTAATGGTCTAGAATCAGAGTATAATCTTAACTATAATTTAGGTGGCCACTGATCCACCCCCTTTACACAAAGATATATGTATCAATTTCTTTATATTGTTTAACTATTACTTGGTGTATGAATTTGAGCATATGAGATTGTTTCTAACCTTATCATATAAGGTAAGGCTTATTGAAAATCGTCTAGCTTTATTGGTATTGCTTAAACTTTGCAGGTATGAAAATTTGTGATAAGCCCCTATATGCAAGGCACACATGGTCTCACTTCAGTGATAGACACATCAAACTACTATACATCGTACTTGTAGCTTATCGCATACATAATTGAGGTTTGCAACAATCAGGGAGAGACTCTCATAAAGGGGAGCATCCAGAAGTATGCTACCTAGGACATATGCACGTTGTGCTCTTTTTGTCCTTCAACCAGGGTTATTTTTGTCCCACTGAGTTTTTGTTACCTGGCAAGGTTTTTAACGAGGCAACAATAAGCGCGTCCAATACCATCATTCATTGGTGGACATCCAAGGGGGAGTGTTGTAAATATTATTATCTATGTGGATGTCTATGTAAATACTCGTTAGTTATGTACTTTGATGTAAATCCTACCTCTATATAAAGGAGGCTAATGAGACTGAATGATAACACTTCTACTTCCTCCCTACTATTCTCTCTCCATCTTCTTCCTACTTTATAACATATTAGTATTTCTTAAAATTTCTTGCTTGTTTTTTGGTATTTCCCCATTTTCTTCTCCATTTTTTTCTTTAGTTACTACATGTTCTATTATTTTTTTTTTTCAATTTAGTCTCAAAATTATTGGAAGCATTATTGACAGGAAGGAAAAAATTCTTAGAAGCAAGCCTTTTAAATTAGCCCACCCCAAATTTGCATCATGGATCTGCCATTAGACATACCACCACAAAATGACTATTGGAAAAGAAGAGCATGATCCCATTCCCAAAAATCTCATTCATTGCACCCACCACACATCTTAGATCCAACTTTGGTTGACCCAAGAACCACACCAACCCGTAGTTCTTCCCACCTGACAGCTTCTTGATTTTGTGTTTTGGAAATGTAAAACCTACCCTTATGGGTTTAGTCTGATTTGTATTGGAATGGGACTCTAGTTGAGAGAGAAATTGAAATTTGATGGCTTATGGGAGTTTGGACCGAATTTTTTCATTCTTTCTCCAAAAAATGTAAGTCTATGTATTTCTTACTTTATTTATATCTCATTAAGAGCATCTCCAATAGTAATAGCTATCTTCGTAGCTAAAAGTAGCTAAAAATGATATATATAACTAGTCCGTTTTTAAGTTATGCTCCAACAAGGAAAGCTAAATCTCAAAAGTTAAATTATTTCTATCATTCAAAATTTAGTTTTAGTTAAAATTATGTCTCCACTCTAGCTAAATATAGCTAGAGAATTTAACAAAAATTAAATTTAACTTCTAGATAATTCTTGTGGAGTATCCGAAAATTACCTAAATTTTAACTTCTTTGAATTAAGTAGTAGTAATTTAGACTTTCTCATATTTAAAAAATTGACTATATGCGGAAAGAAAAGTATGGGCAAGCCCCCATTTGGTTTCTTCATGTGATGATATTGGTTGCTATAGAATAAAAAGACATAACCAAAGAACATATCAAAATAGCGCGTCACCTCTCATGAGATGACCACAAAAGTGTTGCAGTACGAAGAAATCCCTTTGATTATAGTCGATTTACTTTGTTAATAATGACCACCATTCACAGACCATGCATGCATTATGATCAGACCAGTTTCATGCTTGATTGAATCTATGTTTGATCCTTTACGAAAGTACTCACATATCTTTGAGATCCTGATCTATGTATAAAAGACATGAAGTTGTTCCCTTGCAAAAAAAAATGAATAAATGAGAGATATTTCCTTTCGCAAAATAAATTGGCAGAAACAAAGCTATTGAGTTAATACCATGACAAAAGATTGAGAATCTATGAATTATTGTTAAACTACAGGTAAAAGACGGGCACAGTTGCAAAAGGAAAACACAAACAAGGAACAAGCACTTTAAGATGGTAGCAAAGGCAGAACACCAAGAATCAAACGTCAACTTTGTGTTGCAGCACTTTCAAAACACAAAATTCAAGTAAGCCATCTAAGCCTGCAATTACAAAAGGAAACCACAATTAGGAAAGTGAAAACCATACCAGAAAATAGAGATATTTTAAATATGAGTATCTATCCACCTTGTTTGCAATGTTGTTTGAGAGCCAGTCTAGTCCCTCATACAGTCCTTCACCAGAAGTAGCACATGTGCTCTGGATATACCTGCAGAAAAAAAAATTCACCTAGTCTAGTCAGACAGGGAGGGAGTTTTTTTTCTGTGCGTGAAGGAAAGAGAGAAATTTGATTTACCAGTGGCGTTGACGGAGGGAGTGAAGGCCAAGCTTATCAGTTATTTCAGCAGCATTCATGGCATTTGGAAGATCTTGCTTGTTAGCAAATACAAGCAGCACAGCTTCCCTCAACTCATCCTGCCAATGCCACAAAAGTGCAACCCATAAGCACAAGTTTTCAGTATGCTACAAGTTCTCAACATGTGCGTAAGGAACTTTAAAGGTTATAAGTACCTCATTCAACATTCTGTGCAGCTCATCCCTAGCTTCAACTACACGGTCACGATCGTTGCTATCAACCACAAAGATAAGTCCTTGTGTGTTTTGGAAGTAGTGCCTCCACAGGGGTCGAATCTGGAAGGCAACAAAAAACATTAGTTCAAAAAGCCAGCAGCTATGAAAAAATTCAATTGTAGATGTACTAGATGTAACTAGTAAGAAACATATTGACTCTAGACTTTAGTGAAATTAATTTTTAAAAAAATTAATAAAAACATCTAATAGGCACACATATTTTATTGCTTGTGATTAAGTACATACATCACACTGTCATCCAAAAATAAAACAAAAAGTAACAAGAAATAGACCACTGCAGTCCATAAGAAAGAGCCTTCCCATAAGAATAGATAAATCAATTACTAGTAAATATCCAACTTGAGCTCCTCCCACCAATGTGGAACTAGTGTTCACACAACCCCTACCACGAATTCCTGTTCTACACAATTCTCAATGCAGATAACAGTGGAACAATGATAAATCTGGATCATCACAAATTTCAGACTTTATTTCTTCGTTTAAGGGGCACTCTCATCTTTTTTCCTTCAAGCAGTCTCTTTGATAGATGGCCTAAAGTCTCATATCTTATCTCTGTTAAGGGTTGCCCCATACTTGATACCTGTATGCCTTGTAGCAGCCTAAAAGCTTTACAAGTGAACTAAAGTAATTGGCCCGGTTTCAATTCTGTTTTATCGAACAAACTAAATCAAGAACAAGAATCAACATTTAAAAAAAAAAAAAATGGCCATACCTTGTCCTGACCCCCAACATCCCAGACAGTAAAGCTGATGTTCTTATATTCCACAGTCTCGACATTGAATCCTGACCAAAGAATAATTGAAAAAAAATTAATACGGAGGAAAAGAACAAGGAGCGGGGGATTAAGGTAGTGAACAAAAGAGATGGGGGGTATGAAAGTTACCAATGGTGGGAATGGTGGTGACGATCTCGCCGAGCTTGAGCTTGTAGAGAATGGTGGTCTTACCAGCGGCATCGAGACCCACCATGAGTATACGCATCTCTTTCTTGGCAAAGAGACGACTGAAAAGCTTGGTGAAAGACAGCCCCATTTTTTCACCTAAAGATCCAAAAAAAAACAACAAAAAATGAATCAGATCAGATCACAGCCAACTGCAGAATCATTTTCAAAGAGATCGGATCGCACAAGGCAGTGGAATCGAGATCGGAGGCGCGGAACATGAAAATTGAGGCGAAAGTTGATTTGTGGTGCAGATCTGAGAAGAATACAGAAGAAAAATGGAGAGGGGAAAGTACCTGAGGAAGAGAGGAATTTGAGATCTACGCCTCTTCCGCTCTCTGTGTGTGTGTCTAAGAAGAGAAGAGAAGAGAGGAGCTGTCCTTAGACACCGATACGTACGCTTTATGAGTATCTCTGTATTTATAGAACCACAGACACAGAGGGAGGAAGAGTCAGAGAATTAGAAAAACACGTTCCGGACGGACCCCCTTTTATTTATTTATTTATTTATTTTTTTAATTTTTTTAATTTATCATAACAATGAGTACAACTTTCACCAGTTGGTTAATGCCGTTGATTCGGTGTTTGCCTCAAAGCAACGCGTAGCATAAACTCAATAATAATTTGGAGTTTCAGCATAAACTATCTCTACTACTATAAAGCCAGGCGCTCTTTTAGTGTCAAAGGCTTCACCAACTTTTTAAAGTCCCCATACTACCCATAATATACAGAACAGTTCGGCTTAAGTGAAAAATATCAGACAGGGGTAACCACGTAAAATACAAAAAAAAAACAGAAATTATAAATTTGAAATCGTGCACTTCAAAAACAGAGAGAAAAAGAAAAAAAAATAAGAGTAACCGTCAGGGCGCACGATCGGAGACCGGAGGCAACGTGGGAGATATGGCTCCATCACTATTCACCCGTCTCTCAGTTTACGGTTCATGTAAAAGGAGAAAACTCAGACGGAAGGAGGAGCAGAGCAAACTCAAACCTAGAGGGAGGAAAAGATTAGTATCAAAATCGGTGATTGTGGATTCACCTTTCTGAACAAATCTCTCGCCACCGATTCTATTTGGGTTTAATAAATCAGGCTTAATGGCTTCAAAGAATTTGGAGGTTTTGTTTCTATATCTTTCGATTTTGATTTCTTATTCTTATATTGAACTGATGTTTGGGACTGTCTTTGAATTTTCTAGGTACTTTACATACTCGGGTAGTTTCTATACGTCTTGAAGGAATCGGAAAATTTTGGTTACAGGTATGGTTTGGGGATTTCATTCATTCTTGGTTTCACATTTTCAAATAATCATAATAAGCAATTGTTGCTCATGTACTGTTCGTTCAATTGGGATTTCGCTTTTTTTTTTTATCGCTTGATTTTCTTTCAATTGTTGCAGGTAAATTAGATGGGCGATTTCTGAACATTGTGACAAAATGATGCGTCTAATGTTAGTTCCAGGTATTGTTTCTGTTTCATATGTGTATGCAGTTTGGGGGGAAGCAAATGAACCAAACAGAACTATGTTTCTCTATTGATTAGGTATGAATGGAAGATGTTTTTCATTGATGACCGTTGTTAGGCCCTTTCATGCATGATATCTACCATATTCTAATAGTAGAGATTTCATATTCTTTTGCCTTTTCAACGCACAACTTATTTTAACTTTTTGGGTGTTAGAGGTGTTGTATGTTCTGTAAACCATTATATGTACGATTGATCTGCAAGTTGTCAGATCTGTGTTATCGGTTTCTTATCTATTGCCTATGCTTTAGTTATGCATGTTTCCTTTAAATTTACTTCTGTTCCTGTACTATGCTTGGTAATCCACTCAATTGAATCCTCATAAGGCATCTGTATCGCTCATGTTAGTTTTTGGTGGATCTAACTGACTCTTTGGAGGTGTTTAAGTAAGGTTTTGATTTCAATTGCAGTTTATTACTCAGTCAATCTGGGCAGATGTCTTCTTTGCGGTAATATCATAATAGTGAGATTTGAAATCACTGCGTGGTCCCTCTATCTCATTCTCATATGTGTTCATTGAAATTCATTTTAGTTTTTTATTATTATTATTTAAAATTTTTTTTTTATGAGATTTGAATATACGTGCACATTCATGCACCAATACCATTACCAGCCGTCGTACATATTTATATGGGAATGAGATATAGATATTCCTCTCATTCCCCCTCTCTGTTCCTTTACTTTTATATATCATCAACATAATTGCATTAGATATGTCTGTTAAGAAGGCTTTGAACTCTTTTAGGCCCTAATATATCTCAATATTTCTCCTGCTTTCTTTTAGTTCTATCCCTGATCCTCCTTTCTTTTTTTTTTTTGTTCAATTTAGGTGCAGAGCCTGTGAGATTGTAGTACGTTTAAGTTCTTTGGCTTTTGTTCCTGACTATGAGAAGTAAAGCAAGATAGTAAGTACTGCTGGAGCCACCACAGTTGCAGTTGATATTATGTTTTATTTGGCTTCTGATTGGTTTCTGTAAGATGAACTTGCTTATACTAATGGTTCTTATGTTTGCTTTATTTTGTTAGTATATTTCTTGCAGAAGTATAAAGACAACAGTGTGCACTAGGGATATTGAGGTATGCAATTCCTCAGTTAAATGTTTTAACTTTTGTCATATTCTCAATTTAGATTTTATTTCTGTTCAGTAGATGCTCAGAAGCATAGTGTTAGTAAATCACAAGCGACCAAAATTAAGTCATTCTTTGAGCAGCTTCCTTTGTGAGGAGCCTCTCCTTTGCCTAGGTCTTGGATTTTCTTTTTGTTAATCTACTTGGCTGCTTGCTGAATTAGTTGAACATGAAAACACTTTTTTTTTTTTTTTTTTTTTTTTTCTGTTGCTACAACTGCAGGATTAACTACTTGATACAAAAGAGAATGCTGGGAGTTTGTCTACATAATTGAAGAGAAGTTTAAATTTTGAGACACAGCGGTTGCTTTTATATTCAACAAACATGTTCTTTCCCAAACAGGCCATATTATATTGTTTGATAGGATGTGAACTGCTGCTTATTATATTGTTTGATATTGGGTTTTTTTTTTTTTGCCTTCCTATTTTTCAACCTAATTTAGTCAAATTTGCTTTGTACAAAATATTTTATATGTGGGGAGATGGGCATGCCAAGCTGTAGGAATATAATATAGTAACACATAGAAACACACCCGTCTACCAAACTCTCTCAAACCATTTTGGAGGTAGGAAACTTTGTCTTTTCTTTTTTGTATTAGTGTATGGTGTTGTAATTGATGTGGATATATGGTGTTGCAATGTACCATTTGAAATTTATTTTTTCATTTACTGTTGAGTGGAAGTATTAAAATTGGAAACTAATGGATGCCAAGAAGACTTGCGTCTCTAATTACTTATTCTCATTGTATGCCTTGATTTTGAAAGTCACATTTCCAGAATTTTCCTACTTTTTCTTCCTCATGGGTTGTGCTTTTTGATTGTTAAAAGAGTCATGTTCTGTGATTCTTTTTCTTTAGTGTATGTTTTTTAGTGTGGTGACTGTGATCTAAACACAACGTGGGGAGTTATCCTTCATCTAGAACTCTTGCTAATTTTTTATTTTTTTTTGGCAGCGAGGACTAGGATTATTGTGGAAAGCAGTTGACTGAAAGGCAAGAGAGAAAAGAAGATAAGTGAAGTAGGAGGAGACTGTTGGAGTTTAGAGATAGAGTTTTGATGGGAATGTGATTCAGATTCCTGTGCTCTTACGGAAATTAGTCCAATCATAGACCTATAATAACTCAGCCAGAGTTACGATTGTCTTTCTGTGTTTGTAAACTTAGATCAACACAATTTTGAATCTTTATTGTTTCCTCCCATGGAGGGAAAAAAAATAGTGATATATATGTCTCTGTTAGTGAAGCAAAAGTCAAAGCTGATGCCTATTTTGTTTCAGTTAAAAGAGTATGTAGAACTATAAAGAAGATATCTTTGAGGTTTATTCCTTCAATGATGATCAGAATTAGGTTTATTTTTACAATAGTCATTAGAATTAGGTACAATCTTTTTATTTCTTTTCATATTTAAGGTTTATCTCCCCTACATAAACAAAAGTAGAAACAAGATAAAAAGAAAGTTAAAAAGTCTTGCTACCCATGGATGGGAACGATTTAGGAATGATATATATATATTGGTAATATGCAACACGGACATTATATTGCACTCATGCGTAGCAAGAGAAAAAGGACAATATACATATGCAAAATATATTTTCAAAAACAAAATACGTACGCGTAAGCGCAGCCCTTCCGCACGCACATCGCAAGTTAGGTAATATGCAACACGGACGTTATATTGCACTCATGAGTGACATTTCAAACATGCGTAGCAAGAGAAAAGGGACAATATGTATATGTGAAATATATTTTCAAAAACAAAATATGCACGCGCGAGCGCGGCCCTTCCGCACGCGCATCGCGCGTGCAGGAAGGCTAGTATATATAATTTAGGGCCAATGATAAAAGAGGTCATTTTGAAGTGCCTTATTATAATTCAGGTGACACAAAATACCCCATGATAATTAAGTCTAACACTACAAATGACAAAAATTACAACTCATGTCATCGTCTCCCTCTTCCCCGGTCCATTTCAGAATATAATTAACCCTTCCCTCTTTCTCTCTCAACTGACCTCACCGTCGTGGTCCAAACCCGATCGCTCACCGACATGCCCCCACCCAGCGACGGAGCTCCACGTGCAGTAACCAAAATTCCCGGCGATGGAATCAGACCGCTAGTCACGAACGCAGTCGAGAAGGTGATGGAGGCGATGCAAGCGCCGGTCTACTTCGAGAAGTACGATGTCACCGGCGACATGCCGAGGGTGCCGGAGGAGGTGATTGAGTCAATCAGGAAGAACAAGATGTGTCTGAAAGGCGGGCTGGCGACGCCGATGGGCGGCGGCGTTAGCTCGCTGAACATGCAGCTCCGACGAGATCTCGATCTCTATGCTTCGTTGGTCAACTGCTTCAATCTGCGTGGCTTACAGACCAAGCATGGCAACGTCGACATTCTAGTGATCAGGGAGAACACCGAGGGTGAGTACTCGGGGCTCGAGCACGAGATTATTCCTGGAGTTGTTGAAAGCCTTAAAGGTATAAACAATGCAATTCTGAAATGTAAAATTCGTTATTAACTGTAAAATTCATGATGTTCAGTCAGTTTTGGAGGAGCAGATAATATATCTTTTTCGTTTGTGATTATTATAAACTTAATTAGTTTAATTTTTTTATTGTAGAATCTGTTTAGAGGAGGTATTGGTATCAGTTGTTGTGTTTGATTGTCTCTATAATTTTTTCCAAATTCAAAATGATGGTTTTATCTTGTGATTTTCATGCTAGATGTAGAGGTTTTGTTGTAATTGCTTTGTCCAAAATAAGGATTTTCATATAGATAAATCTTGTGTGTTCGGAGAAGTTTAGCAACAAGCAATCTTTTTACTTTGATGAATTGTGTATGCTTATATAATTGGTTTGCTTTGATCTTATTTTTCTGAAGAGCTCTTTTGTTATTCAGGTTTTGTGGTTTTATGGCTTTACAAATGTCTATAGTCATGATATTATGTACTTCACAGTATGTTTCTATATCTTGGATAGTTCAGTTAACACTTAAGTATGCTTACTGAAGTTAGATGGCTTTACATATCTGACCAGGTGTGGGATAGGATCGCTCTAGGTCTAGCCTCTCAGTATGGAGTATGCTTACTACACATTCAAATCTTGCCTCGTAATAGAAGATCTGCTGCTACAGAGAAGGTGGAAGATATAGGTAACTTGAAAACTGAGCAGCATAAAAGGAAGCAACATGGATAGGAGTCAAAGGTGGAGAAGAAAGAGCAAAAGGTATGGGCCTGCTATTTGTTTTAGCTCATCTTGGACATGATATTTTATTCATCTTGCCTTACCATTAAAGATTACTATGCCAGCTTATGATAATGAAAATCTAGAAACTGTCATTGTAAGAGTAAACTGTGAGCATATAACTTGCATTCAAATATCTGATAGCTACTGATTTTGGCACTTGATAATTTCAAGAATTGTACCTTCTGTTTTGTAGTTGTGTTGGTAAATTTCCGTTTGTTATTTGATGATAACTTGAATATATCTGTGTAAGCAGCTGTCAAAGGAGTAAAGACGTGAGGCATGGCACGCTAAAAAGAAATTGAAAAAGGGACTTTACAAGGGTGAAGTGCAGCATTCTCAGAGAGTAGCTGCTATATCTGGTTCTTCTTCCAAACGTCTGATATGATTGTGCTAATCATCAAATGGTAATGGGAATCAAATGGTAATGGGAATAGAATCACCGTTGCTTTAAAATCAGATTGGTAATTGAATATACTTAGTATGCTTTATATTGATCGGCTTGTTTACATGTTTTCTTCTAGGTGAAACTTAAGAGTGCATTGGATTTTTGTCAAGAAGTGTGGCATCCCCTAAGCTTTTAGGGTTTGAAGCACGTATATGTCATCAGTTTTGAGAGAATGGATACTAGTTGGTTTAAAACAACATGGAATCAAGTCAAATCTATGTTTATGATGTTGTGGGCATGTCATAATATATAGGATATATGTTGAGTAGTTCTTTAGAATCATATCTAGTGTGGCTAGAGCTTGAAGATAATGAACTGTCTCTCTTCAACATATTTCATTTCTTTTTTTTTTCTGGATATTTCTAATGTAGTCATTAGGTTATTTTTCTTTTTTCTTTTGTCACAATGATACTAGGTTAAATGATAGTTGAACTTCTAATTCTTTACCCTTGCACTTCTATTCTCATTTATTTACACCTGTATATGCACTCCATGATGTATTTGCTTCCTTTCTCAAAGTAAGTTGGGTTTGGATGCTTGCCTTGGTATAAGAAACGTAGCAACTCTCGATTATGTCCAATTTTGGTCATAAGTCAATAGTCAAGTCATTGTCAATCATAAGTCACTGGTCAAGTCATTGTTATGTTCATGTCACTGGCCAGGTCAAATTTCATGTCACTGCCCAAGTCACATTGCATGTCACTGTTATACACACATCACTGTTATACACATATCACTGATCAAGTTACTGACAAAGTCACTGACCACGTCACTGACCATGTTATTGTTATACACGTCACTGACCATGTCACTGTCAATTCTTGACCAAGTTACTGGTCATGTCATAGGCTATGTAACTGACCAAACGACTGTTAACCTCAAGTCACTGACCATGTCATTGTTATACACGTCACATAGCCATTTATATGGAAATAATGAATGTGTGTGATGTTGTTTAGGTTGTATGCTTTACTAAAATGGAAGTGTTGCTATTTCACATACATACTTTATAGGATCATATAAAGAAACTGACTAGTGAGGTCACTGGCTCGGTCACTAGACAAGTCATTGGCCAGAGAAGTCACTGGAAAAGGCCAAATCCTTCGCAACTTGTGTTAACCTCATGTCACAGATTATGTAACTGATCATGTAACTGACCATGTCGCTTACAATGTATGTAACTGATAATGTAATTGATTATGTAACTGACCATGTAATTGATTATGTAACTGATCATGTCACTTACAATGTATGTGACTGACCATGTAACTGATCATGTCACAGATTATGTAACTGATCATGTAACTAACCATGTCACTTACAATGTATGTAACTGACCATGTAACTAATTATGTAACTGATCATGTCACTTACAATGTATGTGACTGACCATGTAACTGAACATGTAACTGATTATGTAACTGATCATGTCACTTACAATGTATGTGACTGACCATGTAACTGATCATGTCACTGACGTTGTCATTGACTTGGCCTGTGAGGCTGTGACTTCACTGGCCAAGTTACTGGTTACTGTTATACACATCTCTGACCATGTCACTGTCAATTCCTAGTCATGTCGCTGTCAATTCTTGGCCAAGTTCCTGGCCATGTCACTGGCTATGTTACTGCCAAGTTATTGTTAACCTCAAGTCATCGATAAAGTCACTGATCATGTCACTAGCCAAGTTGCATGTCACTTACCATGTCATTGTCATACACGTCCCTGACCATGATACTGTCAAATGAGCATGATCCAAGGCCAAAGTCAGGTATTTTGACAGTCGCATAACTATCATAAAATAAATAAATAAGAAAGACTAGCTGTGCGAGCAAGCATTGCTCTGTGGAGAATACATCTGCCATGAAAAGCAAGCACGATACATTAGAGAAAAGTAAACTGAAACCTAGATGCAAAATTGAGCTCTATAGTCAGTAAAGAAAGACGACATTTTATCTATTAATAAACTATTGGGACACATGGCTTGGCTTCAACATCTTGTTGTACTCCTGAATGATAAAGAACAACTTGTGCATCATACAATTTATACAAAAAATTCCACAACGAGGCATTCTTGGTTTCAGCTCCAGCAATTTCTGACATATACCATCTGCAAAAGAATGACGAGCATTTCAGTGTAACCCAGACCTAACTAAACATCATTTTCTACTAGTAGCAAGTCATACTATTCACACAGTTAGCCCTCAATTCCCTTATAGTCACCCTAGTATTAGTTTCCAGGTTCCAATTACAGAAGGCTGTGTATCTAGCACTACATACGTGGGTTTTAATATAAAGTTATTATTTGGGCTACATACTAGATGAAGCTCTACAACTTTATAAATTTCCAGAAAATTTAAAAGGAAAGATATATGGCTTCATTGCATTTATGGTCCAGAAGCTTCACTCTCACAGGAAGAAACATAGATGGGTATACTTGGATAACAGGTAGGAACTAATGGAGTGTAAGGCAACATTAACAAACATAAACCCAGATCTAAACCTGAAAGGCATCAATCTTTGATGCAAAATTCCAAAAAAGAGTGGTTTTCCTCGTAAAAGTATTTCCCCTCGAGCCACATATGGAATCGTCTTGCCCACGCACCTTTTATCCTAACATTACTCATGTTTCTGGATACATAAATTCAAAAAAAATAAAAGCAACATCAAGAATCCTCACCTCACAAGTGAGCCAATCCTTGACCTTTAGGAAAAATCCATTTTCCCTTGGCACCTGAGCCGATCCTTGACCAACCATGTAAACTGTAAGCATCAACTAGTTTTTGAATAAAAACACCACAACATTTAAACTGTAAGTATCACATATTAGGTACAATTCAACAAATCTCAATTGCAAAGCAGTAGCCATACATCCGTGTGTGCATGTGCACATCGGCAATACATGAAACATGCAAGTTTTCAAAAAAAAAAAAAAAAAACATGAAACATGAAACATGCCCAGGTACTTAATGCTGTGATGTTATTTCATTATCCTAAAACCAGATCCTTCATTAAATTCTCAGTAATCTTAACAGTTCATTTTGCCTCTATAAATGAAATACACATGCCAAACATTAAAAAATTCTAATGAAAATCCCAAAGGAAGTGACCAACATACTGTGGCTTCATCATGCAGTAACAAGTCAGGCTCTATAAAGAGCGCACGAGCAAGAGCTATTCTCATTCTCCATCAAAGCCAGCATAAACAATCAGCTACAACTACAATAACCAAAATTTTGAAGATCCTTGAAACTCAACTCTCGCTAGTCAAAAATGCAAGTCAAAACCAATAACTAAAACTAACTTCTTCACTACTAAACCAGCAGACTACAACCACCGCCAAAATTTCCTTGCTTTAATTCCAGGCCATCCAAACAGAAACAAGAACAGAAATTGAAAATGTAAATAGAATTCATCCAAACTCACTCGAATCAGCACCCGAACCCATCAAAAGACCTGACGATTTAATTATCTTCAACTTTCAGACTCGTGAAGCTTGAAGAACCAAGTAGAATGATCCATTAGACCATTCTACTTGTCAACTTAAAAAACTCTAAATTGCCAAACAAAGCTTAGATCTATTCCTTCTTAAACAGATCTATCCATTCTCATCAAAATTCCTACTTAAAGCACAACACTATCCATTAGATTTGTTCACCATCACTCAATTCTATCACATACTAAATCTTGACCAAAACACCTCGATAGGAAAAAAAAAAAACCAGGCCAGAATATGAAACTGAAAATTGAAGGAGTTACCGAAATTGCGAACGACGATGCAATGCCAAGTAGGTCCGCACCTCGAATCGAACTCCTTCTGCCACGTCCTTCTCTACGCTATGAGTCTCAAATGCCTGAACAAAACCCTAATTCTGTAAGCGAAAAACCTATTTCCGAATCAAATCCAGTGATTAACACAACAAACGCGCTTACCGGTGGAGGTGGTGACAGCCAGCGAGGGTTTCGGCTCGTCGAAATTTAGCTTCGTCGGCCCAGTCCCTGGAACACTTCTCTTGGCGTCTTAATTGGCTCATTTCGCGGTCTTCTGCTTCTGATTGTGGATAACAAATCAGAGGCGCTACAGTAGAAGCAGATATCGGCTTCGCCGTCAGTGATGAAAACGAAGAGATCGGAGTAAGCTCCGGTAGGGTCTGTGTCTTCGTGGAGGAAGAGAAGAAGAAGAGAGAGAGAGATGGCTTCATGGGCAGACTGGGAATAAAAAAAAAACTAAAAACTGACCTTTTTTAACATCGGCTCATTATTCACAAGTACTAAAATAATAGGATTAAATATTTGTTACTCCTCGTACTTTTCCATGAAAAACAGTTTGGTCCCTCGCCTTTTAAATTAAACTGAATAGTCCTTATTCTATCAAATTCTCATATAACAAGTCCAAAATGATCCGAAATGACTATTATGCCCCTCATTTCCTATTTTTATTATTATTTTAATTTTTTTCTCTATTTTTTTAATTTTTCTCCCCTTTTTTTTTTTTTTTTCTCTCTCCCTCCTTCTCTCTTTCCCCTGACCTCTCTCTCCCTCGACCTCTCTTCTTCTTCTCTTCCTCTGCAACCACCGGAGAACACCAGCGCCGCCCTCTCCTCGGGCTCTCCCGCCTCCACCGCCGAGAAGCTCCAGAACGCCTCCGTCCACACCCGATCTGAGCTCTCCGACCCCCTCCGCTCCATCACCGCCCTCACTCTCCAGCTCTCCAAAACACGGCCGGCTCCGGCGGATTCAACGATTACGTCGGCATCTTCGGCGGCGGAGTCACTAGACCCGCACAGCAGCAATCCCAAGGCTCCGACTTTAATTTGGATTCCATGTTTTCGGGTTCGGGTGCCAATACGTCGTCGTGTGGACAGAGACGTCGTCGTGTGGACAGAGGCGTCCTCGCCCTTATCTTCTTCGAAAACCCTAGGTAAACTCGTCGCCGACTCAGCTGACTCGGACCGAGTCCGGCCCGATTCCGAACGATTCTCTGCGTTTTTTTTGACAGGTTCAGCCATGAAAGGTGGGAAATCCAGAGCCGCGGCTCCGAAACGGTCCGATACAAAGTGAGTTTCAGCTCGTTGTGTGAATTTGGCTGGAAATGGAGCGATTAGATCTGGATCGCGTTTTGGCTTTGTTTGTTTGTGGATTTTGATTTTTGATTTTGTTTCTTTTTTGGTGAATTTTTTGTTAGGTTAAAGAGGGCGGTGATGGAGCGGAGGGGGTCGGAGAGCTCAGATCGGGTGTGGACGGAGGCGTTCTGGAGCTTCTCGGCGGTGGAGGCGGGGGAGCCCGAGGAGAGGGCAGCGCTGGTGTTCTCCAGTGGTTGCAGAGGAAGAGAAGAAGAAGAGAGGTTGAGGGAGAGAGAGGTCAGGGGAGAGAGAGAAGGAGGGAGAGAGAAAATATAAAAAAAAAAAAGGGGAGAAAAATTAAAAAAAATAGAGAAAAAAATTAAAATAATAATAAAAATAGGAAATGAGGGGCATAATAGTCATTTCGGATCATTTTGGACTTGTTATATGAGAATTTGATAGAATAAGGACTATTCAGTTTAATTTAAAAGGCGAGGGACCAAACTGTTTTTCAGGGAAAAGTACGAGGAGTAACAAGTATTTAATCCAAAATAATATTACTGACAATTCATTATGGACCTTTTTATCAAGTGGGAAACTAGGTGATATTTTTATCATTTCACTCTGTAATGTGACATTTTCCATCATTATAATTTAGCCATTTAGGTTATATATAGTTTGGTCTTTCGATCATAATCAGAACTAAGGTGTTCTGTTTCTGAAAAAATGTGACAAATCACTAGCTATCTAGATTAACCAATACGACACTGTTGTGCAATTTTCGATTTTGCATTGGTGTTTCAAAGATTAGAGAAGGGGGGATTGAATAAGAAGACAAAATTTTTAAAGGACTTAGGTTTTCAAATATAATTAATGATGGGTTTTTTTTTTTTTTTTTTTTTTTTTTTTATGGAAGAAAACTCTATATTGGTTGTTGCGCGAATTGATTTTTGGGTTTTCAGATGGCACCAAAACTGATGTTGCAATTTAGTTCTGATGATGGTGGTGCCATCTTACTACCATACAGAAGCTAAATGTTCAAAAGTGATGCAAGTGACATGGGTGATGAAAGAAGAAGGAGAAGATGTTGGTGTTAGAAGAAACCGAATATGTGTGGGTTGTGGGGAAGCTAACCAGTGCGGTAGGTTATGGGAAGTAGTTTAGTGTGGTGAGTGGCGGTTTCCTTATGATGCAAATTGATTATGAAGTTGATGGTTCTCTGTTGTTTTGGACTTCACCATAGCGGTTTGTGTGTGTTTCTCCAAATGGATGTTCGTTCATGGTAATTGAAGTAGGATAAGAATCAGGTAGGTTTAGCCAGAAAATATAAAATAAAGAAGTGATGTAAAAATCAAGAAGAGTGATTGGTAATTCACTTTTTTTTTGGATTAAATACTGTTTACTCCCTATACTTATAGGGTTTCATCGTTTCAGTCCCTGACCTTCGAATTTCACCTAAAAAGTCCCTGAACTCTCAATTTCCTCCCAATTGGTCCCTGCCGTCAAAATTTTCTGTTAAAGTTGTAGAAAATGTCTATTATGCCCTCACTTACTTTTTTTTTTTTTTTTTTTTTTTAATTTATCTTCTCTCTCTCTTTTAGTTCTTTTTTTCATTTGACCTCTTGAAGGTCTGTGGATTGGAACCATCTTGATGAGGAGATGAACAGAAGGAGGCGAGAGAGCCGGAAGAAGAAAAGGTAAAAAGAAAAAAGAAAAAGAAAAAAAAAAAAGGAAGGAAGAGAAATATATATATATATTTTTAAGTAAATGAGGGTATAATAGACTTTTTAGGGGAAGATAACGGAGTTTTTGACGGATGCTTGACGACAGGGACCAATTGGGAGGAAATTGGGAGTTCAGGGACTTTTTAAGTGAAATTCGAAGGTCAGGGACTGAAACGATGAAACCCTATAAGTATAGGGAGTAAACAGTATTTAACTTTTTTTTTTTTTTTTTGAGTAAATGACTGGTGCGGCTATCCTCAAGCTTTGATTAATGAAACTGTTGAATACAAAAGGGTGACATTGAGCCTAAACCCCTGATTACAATAAGCATCTAGAGTATGTCTCGAAATGATATTAGGAATCTCTACAAAATACATGTATTCAAACAAGCATCAACTAGCAAAGAATGCTCTACTGGTTACTCCATTTGCTTTAACATAACAATGACATAACAGAAAGATAATTTGATATGTAACCCGATTACAATGTGGCATAATTACCAATTGTATAGTTTTCCTAATATGTTGCCATCGGATGATAAATCCGACGACACTTAGCTTCACCTTACCACTAGGCGACAACGATCATTTGACGAAACAAGAAACTCGCCACCTACCTAGAGCAGACACGGCACTTTGAGTGCACACACGGGCACATAGCTCGACTAGCCCTACACAACAAGTATTAGGACTTATTACTCGCAAAAAGTGCAAACAAACTAAGTAACATAAATAAATAACAACTATAAATAGAATAAAATTTGAGGCAGCGCCCACTAGGTGAACCCAACCCTAAACTCCAGCCTAGATTGGGCCCATTGGCAGAATCCTAGCCTAATAACTCAAACCAGAAGGTGGGTCTTTTTCAGCCAACCCAGCCAACCCAGCCCAAAGCAGCTGTTGCGTCACCCCGCCACCAACCCTGCCCCCCTCTACTGGCGCCTAGCCACTGTCGTCGTCCATCCATCGGAGGTCCGCGCCATCCATCACGACTCCCACCAGACACCAACTAGAGAAGAGAAAGTCTGAATCTGGCGTCCAAGCATCGCCGTCACACTGTCCACCAAACCGTCGATCCCTACCAACCAGCCTTCGATCTACTCCGGCCAGCCATCAAGCTCAGCTTGCTGGCCACAGAAAGCCACCAAATGCTGCTCCGACCCGCTCTCACTCTGATCCTGAATCACTGCCACGACACAGCGATGCCCTTCGACCAAGAAAGAAAGAAAAAACCACCACCTCCCTAGACATGATCTTCATTGGAAGCCCTTAAAGAGCAAGGTTTCAAATTTCGGTTTCGGTTTCGATTTCGGTACTTCAAATTTAAGGAAATTTTGGAGAAAGTTTCGATTTCGGTGGAAATTTCGGTTAAAAATAAAGAAATCACATTAATTGCATTTAGAAAATGATATATTTGAATGAAACTTTTAGATAGACTAAACTAACCTATAATAAACCTATATTTACAATATAACCTCTCTAAAATTATACATAAATAATAGAATTGTGATATTTAATATAGACGAGTAATTAACTAAAACTGTAGTAAATTGCTAAACTAGTGTTTTTATCTATATGTAATATATTATAAATGTTTTGTATATTGACAATGTGAATGTGATTTACTTTTTTTTTTTATGGTTGGAACCCAGTGGGAGGCTTGACCATCACGCCTTTTTCACTAATAATTAGACAAATACAACCGGGGGGGGGGGGGGACGTAATACCAAAACCCCGTGAATGAAAATGAACAGGTACAACAAAAGCAATATAAAGTATTAGTAATAAGAGCTACTACGATATGGTTCGATCCATGTGGTTGAACTGCTCCCATTTAGTATCATACAATACTGGCATACTGCTCCTAAATACATGAGTTTTGGAAATGATTTTGGTACTTCATCACATGGGTAATGTATGTGTGTTGATCTCTTCCCACATGCAATCCATATATCAGATATTGTGGAATTACCCAATAAGGTGTTTCATTGTATGAAGCATACGGCATTTGGGACGAAGAATGATAAAAAAGGCCATATGTGCTTCCACCTTGTGAGCTTGATCCAATTCCGTAAGTGCTTTCTGAGGTAGAACTCATTTCATGATGAGGATAATGAGAATGGAATGGGTTAGGGTTATCACTATATTGAGTTCCTATATATGTCCATTGAGTCAAGACTTGAAGAAAGTGATTCAAACTCATTTTAGAGACAAATGGCTATTGCGTCTTCCTTGTGCATTCCTAGCTGTTGAATTGTATTCACGATTTGCACCAGGATAAGTAGTACGTATGATCATCACTACTATATTGGTTGTAGTGCCATGATTTGCCACTCCCCCTGTCATTTCCATAATTTGCCTCACGATTGCAAATAGAATCATGATGTGGTTGGAGACTTGGAGCATGAGTACTTTGGTAGCAGATAAAGTAAAGAGGGTTTTGTTGTATCCAATTTCAACTTGATTGGAAAAAAAAAAAAATTCAAAATTTCATATTTTGTCAGTGACAAACAAATTTCACAGAAATTTCGGTGTGAATTTTTTAATGTATTTTTTGTGTGTAGATATTTCGGAAATTAAGAATTTCGCGGAAATGTACGGAAAATTTCGGGAAACTCCTGACGGAAATGATATAGCATATGAATTTCGTTTCGGTACTTCAAATTTACGGAAATTTCGGCAGTTTCAGAGAAACTTAAAACCTTGTTAAAGAGTTAAGGGAAACCGCTGAACACTTGAAATCCGAATTTGAGATGAAGGATTTTGAGAGAACACGATTATATCTCGATTTGG
Source organism: Rosa rugosa (assembly GCF_958449725.1). Lineage (NCBI taxonomy): Eukaryota > Viridiplantae > Streptophyta > Magnoliopsida > Rosales > Rosaceae > Rosa > Rosa rugosa. Next base: position 28,185,979 of record NC_084826.1, read on the forward strand.
AACTTGAGCAACGTGTTGATAGATGCTTAGGCATTTTGACAAGGTCAAACCTTCAAGCACCCCCATGATCGTCCGTAGTCTTGATCCTGAAAAGGATCCTCTTCGTCCAAAGGATGATGACGAAGATGTGTTAGAGGCAGGAGTGCCTTACTTAAGTACAATTGGCGCATTATTGTACCTAGCTCAATGCACATGACCGGACATCTCATTTGCAGTGAACTTATTAGCTAAGGTATAGCTTTGCGCCAACGCGACGCCATTGGATTGGTGTAGAAGATATCTTTCGGTACTTGAGATGTACAATTGATATGTGCTTGTTCTATCCCTATAGAGAGATGATGGATTCAGACTCATTACACACCAAGAACGCCGCCAACACTAGCCTGCGTCCTCTAATCCCCATCCCAGAACGACATGTGTTTTGAAAGGTTTTGCTGATGTTGGGTAAGTGTTCACCATGGGTCTGTTCACCGGTTTTAAGTTTCTCCGAAATTTCCGTAAATTTGAGACATGGGTAAGTGTTCACCATGGGTAAATACCGTGAAATTTCGGCATTTACCCATGGTGAACACTTACACCATGGTGAACACTTAACTAGGTTTTGCTGATGGTGAACACTTACCCAACATCAGCAAAACCTAGTTCAGTTTGAGAATGACCTTTGTGTTGGGTAAGTGTTCACCATGGGTAAATACCGTGATATCTTGGAGGTCTACAGAACAGACCCTAGTCGTGATATCTTGGAGGTCTACAGAACAGACCCTAGTCGCTATATCTTCGAACAATGTAGAGATTATTGCTCTTCATGAAGTGGTTCGTGAATGTATATGGATTGGATCCATAATTACGCATGTTCGAACAATTGTGATTTGAAGTCTACCACAGATGAGCCTACCAGCATTTAGGATAATGCTGCTTGTTTTGAATAAATGAAGCAAGGCTACATTAAAAGCGACAACACCAAGGATAATCAACAATAACAGACTCTCCTTAAGATCAAAGTGAACTAGGTTCAATCTGAGGACAGTGTGGCAGGCTTGCTCACTAAGTCATTGCCTAAATTCCACTTTCGAGAAACATGTTGGTAGCATCGTTTGCGGAAGTTATCCGAACTCCCATGACCGTAGTCATCAGGGGGAGATGTCTACATGTATGGTCTTGAAACGTGAAGGGTGTGTTGTGCTCTTTTTTCCCTTCGACCGAGGTTATTTTTGTCCTATAGGGTTTTTGTTACTCGACAAGGTTTTTTAATGAGGCAACGAGAGGAGCACCACGTTTAGGCGACACAAGGGGGAGTGTTAGAGATTTACTTGATTTTGTGTCTGGCCCAAACTCTAAGTTACTTGACCTAGTGGTAATACGGTTATAATTAGAGATAATCTCGGAGAATATCTTAGAGATATCCATTCATTGCATGATTATCTTTCCTTGTACAATTCAGATTTTATGCATTGTAATCCTCTATATAAAGAGGCCCCTATTATCAATGAGAACACACAGCAATTCTCTCTCAAATATCGTTTCCCTAAAACAGATTGTTAATTATAGAATTAAATTCAGTTTATTCCCTTGAACTTTAGGGCTAAAATCAGTTTGGTCCCTAACTTTTTTTAATCACGATAGTCCCTACGCTTCCATATTGCATCACCTTAGTCCAAAATTTGAATTTAGCTCGAAACATGACGTCAGAAACTGAGTTGGTGCCGACAAGGGGGCCTATTTTTCAGACTTTAACCCTTCAAGAAGGGTAATTCCCAAAATAATATTTGAGGCTAAATTCATTAAAAATAAAAAATTAAGCTCTCTCTCTCTCTCTCTCACACACACACACAACACACACACACACATACAGAAACCGAGAAGCCCTTTCTCCTTGACTACTTCATCCTCACCGTTTGATTCCTCTTCATCTTCTCTCTCCAGCGCCGCTTCAATTCGTGGTAGGTACTATCGAAGTTGTTTTTGACGTCGGTTGTGGCGGTGCTGAATTGGGCGACAACGGAGACAACATCAACAAGAACATTTGGAAAAGAACCACAAAGAAGATCGAGAAACACAACCACAATGCAAAGCCACCAAGAAGAACCAAGAAGAGGGTCTCTCTTCTATGGAGCCCCACTTTCCAAAGAACCTATCTTTTGCTATCTTCCCATCAATTTCCAATCACCCACATCAAAATCAGAGGCTGTTTCTTGAAACCCGGATCAAAAATCAAAAACCCAATTCAGCAGTGATCTAGGTGATGAATTGGTGTCTGATACCCACCTATCCGAGAGCTTCACGGCGAAAACCCGGCTATGCGCGACAAGAACCGGACATTGAATCGGATTGTAATTGGGTGTAATGTGAGAATTTGATTTGGGTGTTTGCTATTTTGGGTGGAGTAGATGGATTTTGGGGAGGATCCGAGAGAGCTTTTGAAGACGATGGAGGCGAATCAAATTAGGATGAAGCACTGGTTGAAAATATAGGCATGTGCTCTTTCTTTACCATGAGAAGAATAAGAAATTTGAGGAGGCTAAGAAGATGTACCATTTGGGGGTGCAGAAGTAAGCTAGTGTTTGACCATTTTTCATAGTTTGTTGTGAATTGTGATTATATGAATGTGATATAAAACCATACTAGATTCATTTCTAGTTCAGCCCCCTTGATAATTTGATCTGTTGCTTGAAGATTCTACAAGATGCTACCCAGCTCTTCTTCCCCTCCCTCATCTTATGCCTCTGCCTCTAGCTTTAAACCCAAATATGGAATTCTCTCTCTTCCATCTTCACCCTTAAAGCTCTCACCTTTAACCTCAAAGCTCTCATCTTTAGCCTCATCCTTGTTGCTTCTGTAAAACCCAATAAGTGTGGCGGTGTGGGGCATGAGCTGCCTTCTTTCCATCAAGTACTGCTTGACCAAGAAGCCCAACAGAGCCACATATCCAGAAGGCAGAAGCATCGACCTCAGCCAAAAGCCTAACAGTGATGTCCATCTCCCCCGGCCTCATGACCCGAACCCACATCGACCCAGACCCAGTTCCGGATAGGAGCTGAAATTCTCGAGTGACTTGAGCTTCTCGAGGTCTTCATCGCTCAAAAACCGGTCTCTCGAGCTTCTCCACTGGTTTCAATTTAGTCTCGTATTCTTCCTTTTTTTTTTTTTTTTTTTTTTTTTTTTTTTTTTTGTGAATTTCAGCCCAAAGGTTAGTTTGGGAATTTAGCCTCTTTGGGGTTGAAAAGCTGAAAAGTGAGGCCTCATGTCGGCTCAACTCAGCACGTGACGTTACATTTGGAGGAGAATTTGAAATTTGGACTTGGCTGATATGATTTTGAAGCACAAGGACCAATGTGATTAAAAAAAAAAAAAGAGGAACAAAACTAATTTTCGACAAGTTTGAGGAAGTAAACTGAATTTTAATCAATTATACATTCTTATACTTGGGTGAAAGTTGCTAGTCATCTATAGTATCACTATAGACTCACCCACACCCTCTCTCTCCCCCTCTACTCCACCCCCTCCTCCTCCTTCTTTAACAACTCCATCACAGTTCCGGACTTCGATACCACAAACATCATTAGGATCAGTAGTTGCATGACCAACCTATATTGGATTCTCAATTTCTGCTCCATTTTTCTCTGTTTCTTGACACCTAAAAGACAACAAAAGGAAGTAAATGACTCGAAGTGATAGGACTTCATTACCACAAACATTGTTTTTCCTAGTCCCATTAGGTTTCCAAACCTATATAGATTCTGCATTTTCCTCTGTTTTGTTCTCTTTGCTTCTTGACACCTAAAAGACAACAAAAGAAGACTCGAAATGACAGGGAAATAGCTAAGGAACATAGGATCTGAGTCAATACACTACTGGTGTGCTTGGTCAGGAGAATCCTCCTGGTCATTGTCCTGATCCTTACAATACTTACAGGGAGTTCATCAGCGCTTTGTTCACACCAATAAGCACCTTGCTTCCTTCACTGTACATGTCGATTACATAGTATCAAGTTCCTGCTATTCATCAGCGTCTTCTCATTCAGCCTCTTCATGTCCAGATCCTAATGTCAATTATTAAAAAGTGAAAACACATTGGGATCTCGACCCACTAAACGAGTGCCTTTTTGAGTTCCAGGTCTAAATTGAGATACAGGCCAAAGTTTGGATGATGAAATTCACAATGCCCCTCTTGATTGATACAATACAGGCTTACCGAAGCTAACTACATTATTGCGACATAACTACGGGATTATATTCCAGTGATTGCGTTCTTAGAGAGAAGCTACATGACTAGTATTACACCTTATTTTTCACTTCCAACCACATAACACTGACAAAACAAAAGAATCAGTCTTCTAAGCTTTAATAGACAAGGGAAAAGTGGATACTCAAATGTGATGACTCAGTTTAACCCAAATGGGTCACGCAACAGAGGTAGAGGATGTGTCAGATAGCCCTCCTGTCATCTTCTCCGCCTTCTCTCCGCGCTCCCCTGAAAATTACAAATACAACAAAGAAAATTTATAGAAATTCTTCTGAGAAATTACAATTCAAATGGCCACCCAATCATATAGTTAGACCATCAGAGGCGTAAAACCTTACCAGTGCGAACTCTAATTACGTCTGAGACCGGCACCACTGCACAAGATATGGAACCTTTCAGAAGTTTGACAAAAGATTACACCCCTCCAAGATTAAACATCCAGGAAAGAATGACATGTTCCATGAGTTCAAGGTATTACAAGTAAGAGGCACAGTGATTGCAGATACAAAATATGAATTGCTAAAAATGATCAGCCTTCTCCAAAAATTGCTACTTTTGCTACCAACCTGACTTTTAACTAACACTCCCGTTCAAATTTTAGACAAATATAGTATCTCAAATAAAATCAGGATGTAATATAATCAAGAACATCTGATTGAAGGTTATGGACAACTTTTAACAAATCTGAAAGTCTGTCGGTGAATATAGTATACAGATGGACATGCTTTAACGAATAGCATGGTGCGAAAACTGTATGAAAATAAGGTCATCTATATAAGTTAAATTATAGTTCATCTTCAAAGTATAACATTTCCAACATAAAAACAAACAATTGTAAGTGTGACAAACCAAGTCCTGATCATTTTAAAGTAACAGTTATCAAACCACATCCATATAAGTCATCCTTGACCTGGTAAGGTGTTTACTATCTCAGATTGCAAATTAGTTGTGTCAAAAATGACTTTCCAGCTAATAAAGAAGTTTTGAGACTTACAGAAAATCTTGCCATCACCAATTTCTCCAGTTCTTGCCTCCTCAATTATCTTGCTAACTACTGCTTCAACCTGATAAATAATGTCATGCAGGGTTTTGTCACTGATTTTAACACTGAACTTAGCTTCAAGATGTCTCATTTATTGAATAAAATATCATTCAGACTATTCATACCTGGTCTTTGATCACTACAATCTCCATTTTAACTTTAGCAACATAATTGTCTTCAGCAAATTCAGAGCCTTACAATGTAACAGAAAAGAAGATTATGAAATTATAATACGAAACAAAAAGTTGGAGAACAAATAAGCACCAATAGATATAATGGGAAGGGAGCATATAGATCTGATACTTCTCACTGAAATGAAGATAGAAAGATCCATGCAAAGACGAAGACATACCACCGTGTCTCTCTTTTGAACCACCTTGAGCACCAAAGCCCCGAACATCAGATATGGTAACACCGCGGATACCGATTTTAATTAGGGCCTTTGTGTTTCACCAAAGAGTAGGAAAATATAAAGATTAGTCCTTATACTATTTAGCCCTGTTGCTTTATAAATAAGCTAATACAGATCAATAACAAGAGAAACATGTATGCTGAGAGGCATTGCCTAAAGCCATTACTGAAAGGTAGTTGGGATCTTCAATGTGACAAGATTATATGTAAACTGTGGGACAATAGTAATACTACCATATATCATAGCCCAAAGTTCCTTTCGAAAAATTCATCGGGCATCATTCTCATACAAAGGCCTAATTCTTTCATTTTTTTTTTTATCATAGTAGTTCTATATTTCTTTCATTCACCAAATGACACTAGCTGTTGCACCACAGACGACCCATTAGCATGGCAGGCCATGTCTGCAATGAACTGAAAAGAACAGTAGCGGCACCAAAATGTTGAGAATAGTATGAACATGACTAGAAGAGTAGCGCTATGGTGCCCACACGGTCAGCAAGTGTCTGGTAACAGCAAGACTCTGAAGTGATAATGGGGCTGATTTATAAGCCTTGGTAGGAGGTACAGTTAGACTACCAATTTATTGTAGGGTATGTCACCCAATTATACAAAATCAGGTCCTGGAGTCAATCAATTGAAGGCTCTTCTTGTTTTGGTTCGAAAAGAAGGCTTATGATGTTAATATCAGACCAATGCATCATTTTCTGAGCAAAATTTGCACAGCTCTGATACTAAAAATATTAACACCCTCCACTATTTATGGTTTTTGAACTCATAAGACCTTCCGACAAGTAATTGAGAGTATGTATTCCATACATGCAAGTAGATAGGAACAGACTAGTGCTTCCAGATTTTTATAGTCCTATATGATAAATGCAATGCCAAGTAACACTTACCGCAGAAACCTGCGGAACTCTCCAAGGCCTATCTCGTCCGACAATCAGAACAAACAAAATTGAAAAGGAATTAGACACAATCAAACCCCATAAGCTCATAAAAACTGACATGCAGAGCTATAAAAGAATCCAAACACAAACATATGAATAGAACAAGGAAGAAAGAGTAGTTTCTGCACCTTAGAATTGCTTCCACTTTGTAAAACTGGGAGTCCGGGAAATAATAATCTACGAGCAAACAACACGGGCATAGAAAGCTCAAAAATTCAAAAGAGTAGATACCCAAATCATATTACGAACAGAATCTGAGAAAACATTTAAAACCCACGAATTATTTTTGGTCAAAGAAATGGGAAACACGAACCAGGGGAACTCTGGGCTCTTATGACGGGAACAAGCGACGCATTTCTGGCCTGTTTTAGATTCACATTGCGGTGAGAGAACCCAAATTCTCTGAGCTTTAGATCGATCGAGCTCGAATCTAAAAGAGGAAGCTCGTTGAGGTGAGAATTGAGGGTGCAAATGACGCCTGGTTTCATCATTGAAGCCATGTTCCACAGTTTTCTGCACAACAAGGTTCAATTTTTTCCAAGTATATGCGCAGAAAAGTTTCGAGCTTTGAAACCTACGCTGCCAATGTGGGCTGTAATTAAGGCCCAAGATTGTTTCCAAAAGCCCACGTAGCCCAAAGTAAATGCAATGTCTTCTTCTATCTATTTTCTGTTATGAGAGTCTGTAATTTAGGGATGGCTGCAAGTGAAGGTGAAGAATATGTGTACAGAATCAGCAGAGGTGAGGAGTGGCAAGAGTTGCAGAGCTCTGGTTCCACTTTTGGTGGAGAGCTTGACAAGAATTCTGGCTTCATTCATCTCAGCAAACTCAATCAGGTCTTTCTCAAATTCTATCTTTACCATTTCAATCTCATATAATTCTCACCTGAGAAGTAGAGTACTTCGCAAATTATGGACTGGGGCAATCGCACATATCACTCCCAGCACCACTGGAACAAACTTTATAGGTCCAAAAGCTTGGGCTGAATGCAATAGATTGTGGGTGAATTTTGATGGGGCTTATTGGTTTCTCATTTCAGGTACAATCAACATTACAGAATTTTTTCCTGAACACCAAGGTGGATCTTTACCTGCTTCAAATTGACGCCAAAAAGGTATATTATTGTGTAGTCTGTATTTACTGTTACTCTTTGTGGTAAAAGTTGTGAAATGAATTATGACCACAAGCCTAGGACCATAGATTTGATGTATTTTTGGGTGTTGATTAGTTTAGACAACTATAATACCATTCTCAGACTATTAAACGTGATAGGAAGTACTCGTTTAGTCCCATTTTTGTTTGCCCTGGTAACAGTTCATAGAACAGAAATTTGGTAAGCGAAGTTCACACTCTAAAACAATTACACACCATTCGAGGTTTACATTAAGATAGATGAAAGTGAAGTTGAGTTCTCTCCTTGAAACTTGATATCATAACTTTAGCCAGTTTCTCCATGAAAGTTCGCTTGTGGTTTATTCATGGAACTAAACTTGCAACTGTCCCATGCCTGTACCTATCCGGCTACCTGTAAACTGAGAAGTCATGGAATTAAGTTTGTGAAAGCATGTATAGAGGAATAAATATCCCTTATTAGTTTAGTTGAGTGAGAAGAACCAAAGTCAGATACTAACTTCTTTTTAGTTGAGCGGAGCCGTATTTGGTTACAAGTTACAGAAAACATTCTTGATATTTTGGTTCACCATGATGAACATGTACAAGCTTCCCCTGAAACTTTTTAAAAAGAAATAAAATTAGGACCAGAGCTTAGCAGATAATGAATCCGTAAATCAAGGTCATGAAATAAGTTCTTATGATTTAGGCAGTGAACTTCTAAATTTGCTGTCCTTTATGCGTGTTTTTGTATCATCTTACAGTCTGAGTCCCGTTCATCAACCTCTTCATGAGCAATTAAAGAGCCAGAAAAGGTGAAATTTGAAATGACTTTCATTGGCAGTTGTTGAAGCAACTTTCCTAAACTCTATGCTAGTCTCAAAAGAAACTCCCCGATTTGACTAAAAATTGAGATTGGTAATCTATATTTATCTGAAAACTACCTCCGCATAATCCCTATCCAACCTCCAATCAATGTTCTAAAACTCGTTAGGCAGTAGGCGAGCGGTGGGAAGGGGCATAGGTTGATTTTTGTTTTATTTTTATTTGTATTATGCAACATATAAATAAGTGCATCTTTAAAACAAAAAACTATATTGTATTGGGAAATATAAACTTGCAAAATGGAAGGATATGTAAAATACTATAATCGATTGAAAACATGGGAAAAACATTAAGCATATAATGATTACTTACAAAGAAAAAAATCATTTTTAAGTATTTAAATAAAAAAATTATGAACATTTTTTTTTTTAAACCTGGCCAGTCCCTTTCCCCAGCTCACCTAGTCCGCCGAGGCGGTTTTCGAGTAATCAAGGCGGTTGCCAGAGGGATTTTTAGAACACTGCCTCCAGTTATTTTTCCCATAGTCTCCTTTTGAATACCCATCTGTTGTGACTTTTTCTTAGGTTCTGTTCATGTATCTTTCATTATTATCTGAACACCCATCTGTTGTGATCTTTCCTTGGGTTTTGTTTATGTATCTTTTTTATCACACTTACAGTATTGTTTGCATTTTTACCCTCTTTCACTTCATAATTTGTAATCACAAGAAAAATCATTCTATTCTGATGTGTTGTTGCAGCTGGGCAAAGGATTAGTCTATGAAGTTGTTGATGGTTCCAATAGCTTCCCTCATTTCTATGGTCCATCTCGAAGCTTCAGTCCTCTCTCTCTAGATGCTGTTACAAAAGCAGAGAAGCTGTCTCTGTCAGGTGACCGATTTATTTGTAGTATGTTGGAATAAGCTGCTTGAGCTTTTATGTGGTGTTCTTTTGAATTGTCATTCACATATCCCAGCTGCTGCAAGTACTATGTAATACCATATTACCAATATACTGTTGAAGGTTTATGTCCTGCTACTGATACATCGAATGGATGGGGTTTTTTTTAACCACAATTGTGTGCTCCAATCATTACTAAATGCTATTGCATTTTGAGAAAGAAAGACTGTTTGGAGCGAAAATTTGACAGGAGAGTTTTAGTCCCAGTTAGTTTCCTCACCCGGTGTAGTTTCCAGCCTTTGCATTGTTTGGCGGTGTTTGCACAACATTTTGGGTTTCTCGTCATGTTTTTGCAGACCATTTGTCCCAATCAGGAAATGGGGAGGGTTTAGAGTTGAATTCTTATTGCCGATATAAGATATGTGCTACCGCCACTGCAGAATTTAATCTTTTTTTTCTTGTGTGTATTTCTGTTGCGTTTTTGACACATAGCCAATATCACTGCTAATAATAATCGAGCCAACTAGCAGGTTTCCTCAAACTTAAATGAAGAGACTAGCAGGTTTCCTCAAACTTAAACTTAAACACCTCTCCCTCCTCTTCTCTTTCCGCAGCGACAGCCCCACCCCATTCTCCAATGGGCCACTCCACCCGAACCCGCCCCATTCTCCAATGAGTTCATATCTCAAAATTCAAGTAACAAAGAAGCACGTTTCGAATCTCCTCTCCCTATCTTAGATCGTTTCGCTTTTCCAAGTCCAAAAAATCACCCACATCCGTCTCTATGATGCCGACTCGGACATTCTCAAAGCCTTGGCCAAAACCAAGATTCGGGTCATCATCAGCGTACCCAATAAGCAACTCATCGCAATTAGGTCGTCCAACACCACCGTCGCTTCCTGGGTCGGTCGAATGTTTTGGTGGCTTGAAATTTACACACCAAGGTCAAGATTTTGACGTCGAATGCATCCTTTATTGTGCTGCCTTTGCTTCGGTTCTTGTCAAAAACCGGGTCTCCTCTGATAATGAATTTGTATCCTTACTATGTGTTTAGGCAGAACAATGGTGTGGTGCCTGCTGTTGAGGAGGGAGAGGATTGACTACGAGAGGTCAGATGTCGGAGGCAGCGGAGACTGGACCACTGAGTCCATAGTTTCAAGCCATTCTAGTTCAATGGTGCGACTGGCAAATTCGAACGGAGAACAAGAATCAATCTTTGAGAGAGAGAGAGAGAGAGAGAGAGAGAGAGAGAATAAATTAAAAAAAAAAGGAAAAAAAAAAGAGGAATTGAGGGGTATAATAGTCATTTTAGACCTGTTGTGTGAGAATCCATGTTCTAAAAAACGTCCTAGGCGGTGCCTAGGAGCTAGGCGTCTCGTCACCGACCTGATTTTGCCCTAGGCGATTGATTTAGGCGTGAGGCTGCTCGGCAGCCGCCTAGACAGTCTAGACAGTGGCTAGGCGGTCTGGGCGCTGGGCGGGCGATGGATTTTTTTTTTCCGGTCAAAGACGACAATCTTCTCTCAACACTGTTCTCACTTTTCATTCTCTGATTGTTGGACAAAAACCCAAAACTGAAAACCAAGACCTCTCTCTCAACCATTGATGGCAGCGACAACCTGGTTCATGTATGAGAACTGGGTCTTCTGGGTTTTAATAAAGTACTGGTTTTGATAGAGTTGATGTTACCTATTGTTGATTGAGCGGTGATTTGTTGCCAAACGGAGCGGAGGCGATGTGGGAGAGAGGTCGTCTGAGCGTTGAAAAGGGTGGAGCCGGCAAGGAAGGTCGAGGCAATGGAGCTTGGTGGCTAAACCCATGGTGGGTCTGTGAGAAAAAGGGAAATCGAGAATTTGAGGGAGAAGAGAAAGGTGAAGTCTTTTTTCTGTGGGTATGAATACAGGATGGATCTAGAAAAAAGGTATTTAATATTATGGGATGGATCTAGGAAAAGGTGTTTGGCACCTTTTGTGATGCACCGGAAATTCGTATTTATTTTCCTAGGATTTTCCATAATTTAATTAGCGGTTATTAGACAATTTCGTGGCTCGTGGATGGAGTGGAAGTGTTTCGGGCGAATAATTCTTCAGTAAGCGTCATTTTAGGGAGGGCGCAAGGGTTGACTTTTTATTCGTTGGGTATCTCTGAAAACTTCATTCATGAAAGTCGTAGAGCGCGTCGATACGAGTTCGTGGATATGTGGAACCCGGAATTCGGAGTTCGTATGTGGAAGTTATGGTATGCGGAAGTTTTGGAAATCATTATAAATAGAAATTTCCCTTTCGGGAAATTTACTATTTTCATTTGGATTTCTATTTCCGGAAATCAGAACCTCCGTTCTCTCTCTTCTTTGCGTCAAACCCGACCCGGCTTTTCCGGCGACCTCTAGCGGCGGGACCTGGGCAGACCGACTCGCCTCCTTGTTCTGGTCCTCCTGGTGGTGGCCTCTAGCATCGATTCTCGATCACGGTGGTGCAGCAACGCTGAGAAATCGAGTGCAGTCGGACCGGATCGGAAATCCTTGTTCCGGCGACGTCACGGCTTCAAGTTTTCTGGGTTGAGTTCGTAGAAGCCTCCCTGATCAATCTGTGGTGTTTGGTTTGATCGATTCACGTTAGAATCGGATCAATTCAAGGTGAACAGTTCACGGCGGCTTGTGGCGCCGATAGGCGGCGATCTAGGCTGTGTTGGCTTGAACCCCAGGTATTAAAGTTGATCTATTTGGTGTTCTTGACATTTTATACGGTTGGATTAATCTAGTTTTGAGTTTTGGCTGGTGGTGGTTGTGCCACCAACTGTGGCGGCATTTTTGGCAGCCTTCCGGCCATGTATTGGATAGTTTCTGGTATTATATATCATTTACTCGTCGATACGAGCGTTTCAATAAATAATACGTAATTTTTGGAGATCGTATGAATATGTTGTGATTTTTACGGTTTCGGACCGTTCGATGATTCGATCCGTGAGGATTTGAGCGTTCGATCGATTTGTGGTTTTGTCACATCGATTGTAAAAGCATTCCGGAGACTTTGGTTGGTCTCGGATGAGGTTTCGCCTCGATTGGCGTTACTTTCAGGGTTGTTGTTCGATTAGGGGATTCGAACTTTAAATCACTTGGTGATTCACTGATTTGAGATCATTGGTGATTAGGTGCTTCTCAAGGTGATTTGGACGAGTTGTTGGTGTGAGTGTTAGTTCGGTTCTGTATTGAAGACGCAGTGGGATTCTGAGGTGAGTAATCTCACAATGTTCATTTACGAACGAAGTTACCTTTATTGTTTTGAGAGTTATTTAGTTAACTGCAAACTATAGTTGGTATTGGTGGCATTTCTGAGTGAATGACCACGTATATATATATATATATATATATATATATATATATATATATATTTTTTTTTTTTTACGTGAAATATGTATATTCTTATGGGTTGATGGGTGAATTAAGCAATAGGGATTGATGGGTTTCATTCTATTGTTTTGAGGCTTGACTTTTCAGGAAACATTGTTTTAGGAATTGGGAATTTCTATTGTTTGAAAAGTGTCAAGATTTGGTGTGAGTTGCTTAATGTTTTGATCTAACGACCAGGGGTCGGAAGATCTGGGAGTCACAAGTGGTGATTTCTCCTTTTGATTTGATTTAACATTTTGGGTCCAGAGCGACTTGCTTAATGTTTTGATTTGACGACCGGGGAGGTCTGATGATTGGAGGTCACGGGGTGACATCTCCTTTTGAGAGTTGAGTAACTTTTGGTCCTGAGTGACCGTTTGAAATGTTTTGAACTGATGACCGAGGAGGTCTGAGGATTCGGGGTTGCTGGGAGTGACCTCAGGCAAATATATTGGGACTTCACGCCTTTGGCCAGGTTTGTGGATACGATCAGTTAGAGCTCTAGTCTGTTGCCATTGTACATCATGGGGGGTAGCGGGGAGCTATCTGATGCTCATGAGTATGTGTTTTAAAAGGCAGTTTCGGGGATTCTTTCTTTTAAATGTCTGGGGAGGACTTATGTATCATATTTAATTGTCAGAGTTTCAATTATTATGATTTTGTCACGGGGTGACTTGTGTTGATTTGAGAATGTGTTTTAAAAGAGAGTTTCGGGGATTCTTTCTTTTAAATGTCTGGGGAGGACTTGTGTATCATATTTAATTGTTAGAGTTTCAATTATTATGATTTTGTCACGGGGTGACTTGTGTTGATTTGAGAATGTGTTTTAAAAGAGAGTTTCGGGGATTCTTTCTTTTAAATGTCTGGGGAGGACTTGTGTATCATATTTAATTGTCAGAGTTTCAATTATTATGATTTTGTCACAGGGTGACTTGTGTTGATTTGAGAATGTGTTTTAAAAGGGAGTTTCAGGGATTCTTTCTTTTAAATGTCCGGGGAGGACTTGTGTATCATATTTAATTGTCAGAGTTTCAATTATTATGATTTTGTCACGGGGTGACTTGTGTTGATTTGAGAATGTGTTTTAAAAGGGAGTTTCGGGGATTCTTTCTTTTAAATGTCCAGGGAGGACTTGTGTATCATATTTAAATTGTTAGAGTTTCAATTTAAATGATTCTATCACCGGGTGGCTTTTGTGGTGAATTTTGGGGAAGTGCATATTGAATTGTCAGAGTTTCAATTAATATGATTTCAGTCACGGGGTGATTTGAGTTGTTTTCTTTTGGGAAAAGAATGTGCTGTTTTGGGAAAACAGGGTGTGTGTTCCTTTTTACGAGTTGATGGGTTTCCTCATTGGGCGAGTTGTGCATGTGTGGTTTGAGTTACTCATACGAGCTTGCAAAAGCTTACCGGGTTTGTTGTGTGGCAACCCAGTGCACCATTCAACGTTGTTGGGGTTAATCCTGCAGGTCAGGATAATCGCGGCTGATGCTGAGGTAGCGCCTTTGCAGCTTTACAGTAGGAAGCCATTTTTGTGACTTTACCATTATTAAGACTTCCGCTTGTAGTAAGCTCTGAGGAGCATTTACTCATTATCTTGTTGTGGCAATTTAAATTTGTAAACTCGTGTAATATATAACTCTGTGGAGCGAGTATATATTGACTTTGTGGGTTCAGAGCATCAGTTTGTACTTGGTTTAAAGGGTAAAAGTTTTCCAGATATTTGTATTGATGACTGAATCATCACGCATGTATAATTATGGGATTATATATATCGATTTTTATTTTTGTGTTAAAAATCGGGGCGGGACACCTTTAATTATAGGATTAATTTTTCTACTTAGTTGGCTGCTAAAATAGACGAACAGAGGTCTCGAACCAAGGTCTGGGTTCAATTACTAATATATGAATGATATTTTTTGTCCTGAATAATCTCATCAATGATCAAGTCATCAAGAACACGACCTAGGCCTAAATAACTCTTGAGAAACTACACTTAATGGGTAATGAATATGAGAAACTACTCTTTATATGTTATAAAAATAAAATAGAAATTAAAAATTAAAAACCGCCTAGTCCCCGCCTAGGCGGACGCTAGGCCTTGAACTACCGCCCGACTAGCGCCTAGCGTTTGTTAGAACTATGGTGAGAATTAGAGAAAATAAGAACTATCCAGTTTAATTTAAAAGGTGAGGGACTAAATTGTTTTTCAGGGAAAAATTTGAGGAGTAATAAGTATTTAATCCTATTTTTTATCAGGTCAAAATGACGTTGTTTTGGTCTATCCGTTTTAGACCAAAGACAACATGTTTCTCATTCTCTCATCTGTTTTGCTCGAACCATTATCTCAATCCCTTGTTTTTGTACTTAAGTGATTCTAGCTTAATTATCATGCATGAATGACAATAAAGTCTTTTCAACTTATTATTGTTCTATGTATATTTTTTTGGTGCAAGATTTACACTTTATGTCTCAATGCTTACGCATTACTGAGGCTCTCCCAAAATCGCTTCGGACTATGCCTTAGCGTTTTAAAACAGTGGTCTCAATAGTTGAAGAATAACATATGTGATACGTCCTGAATCTCAAGTTACCGGTTTATTAGTCATTCGGACAGTAAACAACATTTACTTTTACTTTTGACTTCGTTTCGATGCGTTTAGGGGCCCTAATAGTTGACTTTTTGTTTCGTTAGTCATTTGAGAGAATTTTCTTCATGGAAGTTGTAGAGGACATTAAACCAAGTTTGTGGACACGTGGCACGCTCAAATCGGAGTTTGTATGCGAAAGTTATGATCAAAAACGTGAAAGGTACTATTTCGTGAAGTTTCTATAAATAGCTGGGACCAAAATCGGAAGTTTCCATTTCAGTATGGAACTCTAACCCCACATTCTCTCTCTTCGACCCAGAAACCCGACCCGACCCGGTTTACTTCACCAGCCATCTTCTTCGTCGTCCCGCCACCTCTAGCCGAGCCTCAGGTGTCGTTCAGACCGCTCCCCTGTCCTCTTGAAGTCCAAGAAGGAGATTGGAGTTGATTTGGCCCGTGGAAGAAGAATCGAAGCTCGAAATGTTTGCTGCCGATTCGTTTCCTCTTCTAGTCAGTTCGTCGGAATACGGCCTACTCAGGCTGTGCCACCACCCACATCTTGAAGTCCTATCCTTCGTCGTTCGAACCCACCCAGCTACCAGCTTCAATTTGCTTGGAGAAGGAAGGATCGACAATCGGAAGGAATTTTGGGATTTCTAATGTTCTTCAGCTTTCGAGGTAAATTTCGGCCTTCTCCTTTGAAATCTGACTTTGTGATAGTTAAGAAGTTGTTTGGAATGTTGTAAGGAACATTTTTATGTAGGTTTGGTGACCCAAATCGGGGTCGGAGTTGGCGGCGCGTGGGGACGTGTCCGGTAGTTTCTGGTGGTCTGCCTTGGTATGCTGAATAGAGCTTAGTGTTACGAACGTGTCGATATGATTTTTGTTGGGATTGGTGAAGTTTTGGGAATCAATCAAAATTTTCGAAGTTTGGATTTTCGGGTTGTGATTAGAGGAGATCCAACCGTTGGATCGTCTTCAATTTTCATTGGGATGTTAGAATAATTAAGTTGGTGAGACCCAAAGAGTTTGGATTGACTTCGATGTGATTTCGGATATTGGAAAATTTACTTGTGCGAGGGATTTTCGGGTTTTCTTTTAGAATTGTCGTTTACAAATTATAATTTTGTATAGGACGATGTACCGAGCCACTGCTCGATGAGAAAATCCTTACGCTTGACCGACAAAGTCGTATTGTGAGTGGACCTTTGATTTGAATTGATACATTCGAATATTTTCTGAATTATTAATTTATTCAATGATCGTTTTATTATCGAGCTTATTATTTTAGTTTCTGATAATATTTAGTTGGATTATAATTTGAGCCTATTGATTCAATTTTAGAATTTGATTTTGATTTACCTTCGATGATAAGATATTATGATTTGATGTTTGAATCTACTTTATTTCTCGATTATTTATCGGCTTTCGTTTTGGCATTGGGAATGCTTTAGCGATGATTTTTGTTTTAGGTTATTGTTTATGATTTACAATTTATAATTTAATCTCGCTTATTTGTTATTGATTCTAGAATATTTTTGCATGTGGGACACGTCGTTGAATTTAATTGATTTATTCTTGAGATTTTTATTTGCGAGATTTTGGGGAAGCTTTATGAGTTTTATGGATTTATGGATTTTACTATTTTCGAATGCTTTTCTTATGTCATACTTGGTGATTATTTTATCACGCTAGCATGTTGTCCGCCTTTGTGGTGATGTGATTGGATCACGGAAGCATGTCTGCCTTTGTGATGCTGGGTTGCTACCTTTGTGGTGGTAACTCTGAAGCCAGTATCCTGTCTGCCTCAGTGGCGTAAGGGTACGTACGGGAGTACTTTAGCCTGGGAGTCTATCACCCGAGCCTGGGTGGCTCATTCGTATGGCTATCATCTTCCCCTACTTATATTTTATTATTTTTTACCAGCGGGGCTAGTCTCATTGTACTTAACCAGCGGGGCTGGCTTGTTTTTACTAGATTCTCGGTTTTAAATATAAGTGTTTTATCCACGTTGCATGCATTGAGGTTTTTAAAGGATGAACACGTGGGAAAGTATTAAAACTTTACTTCATTTAAATTATATTGTTTATTTATTTTTGTTCACTCACACAAATTTTTTCAATTACTTTCCCCTTGGCCCTTCTGTTTCAAATGTCCAGTTTGCAGACCAGATTAGTTGAGGTCGGGAGTACATGGAGTCGAGGCATAGTTGTCACTGCTTCCGCATTGTAGGATTTATCGATCCTTTACCTTTCTATTTTATTTTCTTGTATATCTTGTGTACTAGATTGCTCTAATTACCTGTGGGCTAAATGTTCTTAAGTTGAGATTTGTGTTGTGTCATAGAGTTTGTTGTGATTTGAGGGAGCATGGTGGCTCCAGGAGAATAAGGGTGAATTGTTTAGAAGTGTAAATGTGTTTTCTACAGGTTTTGGGTAGTCCATTTTTAAAAGTGACGCTGCCCAATTTTCGGTAGAGTTATTCCTAAGGTGAGCCCCACAGGGCCACCTCGGATTTCAGGGTGAAATGTGGGGCATGTCTTGTCAATATGTTAACGTGTGTATTCGGCCTAAATAAATGCCTTACAAAAAAAAAAAAAAAGTTTGGGTGGCCCAAAAAATAAGCAATGGATAAATTGACCTTATAAGTTCTCTTAGTATTCTATCTACAATTGTTTGGTTTTTTATGGTCTTCTTTTGCATACAGGGAACTAGCTTCCTTTTGCTTATTTTTGGGTTTGGTATTAGTATAGTCCGCGGTATCCATTTTGTACAAGTTCACTTATTATTTAACTAGATGGACCCCACATACTATGTGTATAAAAATTATTATTTTTTAATAGGGAGGGGGAAGGTTTCTATAGGAGTAGGTAGTTTTTCATGGAAGTTAGTAGTTTTTTCTAGGCACTTATTTGTTTCTCACCTTCACTATTCTTTTTTCTATTTTCTGTTTATTTTGTAATTCGACTATATTGCTCATGTACCGCTATCTATTTTATGAGTTATAATTTTTTTTAATATTTCAGAGTTATTTATGTAATAGGAGAGAAAGACCTAACTCTCTCTTCTCAAGAAAACCCTAAAGGCCGGTCCTTCGCCCTGCGAGATCATCCTCTTCCGGCGACGCACGGGCTGGCCTTTCGGCCTTGCCGTTGTCATGAGGTTGGCTGCCGGACGGGTATTGGATAAATATTGCTCATGGGGTGCCATTGAATGGGGTGTTGCTCGGGGCTTGTCAGATGGGTCTGGCTGGGATGGTGAAAGGCGGCGGTTGTGTTAACGGGTCCGGCGATTGAACCCTGATGGGAGGCGCCACGGGTCTGGCTTGATGGTAGAGTGAGGCGCATGGTCTTGGATCGGGGTTGGGTTTCTCTGCGGTGGTGTAGGTTGAGGGGCGTGGCCCGTGCGGCTTGGATCACAGGCAGTGTGATCGTGGCAGCACTGATCGTGGCGGCGACGGTGTGAGGTGCGAGAGCCTAGATCGGGGTTGGGTGGCGTGGCCAGTGCAGTGCAGTTTTGTGTCGCAGGAGGTGTGCTCGTGAGGGAGCGGATTGAGGCCGTGCAGGATGCGGCGGCGTGCGGCGGACAGAGATGGGCTTGGCTAGTTCATACGACGGGGATGTTGGTGCAGGTAGACTGGACCGGACCAGGCTGATGGGCCTCAGGTGGACCTTTGTTGGGTAGTTGTCCTATTTGGGCTTTAAGTTTCTGGGCTGGGGTCTGCTTTAGTCAAGTAACTTCTAAATTTGGGCTAGGGTTTTGAATCTTGGCCTAACCTTATGTTTTTAGTTTTTGTCTAAATTCAATAATTTCCTTGTATTAGGAACCGAGATCCTTAGCTCCGGATCCTCCGGCGTAGTACCAAAGGAGGATCTCCGCTATTTCTACGATTTGAAATGTATAATGAGTGGGTCTATTTCTACGTACCACTGTGGCTACTACCACTACCTTCTCGTCTGTTTATGTCCTTAAATGACAGTGAAATGGTATGTAACGGCTTATTCTGGCTTGTGTTGAATATACTATTTCGCCCCGTGGGCTTGATTCAAAAAAAAAAAAAAACAATTCAGAGTTATTTTAGTACATTTATTCTATTTTATTTAGCAAAGTCTCTTGTTTTAATAATAGTATAAATAAAACAAAAAATAAAAAATTAAAGTCTCATGATTAACCTCTGAAAAAAAAAAAAAAAAATTGATGGGACCTAAGAATTGTCGTACTTAAACCCAGCTAATTGATCGAGCGGAGTGCATTGCTCTAATAATCATGTTGCAAATTGAAGATTCCAGTGGTGGGGATTCGTAATTAAACATGAGAGATGAGTGCTTATTGCTTAAGGATGCAACCATTGATCCATTGTTTACATATATATACTACGATTGCATGATCTTTCCAAGTATAAAATACTATCGGTATTATTACAACTGGAATCGAAAACCTCCTTTATTTTCTCTCTTGCATGTTTCTTAAATTTACAAAAGCAACTCCACAATTAAGATGCTCTTTCTCATGATTCTGGTGGCTTCATTTTGTTTGCAAAGCTCAAAAAGACTCTGAATATTCATTCTTGTTTAGCATACTAGTTCTGTATATTCCCTATGGGATCTAATAATCCAAAGGCTGCTGCTAAGTAGATCATTTTTGATACCCTAATTGATTGATAGAACCCGACCAAATTAAGGAAATTCATATCTAGCTATAGGCAATCTTTGATCAACTTTTGAAATGATTATCAATCTTAATCTATTATCTTGGCGGTGGTATGATTAAAGGCCATTTTTTTGCCTTAAGCATCTTGAAAGTGCTGGCTATACAAAGTATCATATTATGCATGATTGCGAATTTGATTCAAGCACTAGTGCCAAAATAAAGAAGTATAGAGGCCATTATCACAAAACTTTACAAACAAAAAGAAAAAGTTGTTCTTAGTAGCAGTTGGATTCTACATTAAGGATTTAATCATGATATAGTATTTTTTTTTTTTTTTAGAGCATCTTTAGCAATGTCATTTTTTAGTTAAATTTTAATTAAAATAGATAAATAGTTTCCGATAAAAAAGAACGTAGCTAAATAGTCATTTTGGGTAACCACTTTTAAAATACGTCTGCATCAGTTTTCTTTATTTTAGCTACTTTTAAATTTATATATATTTTTTTTTGAAAAGAAAAGTTCATTGAAGTAGCGATTAAAATCGCTCAAGAGGGCATCCCAATGGGGAGCATACAAAGGCCAGAAACGCCTATGTCGTAGAGCTAAAATAGAACAAACTAGAAGATGTACTACATCAACCAACTGTTCTTGTACAATAAAACTCTGCTCTGAAACTTTTCTACAAAAACTAGCAAATTCTAAAGGTATATCCTCATTGTCCTCAAGATAATTACCAACATTGAAACCATTGTCATGACCTTGAGAATTGTAGACCCAACAATCAGAATTTGCAATTCAGGCATGTAGAAGATCAGCAAACCAATCAAAACTAGACTCGAACCAGCATAAGGGACACTGCTCGCCAAAGCACGCAATTGTGGTACTTACAACGTGACTATACCGAGCCTTTTTATAGAATCTAGAAATGCTCAATCCACCTGAAAATAAACGTGGCACACCCAGAGGGCTGTCCAAGGTACCATAGAAGCAGGCAAAGAGTCACTCGGGTCCCAGATCCAGATCCATGGAAAAGTCTGGCCCAGCATATCTGTGGTGTGGGCCCAACACCAGCCCATCTGGATAACCTAAATTACTCTGGGCACCCAATGCAGAGAGCCCAAGCAACACCGCCGGCTACCACCCGATGAGATATGCAACCATCCCCGCCACCAGAATAGGATCAACCAACAAGTGAGAACCCAGCCGCCACCTGTTCAAGAAGGCAGAAGCCAGCTTAGCCCAATATTGACGTCGCCTCCCAAACCAGAACCGACTGAAACCCAGCAGTCGTGCCTGCACCAATACCGACTTAAACCTCACCGAGAGCAGCTTGCTTGTTGACCGATCTCTCCTCTACCACTCGCCGACTAGGAGCGGCTGCACACCAATCAAAGTACTGCGAGGATCCCACAATATCAGGAAGCCCCAGACCCGAAGCCATAGCGCAAAGGACACCCAACCAATCAGATCTCTTGCCGTCGTCGGAAGATTGTTTCGTCGAAGGATGAACAACTTGCAGCCATGGCAAGGAGATCTTGTACGCTTGAGCGGACGCTAGAGAGAAGGCGAAGGAGGCCTCCAAAGAGGACACCCATCGGCAGACGGCGCTAGGGTTTAGAGAGTTCTCGCTCTCTCCCATCTTTTTTGTATCCTCTTAATTTTTCTACGGTCTACTACTTTTAAATTTATATTATTTATTGATAGAAGAAAAAATAGTTTAACTTTATTTATAAATTACATAAAACAATTTAAAAGGAATGTTTTAAATTAACAAAAATAATAGAGAGCATCATCTCGCTCTCTATATTTGGGAGCGAGATAGCTAAAAATTAAAATGAATAGCCACTTAGAGCATCTTTAGCAGACTCTCTATTTTGGCTCATTAGCTATTTTAGAGAGCATGTTTAGCTTTTTATCTATTTTAGCAGCTGCACCAGATTCCTAAGTGGCTCTCTATTATAACTTTTAGCTATCTCGCTCCTAAATATAGAGGCTCTCCGTAATTTAAAATATTTTTTTAAAGTTATTTTATGTAATTTATAATATATTTAAACTATTTAATCTCCATTTAAAAAATAGGGTGATGCTATTAACACACCCATTTTCTCTATTCACACACCCCCTCTATTTTTCTATTACTTTAATTCAATTTATTTTTACAAATTACCCTAACTACCCTCCCTTGCAATTCTGATTATTTTTTATTTTTAAATTTTTTAATTTTATTTTTTAGTTTTGCAAGTCAATCATCGCCAAATTCTAAACCCTTATTTTCCCGCTGACGAAGACTTCAAAACTCTTTGTGATTCTTTCTTTTCTTTTCCATCAAAAACTTCTCTAGCATAGTCATTCCATCTCTCTACTGTGATCCTTTGAAGTTCAATTATGGCAGAGCAAGCAATTTTAGATTTAGCATGAACAAGTTAGGTTTTGAGTGATGAGGAAGTAATCAAGGAAATTGAGTGTTTTGTCTTATTTACTTTTGCAGGGCAACTAAAATATTAACTAAAATGAGGAGCATCTTTGTTGCTTCCTGAACGTTGATGATTTTAATGAGGTAAACTGTTTTTCTAAGTCATTAGCTAATGTTCTAAAAATCTTATGTAGGGTTGATGATTCAAATTTTTTCCTTACATCAGAATTTTGACCATGATCTTTAAATTTTGCACAAAGAAGTTAAGTTTTGAGCGATGAGGAAGTAATCAAGAAAGTTTATGTGACTACTGATATCCATTATAAAACTCTGCATTGACTAACATTGTGCTCTTTCTGTTTATGTTTTGTTGCATATTCGTAGTGCCATTACGTAACGACAATCTTTTGATTGAAGTGCTATTGTATTTTCTTTGGATGCTATTTGCAACATTTGAGATATCATTGCTTAGGATCTACTTGTTACATACCGGAAGCAATATTCCAAAGTATAGTGTTTTTTTTCAACCTAATAGTTGAACTTTTATTTATGGGTGAGTGTTCTTTCTATATAGTTATCTAAAATACATTATATTAAGAGTTTCATACCATTGATTATGCGTGTGTCTGCATTTGTCTAACCCTTCAGGTAAGTCTTGTTCAATTAATTTTCAATTATACTCCTTTTTTTTTGTGCCCAAAAATTTTCTAAATTTGCAACTGCATCTGAAAATGGCTTATTGCCAATCTATAAGAAACGAGAAACTTTAATAAGCTAGGTGCAATATTGGAACCCCAGACAACAAAGGAGTAAAGCATGCATCTTACCCCTCCTACTCGTATGAGGACAAACTTTGCAATTTAGATGATAATTGATTCATGATTGACTTGCCAAATAGAAAAAAGAAAAAAAAAATAATCAGAATTGTAAGGGAAGATAGTTAGGGTAATTTGTAAAAATAAATTGAATTAAAGTAATAGAAAAATAGAGGGGGTGTGTGAATAGAGAAAATGGGTGTGTGAATAGCACCACCCAAAAAATAATATAAATTCAAAACTAGCCAAAATAGAGAGCACTGATACAGACGTATTTCTAAAGTGGCTAACTAAAATTTAGCTACTTTGGCTAAAATTTGACTCAAAAATGGCTAGCATTACTAAAGATGGTAGCAATTTTTTTGTCAAATCTTAGCCAAAGTAACTAAAGAGTCATTTTGGCTAGTTATTTTTAAAATAAATCTGCACCAGTTCTCTCTACTTTAGCTCGTCTTAAATTTAAATTATTTATTGAATGAAGAAACAACAGTTTAAATATATTTATAAATTATATATATAAATTATATAACACTACTTAAAAGGAATGTTTTAAATTAACAAAAATAATAGAAAGTCTCGTCTCGCTCTTTATATTCCACTTTAAGCATCTTTAGCAATACTAACAATTTTTTAGACAAATTTTAACTCAAGTAGATAAAAAGTTATTTAAGCTAAGCACTTTTAAACTACCTTTGTATCAGTTCGTTCTATTGTGGTTTTTAATAGATTTCTCTAGTTGTCATGACTTAGCTTATTGTGCAATTTGACGGTCGAGATTTAATGGTTGTGACTCATATGTATTTTAGTTGGAGTGTGGGTATTATTGTGGGGAGAGGTTAATTAACCTTAAGTTCTAGAGAACTTAAGGTTAATTTTTTTTTTTTTAAAGCACAAACTTTAGATAAAGAAGAAGAAAATACTAGAAAAAAAGGGGGACATTAACCAAAAGAGAGGGACATGTTTTTATTTTTATTTTTTTATTTATTTATTTTTTCAAGGTTAAATTTGTGTTATTAGAAATATTTACTTTGTTCTTGCATGTTTGGGGGAAGTTCTGTCAAAATTTCAGTAGAATTTCTCTTAAGATGGGCCATGTAGGGCCACTTCAGATTTCATGATAAAATTTAGAGCGGGTCTTTTTAATTAATTCCGTTATCAGTCGTGCTTTACTATCATTAGATTTAGATTTAATGGTGAACAATAATAAGACAGTTAGAATACTCATCATTCTCCACCATTTACTTCAAGTCCAATGACCCCGTGTATGACTGAGTATAAATTAATTGATTATCAAAACATGACTCTTTTATAATACGAGAGTTAATTACCATTTTCTACAACTTAGTTAGATCACTTTGTATTACTTTCGAATTTTTTTCTTTACCCAGATTTTGACAGCAATCTGGCGGGGCGGGGGTCCAATTGGCCGAGAGTTTGTAACTCATAGTTTTACATGGAATTTCCATTAATTAGCTAATGTCTAAATTCAATTGACTGGGGAGTCAGAACCCCTTCAGACCCAACATTGGTTCTGCCATTTTGCTCTTTGATCATTGTTTAACGGTTTAACCATCACCGCGTTAAGCATTGATTCCCCAGCTAGCCAATATGTACGAGTTGACTTGCCAATAAGAGGTTGCCTCGTGGAAGAAATGAGGATATTTTCCAATATTTTACTGAAATGTAGGAAATATTTTGTATATGAGGTTTGATTTATTTGTCTGCCTAAGTGTCTATTATTCTCCCATGGTCAGTATTAATTCTGGTGATCTGATGATGGGACACAAACCTTCTACTGTAATGAAATCAGTTTAGTTTCTGTGAACACGTAACTACTAACTACGATTTGTCAATGCTTGCATCAGTATCAACTGCAACAAAAATAGTCATTTACAATTTTACATAATGAGAATGAAGTCGTGGATCGATCGGCGTCGCAAGAAAAATCTATGAAGGCACTAGAAACTCAGCCTTAGAACACCCCATTTACAGGCTCTTCAGACTAGTCGTGAACTTGGATGTACAGAAAATTACACTTCAAGTTTGATAGCCTAGAGCAACCATACAAACAAATATGGACCTACCATGACTTCAGTGGTGAAGGATTGAAAAACTGAAAATGATACAAGTCCGTAGCTTTATTGACAGATGGTTTTATGTTTGCCTTACAATTTCCTTAATTATTATGATCAATACTAAAGTCTTGTGCTAGACAAAATCATTGGAATGCAACCCAAGTGGAAAAAAGTTTTTCTTCTGAAATATATTTCTGTTTTGGGTGCATGTGAAGCCTTCCCCAGTTCCCGTTGTTTTCATTTGTTTACATCTTACAATTCCTATACCCATTAGTGAGCAATTCAACTTATTGGTTACACTTTAATCATGATAATGACCTTGAAAGTGTATATACCATCCTTAGTTTAAAAGCTTCAAAATGAATGGAGAAACTTTGTCAAGCTTTTGGTCATTAAAAAAAAAAAAACTTTGTCAAGCTTTTTCCTTGGATAGACTCAATGCCGACTGCTACATAAGGACGAACTCAATAAAAAGAAATAAAGTTTGTCATTGACCACCCAATTACTTATATCCATGTACATCAAACTTTCCCATCAATTAAATCGTATCTGATCAGTTTCGATCTCTTTTTGCTAAAAGAACACATTGACTAAGAAAGCAAAGACAAAAGGTCCAACCCTTGAAGTTGTTTAATTACTCCATTTTGTCTCAATCTGAAGAGGCCAATAACCTCTGTGGTAGAGCCGTAGAGCAAGGCTAGGCATACGTGTTAATTTGTGAGTAAGTTAATCTGATTCTGGGCATTTGCTTGTCTTGAAAGAAGAACCTCCATTGTTATGATATAGCCAGCTTTTACGCAACATACAACGAAAATAATAGGATGAAACGTGTTTCTGAATATCGGGGATTGATAGATACGTTGCAATTCTTATTGGGCAGAAACCAAAAATTACACAGAACACACAACTTTGATCATTACGCAGTGAAAACCTCAAATTTGAGATTAAAAACATTATGGGCCTCTTACTCTTGAGAACCCAAAATAAGATCAATCCATTAATGGTGAAGAATATGTTTATTTACAAACACAAAATGCTCTCCTCTCGGCTACAATCAATAGACTAACTAAAGAGGTGTTTATCTTGAATCTTGACTGTCTTCTTCACTTGAACGATCTTCAATTATCGCTCCTCTTGCAACACCAATCTCTCTACTGATCTCGAGAGAACCAATGCATATGCATGAATGATCAATGAGACACTTTTACATGGAACAAGTGTTTCAAGGCTCCTATGCAACTCTTTCTATGCAAACAAGAAGGACAATAATTCTTGCATCTAAGTCATGCCAAATGAACACATACACTTCTGAATATATGGAGGAGAAAACAAATCCTAATCAATCAAGTCTTTACCCTAATTGGACTCCTAATAGGAATAGTCTTTTAATAAAAGATTTCCAATTAAAATAAACAGATCCTAAATCAATTAGGACTTCAATGGTACGATTTGAACAGATGAAAAATGTCTTTATAAAATAATATTTAAAAACCGAAAGATACTTTCCGAAAACAAACTCCCTAAAACGTAGGACTGACTCGGGGATTGCAACAATCTCAGTGCATATGCTGACTCATGAGATGCATTTATGTAAGTTGATTGTTGGGAAGATTTCGTGGTTTGAGGGTGGAACAAAAGTGTTTCGGACAAATAATTACTCAAAACGTTTTATTTTCGAGGGGTTAAGGGTTGACTTTTCATACGTTAGGATTCTATGAAAACTTCCTTCACGGAAATTATAGAGCGTATCGATACGAGTTCGTGGATATTGTAGAGCGCATCGATACGCGAAAATCGGAATTCGTATGAAGAAGTTATGGCAATCGGAAAAAACTTCCATTTTGGTTAAATAGGAAAAAAAATCTGCAAAAAAAATCCAAAAATCAAAAGTTTTCATTTTCGGAAATTTTTCTCTCTCATCCCTCCCGAGCCTCTCTCCTCCAGCCGACTTTGACTGGCGATATCTCCCTCCTCGGGCCACCGTTGGCCGAGCCACAAGTCTCAATAGCTTCGCCTCACCTTCCTCTTGAAGTTTACGGTAGCATTTGAACACGAAATGAGCGGAGGAAGGCGCAGCAAGGAGACAAAGGACGGCGGCGGCGCAGCGTCGGACCCAAGTCGGAACTCACGATTCCGGCCACCACATGCTGCGATTCTTGAGGGCTTTTGGAGGCCAGAGGACGTAGAATCTTTTCCTTAAGGTGGCTTGCAATGATTCAAAGTGTGGAGGTCGAATTTTGAAGATTAGGATTCTACGGTTCATCGAGTTTCAAAGCTTTCGAGGTAAATTTCGGCCATATGGCTTTGATTCAGAGGTTGTGCTAGTTATGAATGTTGTTGTACATGTTGAGAGGAAGAGTTTGGCCTCGGCCTCGCCACCCAATTCGGAGGTTGACTGCAACGCTGCCACCGTATGTGGTGGCGTTTCCCGGCGGTTTTAAGCCATGTCAGGGGTAGTTTTTGGTTTTATTTATCATCTACTCGTTGATACGAGCATTTTGATTTTTAATACGTAATTTTTGGAGATTGCATGATTAAGTTAGGGTTTTTACGGTTTCGATTCATTTCGGTTTTCGATCCGTGAGGATCCGACTGTTGGGTCGTTCTATTGTTTAGACGGTTTGATCCTAAAAGTGTTTTGGAGGCCTTGGTGGTCTCCGATGGGGTTTCGTCTCAATTGACGTATGCTTCGGTTTATAGTTCACGTGTTTCTAACTTTAAAATGATTATGTGCTTTGTGTTCTATTGAGTGTGATCTTGATGTGATTAGGTGATTGACGGAATTGCGTGAGCGGAGTTTGGATGATTTTGTGCTTGTCTTGGTTTTTGTGTGAAGACGTAGCAGGATATGGAGGTGAGTAAATCTCACATTGTTTTGGGTGATAAATTAGTTGAGTGATAGTAGTAGAATAAATTGTTAGCCGTAAAATCATATTTGTCGCAAAATAAATATTTGTTTTAAATTATATGAATTATATCGTCAACGGTTCATGGGTAAGTAAAAACAAGGATTTGTTTCAAATGATTTTCGGTTAGAGTAGATTGTGAACTATAGTTGGAATTGTTTGGTGAAGTGAAAAACATTGTTTTGCATGATTTTATCACTACTGGGTTGAGAGGTAATTTTGAAGAAAATAAATGAATTTGAAAAGGAAAATGACGGTGTTGTTAGATTTATGTTTTGAAAGGAATATGTACAATTTGTGAAAATGTTGAGGTGTGCAAACAATATTTTGAAAAGGTTTTCAATATTGTTTTGAGAGTGGTCCAGTGAATTTATATATCATGTGATGATAGCCAATGTGGTGATAATCTATACAGTAGCCAAGGTGGCGACCAATGTGGTGATAATCTATACAGTAGTACTAAAGTGGCAATAACCAAGGTGGTGATAATCTATACAGTAGTACCAAGGTGGTGATAATTGATGTGGTGATTGTTATAAAAATGTTATGGATTATTGTTGAGTGATTGATGTTTGAGATTATTGATGTGGTGTTTGGTGTTATTAGTAGATTGAATGGTATTGATTTTTAGTTTATTTCTATTATTGACTTTTAGTTTATTTCTATTATTGACTTGCTTGTTTTCTTTCGTAATCTCCTGAACTAAATTATATGCAGGGATTATTGTTTTATGAATTGATTGGTTTTAATGTAATCTCCTGAACTAAATGATATGCATGGATTACTGTGACTTCTATTGATTGTTTTTAATGTAATCTCCTGAACTAAACGATATGCAGGGATTACTATGATTTGCTTGATGTACTTTTGATGGTGATCTCCTGAACTAATTCACATGCAGGAATTACTTTCTACTTGATTTTGAAATTTTGAGTGCTTTACTTTTTTGAGAAGTGATTGTTGAGATTTTAATGTTTTTGAAAGATCACTGAGGTGACAATTATTCGGTTGAGATAAATGGAGGATGATTTTGGATTATTGGAGTTTTTAATGTTTTAAAACGTTACTTGAGTTTGATTGTTTAGTTGAACCTTTGTAAAATTAAATGCATCAGCTGAGAGTCAGAGCATTTGGTTCTAGATTTTGAGTTAATGTACGTGAGCATGATATGATATGATATGATATATGATATGAGCTTGATGTTTTTTGTTATGATAATTGTATAACGATTTTGTTAGGTTGAGATGGTTTAAGCATGTGATTCTCCCTTGTTGTTTTGAGTTTACTCACACGAGCTTTCATAAGCTTACCGGGTTTGTTATTTCAACCCGGTGCACTATTCAATGGTATAGGAGTCTATCCTGCAGGTTTTTAGGGTGAACATGATGGAGCTGTGGTATCCCTTGCCATTGCAGTCATGAGTTTAGGAACTTAATTGTTGTACGCACTTGTTAGTCTTCCGCTGTGTAGTGAGTAGGGTGGGGGCTGTTTACTTATTGAATTGTTATTCAGTTTAGTTTGTAAACTTGGTGTAATGTAATATAAGACTCTAAAGAATGAGTCTGTATTGACATTGTGGGTTCAGGACATCTTTACTTGTTGTTCTTTAAAGAAATTTTTTCCTAGTGTTTTGTATTGATGTCTGAACCATCACGCCCAGAGTATTTGTGATTGTTATTTGTATATAATTTGTGCTTGAAAATAGAGGCGTGACAATTTACCTGTAGGGTTTCTCCGAGACCAGTTTTGATCAACTTTGTAGGCTTCTTCAGTGCTTTGTATTGTCATGATATATTTCACTAGCTTTGTATGGGGAATGCCAACACAACCATGTACAAATCTTGTACTTACATACAATATACCAGTTGGTATTTGGCAACTATTTTCATACCATATATGTTGAATTGAGCTAGCATTCCGAGACAGATCGAGTTAATAATCTAAAGGCTCACATGCATTAATTGATTTTAAATGACAGAATACAGTCAGTTACCCTAAATTGAAACAAACTCTGTGGTGTCCAGTATAAAATTTAAAGTCGATCGCAAGTTTGTTGGACCAATTGAATCGTTCAAGAGAAGCACGTCTTTAACATCAACTAGCTAATATTTCTGATGGTGATCCATATTATAATGACAACATCATGCGCAATGAAATGAACAATTAGAATTGATCATGATGCAGATGCACCCGAGCATTCTTGATCATTGAGGAAAAAAAATATAGTAAGAGTTGGTGTGGTGGTAGAGACCTGAATCTAGATGTCATTCTCATACTTTTACTTTAAAGTTAATTATATAAGATGTTAATGGAATTGCTTTAGTTCTTCCTAGTTTTCTCTCATATATGGCATCCATTTTTTCTTTTGTTTGGCCTTTTTATATATAGTGGTAGTTGGAATGATAATGAGAATGAGATTAACGAGATGATGATGAACAAAGAATATTTGTAGTGCATATAAAGCAATCGGTCACAACTATTCTCTGATTCTGTTTGAGATAGTCAAATTATAAGTAGCCAACTTTCAGGTTATGAAATTAAGCTACATTTTACCAATTTCTATAAGCAGAAACTCAAAGGTGTAACTTTTTAAATAAGTTTTTTTATTAAATTTTACCAGATATCTTTTGCTACTTAACTTATAAGTTAAATAACGTTTTACACCTTATAAGTTATAGCAAATTATTCATAATTATATTTCTAAAACTTATGATATCAATTAACCATATATTTTTATCACTTCTAAGGTCGCTCAGACAGTAAAAAAAAAATCACAAAAGTGGACACATATGCACCGGTCTGCAGCGGAAAGGTAGTCAGATAGTGGATATCCGGCCGGTGAAAATGAAATACCATTATCCAATATCTACTATAATCTTAATATACTCACTTTCACAGGCGAGACATACCACTTTTGGATATAAATGATTATAGTTATTAAAGATTTTAGAGATGTGTGACAAAAATCCCGTCCAATGATATATTCATATAACATTTTGTTAGTGTTTTAACCTAGCCGCTCTCTACTCTCCCATGGCAACTGTTGACACCATGACAACTACTTTGGTATCCAATTTGGATTTGCAAGATCGGGATCACCCGCTGATCCCACTGCTCCCACTTTACCACTTAATACTATGCTCAAAGCTCTGGCTTCTTTCTTGTGGGGAAGGTTCTGTTCGAAGTTCGATTGTCCGCCACAGAAGGTTTGTGCATGCTATTAGCCGGATTGGGCCAATCTCAAGCAAAGTTTCAATCAAGGTTCGGTGCCGATCGATCTCTACTCTAATTTGGTAACAATCATGATAGGAATCAAGTCCTTCGACCCGATCCTTGATTTGTTGATGACACAATGCTTGTCCTCACAAAATTTGATGGCATCTCTGATTTGATCGATGTTTGAACCCAAGTGCGCTCTTATATCAACTGAACAAAAATGTCTTCATAGTGATGCAGGTGTAGGGCAAATTCGGGATGGATTTGTGAACTTATTTTGACAGGTCATACGACTAAAATAAAAGATGAGTCGAGGGTAATTTATTTTTTAATTTTTTGGACTATGTCCAACAGTAACTATGGTTTTAGGACTTGAATCAAATTATTGGAACTATTCTAATATCATGGGAAGAGTGTGAACGGAAAGTGCTTTTTTTGACAACGGAACGGAAAGTGCTTGAACGACCAAGCTACAAGCAAAGTATATACCTTGTCATAAAAAAAGAAAGGCAAATTATATACCTCGGCCAAACGAATTTCATTAGTTATATACACATGCATTTGCATGATGTAACCTTCTCATTATTTAACTTCCTCAGAATAAATAATTCCTCTTGACTTTTATGAAAATCAAAGTTTTATAAAGAAAAGATGGGTGTGGGACGTAAAAGTTGTCAACAGAAGTCGACTAATGGAATCATTGATTTGATCTGGCATCGTATAAATAAAAGGATTAGCTTTCAACAGTGACTATATATAGCCTTTTCTTTCTTTTTCTTAAATAGATCAAACAAAAAACATGTACACAAAAGAATTGATGAACATGTCATTGTACCTTTGATGATAATGCAACAAACCACCCAGAAAGATAAAAAGATACCGCAACAAATATGTTCGCTTAATTATGGGAAACATAAATCGAATATGATTACTATAATACTATTCTTTCCTTGGAATTAGTTCACCAATCGACTCCATTTTATCAAGTTTTTCTTGACTTTTAAACTCGCTACATCTTGTTAGGAGTTATGCTCTAAGCTTGCTTTACATATTATCTATTTGACTCACATTTTAACCATTCGACTAACTATAGGTATGAGGTTTTATCTGAAAAATTTTAGGGTCTATTAGGAATAATTCACCCACTTTAATTTTTTGATGTTGTTGTCTCTTTTACCTAATTAGTTAATTCGCGAATCGAATTTTTCAAAAAAAAAAGTTAAAAAAAAATACTTGTTTTCCAAATCATTCTCAAATATTCAGAAAAATTCTTTTTTTTTCTTGAAGTCAACCGAATTATTATCAAATATTCAGACCTCCTAATTTACTCTTTAGACCTCCTAATTTACTCTTTAGACCTCCCGTCTTATTTTATTCCATCACACTTCCTATTTTACCCTCTACATTAGTAACGTCAAAAGAAAGCTGCCCCAATTGGTTGCCACTGCATTGCTAATTTCAGTTGGCCAAATCCAATCTGAGCTGCAATCTGTTGTGATGGTGGGAGAGGAGCTGTGAGATTCATGATCCAGAAAGAGATAAGGATGAAGGAATGAAGGTGAGGTTATTGGAGAATGAGTTTGCAGAGAAAGAGAGAGGGGTTTAGCATTCTCATGAATCAAAGCCTCAAAGGTCAAATCAAACTCAAAGTAAACCAAAGATCATATCTAAAACGATACTATAAAACAATAGTTGCATTTCTTTTTTTCTTGACCTAGCGCTCTGCTAGGGTTATCGTCGGCCTCTCACCTTCGACAAAATTTCCAAAATTTTCAAATTTTGATGGCCATGGCTACTGCTAGCCTTGTGGCTAATTGTTTCTTTCTTCTTATTGCGTTCGTCTGGTTGTTGGGAGCGCCGCCTTGGATTTGGTTCCCGGTGGTTGTCTGGGATAGCAGGTCTGCTGGTCTGGTGGTATCTATGGGACCGTGCTCTGACAGTGTGGTTCTGAGTTGGTCTGTATAGGATCAAAACGACTGGGTCACGGATCGGAGTTGTCCGGTTGGTTTCTCAGAGATGGCTAGGTGTATCAGAGATGGTTGGTTTCTCAGAGACCGCAACGTCGGCACTGGTGGCTCGCTGCAGCGTCGAAGTGTCACCGGAGTTGGGTTGATCCGACCAGATCAGGGGTCCGATCAAAGCTTGGGTGATTTTAAGGTCGTGCTCGGCGGCTCTGATCGGCTTCGTCCCAATTTAGGAACTGGTTTTTTCATTGCTTGTGAAGGTACCATAATTGATCTGAAATTGATTCGAGGTGATCAAGTTTTGGCGCTGACTTGGATGCCTTTCGACCCTGGAGATGGTGCAGTCACGTCGGCTGCATCCCACGGTGACGACGGCGGTGGCGGTGGCTTGCTGGGTTGTGGAGGAATATGTGGGGTGGCCTTAGCTATTTTGCCATACTGGGCTAGCTGGGCCTGGAACGGGCTAGAGGGCCTGATGCATGACTGGAGGTGGATGGATTGGGTCCTCCGACTTTTTAGGGCCTGGTTTGTCTTTGGAATGGGGGTTGAGGGCAATTGTTTCCTTTCCGCTCCAGCTATGAATTGGGTCGCTATGGCCCATAGTATTGTTTAATTTCTGTTTGGGTCGCAAAAATCAGAGCCTTAGTTGGAACTCTTTTAATGTAAGCTTCAAGGTTTCTAGGTTTTTGTTAGAATAATGGTGCGTGAATTTCCTAAAATGTGGGTGTACTTGATATTTTTTGGGATGTTATTCTTCTAGAATAGGGTTTCATGAGGTTCTAAGGAACGATTCTTTCTGTCAACCCCATAGGGGTGTTTCGTTTTTGTACTGCTTGCTGAATTTTAATGAAGGGGCTGACCTATTTCAATAAAAAAAAATATCTAAAACGATACTTTTATGAATTACAATAATCAAGATCAAGAGAACCAAATAAAACATTTACAATAATCAAAATATACAAGGTCATCTTCTTTGGGATCTATTATGGATATATATATATATATATATATATATATATATATATATATATATATCTATCTATATAGTCCGGCTACACTAAGGATGTCCTTAGTTTTTCTTAGGTACGAATTTCGGGTTTTCACCCACTTTCCGATCAAATTTTCACATCTTAACCGTTCCGTTTTTAGGTCCTAATGTATAGATCACCTCTGCAAAATTTCAGCCAAATTGGTGATCATTAAGGCATCAAAAACTGCAAATTACAACAATGTAAACGAACGGTTCCGGTTCGACAGATTCGGTTCGTTCGTGTAAATTGCAGTTTTGGACGCCTTAACGATCACCAAATTGGCTGAAATTTTGTAGAGGTGATCCATACATTAGGACCTAAAAACTGAACGGTTAAGATGTGAAAATGTGATCGGAAAGTGGATGAAAACAGTAAATCCGTTCCATAAGAAAAACTAAGGACATCCTTACCTGAGAAAAATCCTATATATATATATATATATATATATATATATATATATATATATATATATTA
Organism: Rosa rugosa; assembly: GCF_958449725.1. Classification (NCBI taxonomy): domain Eukaryota; kingdom Viridiplantae; phylum Streptophyta; class Magnoliopsida; order Rosales; family Rosaceae; genus Rosa; species Rosa rugosa. Next base: position 28,220,980 of record NC_084826.1, read on the forward strand.
TCTTCTCCATGTCGCTCTCCCATTGCAGACTTCGTTCATACATAAGTTTCGCTTTATCAGAGATGTGTTCATTACTTTTGTTCATAACTACTTTTAAGTTTTAATTCAAAAAATTTATTTGATGAGTGTTCTATTGCCTTTCATTCGAGAGAGAAACCACGTCCAAAGTTCTATGAGAGATAAGCCTTTTTTTTTTTGTCCCGATGGAACACAGAGATTTGTTGCAATAATCATTTTTTTCCTTCATTTTTGCTTCAGGGGTAGAACAGGGATTAAATTTATACAAAAATTGAAGGAGGTCCGTATATCAAATTTAGAGGTCAGACTAGAATCACTCTTATCGAATATGTATTATTCTCTAATTTTTCAATTGAAAAAAAGGCCAAATATTTGCTGCAATAATCATTTTTTTCCTTCATTTTTGCTTCAGGGGTAGAACATGGATTAAATTTGTACAAAAATTGAAGGAGGTCCGTATATCAAATTTAGAGGTCAGACTAGAATCACTCTTATCGAATATGTATTATTCTCTAATTTTTCAATTGAAAAAAAGGCCAAATATTAAAAAAAAAAATTCCACTAACTATGCTTTTTTATTGTAAAACTTTTTTTTTTCCACATGTTTAATTTGCATTGAGCTACAAAACTTCAACAAATTTTCCCTACATTCTTGATAGGTTTCATATGATTGTGCTCCTAATCTCCTTCTATAGAGAGTCAAACCCATCATATTGACGAACTAAGATTTTTCCTAATTCAGTATTTAAAGGACAAAATATGCTATACTTTCTAAAAGCCAAATTGAAACATGTAAATTAATTGTCCATCATTTGATAAAGAATATCAAATGTTTATTTCAAATCCATATATATAACGGCATTAAGCATTAGCAAAACGTAATAAGGCACGCTTCAATCACAAGTTTTGTTTCCACACAATTAATTAAGTTATGGTGCCTTCTAATCTAGACTCACTGTGAATAGACATTCCATAGATTTCTTTTTCTTTTGGTAATTGACACATTCATGGATATATCACAATTAAAGTTTGGAATTGCTGTGACTTAAAAAAAAAAAAAAAAAAAAAAAACTGTTGTTGCTGTGTTGTAAGAATAATCAGCTGTGAATAAAACAATTTTATGTTTGGTAAATAATATTTTTAAAAGTGTTGTTAGTACATAAAACAACTTCAGAGCGTGATTTAATCGAAAGCAGCTCTTAAAAGTAACATTTAGGTTGCTTCTAAAATCTGCTGCCAGTGACCTATAATTTTTAACTAAAGTTGATTTTATTTACCAAACATAATAAAATCTAAAATTTTAAACAAAAACTAACTTTTTCAAAAGCAAAGCAATCCCAAATGGGACATAAGCATAGCATTTAGGAAAGAAACTATCATGTTTTGTAAGGATCGGTATGAAGTATTAAGTGTGTGTGTGTGCGCACGTTAATTTCAAAGCGGAGCTCCGCTCTGGATAAAATCTGTATATCAGATCCTATCCAGAGCGGAGCTCCGCTTTGAAATTAATGTGTGAAGTTCCAGTTTTGGGTCACTTTTCGGTTGCATATCCACATCTCGACCGTTCAGTTTTTAGGTACTAGTGTATAGATCATCTCTGCAAATTTTCAGCCAAATTGATGATCGTTAAGGCATTGATAACTGCTTTAAAGCTAGTACGGTTCAGGTTGACAGATTCAGTCCGTCCATTGGTTTAAGCGAGTTAGATACCTTAACGATCATCAATTTGGCTGAAAATTTGCAGAGATGATCTATACAGTAGTACCTAAAAACTGAACGGTCGAGATGTGGATATGCCACTGAAAAGTGACTCAAAACTCGAACTTGACACTTTAATTTCAAAGCGGAGCTCCGCTCTGGATAAAATTTGTATATATATATATATATATATAATGAGGCCCGTTTTAGATAGGACCTCCTTTGTTTAAGAATTTGAGGATTTTCACTATTTAACACTAGTATGTGACCTAATTTAATGATCTCAACCGTTGATCCTTTAAATTTTTATGCAAGAATTGTGTCTAGAAAAAATCAACCAAATCCATAATCATTTTGTCATTCAAAATTGTGTAAATAAATGTGGTCCGTTAGCCAAATATTGTGCTATCAAATGATTAAACGTTTTTCGATTTGGCTAATTTTTTGTAGGATTCATATGTGTGTATGTAACTAGAGGATGAATGGTTTAGATTATTAAACTACAAGCTAAAAATAAAAACATCCTAACTTTTCAAGTTTAAGGAGGTCCTCTCTAGATCCTATATATATATATATATATATTAAAATGACTATTGTGCTAATCAAATGGTTAACCGTTTTTCGATTTGGCTAATTTTTTGTATGATTCATATGTGTGTATGTAACTAGAGGATGAATGGTTTAGATTATTAAACTACAAGCTAAAAATAAAAACATCCTCAGTTTTTAAGTTTAAGGAGGTCCTCTCTAGATCCTTCACACACACACACAGATATATATATATATATATATAAGCCTTACATGAATCTTCGATTTCCAAGTGAAAGGGGAGTTTGTAAAGTCAACATATATAAATAAGGAAACCTAACTAGACAGCAAAGGTTGGCTTTTAGGAAAGAAACTGTCATGTTTTGTACGGATCGGTATGAAGTATTAAGTGTGTGTGTGTGTGTTTATATATATATATATATATATACAGATCCTATACAGAGCGAGGTTAGAGTTTAGGGTCACTTTTCGGTCGCATATCCACATCTCGACTTTTCAGTTTTTAGGTACTAATGTATAGATCATCTCTGCAAAATTTCAGTCAAATTGATGGTCGTTAAGGCATTGATAATTGTCTTAAAGCTAGTACGGTCCAGGTTGGACAGATTTAGTTCATCTATTGGTTTGAACGAGTTAGATAGCTTATAAGTCATCAATTTGGCTGAAATTTTGCAGAGATGATCTATACATTAGTACCTAAAAACTGAACGGTCGAGATGTGGATATGAGACCGAAAAGTGACCCTAAACCCTAACCTCGCTCTGGATAGGATATGATATATATATATATATATATATATATATATAATGAGGCCCGTTTTAGATAGGACCTCATTTCTTTAAGAATTTGAGGATTTTCACTATTTTACACTAGTATGTGACTTAATTTAATGATCTCAACCATTGATCCTTTAGATTCTTATGCAAGAATTGTGTCTACAAAAAATCAACCAAATCCATAATCATTTTGTCATTCAAAATTGTGTAAATAAATGTGGTCCGTTAGATAAAATTAAAATGAATATTGTGCTATCAAATAGTTAAACGTTTTTCAATTTGGCTAAATTTTTGTTTGATTCATATGTGTGTGTATGTAACTATAGGATGAATGGTTTAGATGATTAAACTACAAGCTAAAAATAAAAACATCCTCATTTTTTAAGTTTAAGGAGGTTCTCTCTAGATCCTCCACACACACACACATATGTAAAGCAAACATATATTACTGTCTACATATAAATAAGGAAACCTAACTAGACAGCAAGGGTTGGCTTTGAGTTTGAGAAGGTTGGAACTTAGGAGAAAATGGGAATCTGGGTGATAGCTAAAATGAGTTGTTCAAACCACATGGCCTATACAAACTATTCATTAATTATAAATATCGAAATAATTAAATATATATATATATATATATATATATATATATATATATATATATATATATGTATATATAGTTTTCATTATCTTGTAGCACATCACTTTCTCTCAGTAGTGACTAGCATATTTAGCTATCTAGGTTTGAGTAATTGATCGAGTTTAATTACAAATATAAGAAACAATCTGATTGGGAGCTGAGACAATTTGATTTCTTGGATGCAACTCATCAAGCATGAAAAAGATTGAGACATGCTTAACTAATTGGATGGTACTGCTAATAATATAAAAGTAGTCCACCTCCAGTTGCTGAGCTAGCTAGCTTCATAACAAATTTACAGTTGAAGATAATCTTCAAGTAATGGTTGAATATTCAAGTGGGAACGATACTTCAACGTTTCTATAAATTCATAACAAACAACTGGGCCTTCATGATCAAGCGATGACATACAAATATTAAACAAATTGCATGAAGTCGGTAGCAGATGCGTGGACTCTTATGAGTTTTGGCACCCGATGCTGCATTTGCTGACTTTGCTCCATAATGTTTTCTGTTATCTACAATCGTATTTAGCAGTCTTTATTTTTATGAAGAGTCTAAATGAACTTTCTCACGTGCCATTCTTATTCCTTCTCTTGGGGATTTTCTTTTTAATTGATTTATTTTTTGGGAAAATATTCAAATTGTTTAAGTAATCCAGAATATGTGTCTGGCTCAAACTCTAGGTTACTTGACCTAGTGATAATAGGGTTTTAATTAGAGATAATATCGGAGAATATCTTAGAGATATCCATTCATTGTATGATTACCTTTCCTTGTACAATTCAGATTCTATGCATTGTAATCCTCTATATATAGAGGCCCCTCTTATCAATGAGAACACACATCAATTCTCTCTCAAATATCGTTTCCCTTAAACACGTTATCAGCACGAAGCCCTAACCCTGAAACAAATAGCCAAACCCTTATTCAAGAAGCTAAAACCTTAAATACGAATACAAAACCTTGAACCCTTTTCTGCCTCCGCCACACAACTTGAAGCCCTCGACCCCAAGAATCCAGAACCGGCGGCAGAACCACCAGAATCGGGTGGAAACCTACCGAACCGGCCACCGGAAGCTCCATACAACCCGCAGCAAATATTCCACCGGTTCACCACCTTTCAGACCTCCAATTTCTATCAAATTTCGTCACAAGAAGCTGCACCAATCAAAGATGCAGGAACCGGAAGAAATCGCTCAAAAACCGGCCTAGAAGAGATTGAACCGGCAGCTAAACCATACAACAGAAAAAATGCAGAAAAGAGAAAAGAAAAGAAAAAAAAAAAAGGGGAGAAGAAGCTAGGCCCAGAAACAAAGAAGAAGGAGCTCTGCCCAAAGAAAAAAAGCCCAGAAGCCCACTGACCTGACTTGGCCCACTGACGCACTAGACCCACCGCCACGTCATCTACCACGTCAGCACAGCCAAGTCATGAGCTAATGCTTTCAAAGCGCCTCAATCAATGGAGTTTGAGCAAAGAGATGTATGTTCTCGATGTGGAGTATCCGGTCATTGGGCACACATTTGTAGAGCTCATGATGAAATTGTCACCGCCTACAAAGCATATTGTGAAGCAAGAGAAGCTCACGATGTGGAACAAGAAGATCAAGATGATGATCTAGAGTGAAGGGTTAAAGACTACAAATCTGGCTGAGATCAATAGATCGTCAATTCTGTTTAAGTCTTTATTTTCGAAGAGATGTAATAGGCAATTGCCATATATTTTTGTAGTAAATGCCAATGGTTTAGTCTTTCTTCAAAGAAGGCTCACCCAAAGTAAGTGTGATGTCTTGGAAGGTTCTGAGATTAGTGGTACTTAAGCGAGCTTTGCTCCACCGACATCTCTCTACTCACCTGGTCACATTTATTTTGGAATTATCGAAAGAAGTTAGACGACTACCATTGTTTTGCATTAGCTAGCATTTTGGATTAGATTTTCTTTGGTCAAAGAGACAATGATGTAACTCCGTTGGCTTATGAATAAATTTTCGAGTTCTTTTCATTATGACTCCATTTTGATTATGAACATATTACTTTGTGACTACGATGGCTGGGCCATTAGTATTAATTCAAGGACATGGAATAGCCCAAGTTCCCCTTGCCAAATGGCACCTTGATTACCGTCACAGACACTCTCTATGCTCCTAGGGTAAATCGCACCCTATAAATAGCCAACGGATACCATGCGAAAACGCATGTAGCTAGAGAACGAAAATGAGTTCCTTTGCAATACCTCTAATGATTGTGAACAAAGGCGCATCTTAGAGAAGTTTATGTGTCTCTCTAGTGGACTCTATGTCACTATTCGAGCTATTAAATCCAATAAAGTTATGAGAGAAGATCTCTTGGATTTAGACACATATTGGCTTTTTCATGACAGGATAGGTCATCCTGGTCATGATATGATAATCCGTCTACTAAAGACTTCACATGGACATCTTTTCTCTCGAGCCAAACGAAGCATGAAATCAAAAGTTGATTCCTGGACTAAGTGTGACCGACGCTGCTGCCTAGGGTACCGCCTCCGTCCACCACCAGCCTAAGGCTGGCGCAGTCCCTATCCATGACGCCATGGATGGCATCCATCATGGTGATGGTGCCCCAAGTGATGCTGGAATCACCAACTTGCTTCAAATAGCGTTTCAGACGCTCAGGCCCAACCAAAATCCTCATTGGTTGCTTCTAAAGCCTCTCGCTCATTTTACAAAGCCCGTTCCTTAGGGAAATTAGGACTGAGACTGTCCTATGCAAAGGATATAAAAATACTCATTATGTTCTTACATAAAATTCGTGGGGATTCTGTGGACTAGTTCAACCAACTTGCGGATGTTTATATATCTCATGATGTTGGTTGACACGCAAACATGCTGGTCACATGTTGTTCCATTGTCCACTTGTAATGTTGCTTATGCTACACTCCTAGCACATATCATACAACAACGGGCTCACTCCCCGGATCATCCTATTCCGTCAATTGGACTTGATGATGCTAGAGAGTTTACATTGAAGACTTTCGATGGTTATTGCATTGGGACTGATGTTGGACATTATATTCCCATGAACACACCCAAATGGTCTCGCAGAAACGACTACGATGGTAGTCCGGACATTGGTAATGCGCACCAATCTCCTTATATCCGCTTGGGGTGATGCAATATCGCATGCAGCTATGCTAATTCGTCTACGACCCACCGCCACTCAATCTACCTCTGCGTTACAGCTAGTGACTGGGTACAAGTATCGTACTTATGCATATTTGAGTGTGCAATTTATGTGGCAATTGCGCCGCCACAGCGCCCTATGATGGGTCCTTACAGACGAATGGGCAACTACGTCCGCCACTTAATGCCCTTGCTAGGCGATCTCCTTACCGCTATTTGCGGATGTCACTTTGATGAGATAGTCTTCCCGTCGTTAGGGGGAGATAAGAACACGAATGTTCAGCAGGAACAACAGGAATTGTCGTGGCCTGTCCCCACTATGTCTCATCTCGATCCCTACTAAAGTGACGAGATCACACATCTGCTGCAAATATGCCTGCAAGGAAGTACGTCTCTACGAGAGGACGTAGCGCCACCCTACACGGAGGTAGGCATGGAGCCAACGCCAAAGAGAGTGGCACTCTGGCATTACAGGCCATGGCCCCAGCTAGAATGCATTGGAGGCCCGTGGGTTCGAAGGATGCTTTGGCACAACCTAATCCTTGGATCCTCAACACTCAAAATTCGTCTCATGAGAATCTTCCGGGTTATGGTTATCGTTGGGGGAAGCCTCAACGTTAGAACCTATTCTTGAGAATATAGAGCTCTATGAAAATTACACTAGTGTACATGAGACGTGGGATAGAAACTCCATCATAATTGATGATGTAATCGCGCATTTCTTTGCACATGAGTTTGTTAAGTCCGATGATATCGAACCACGCTCTGTTGATGAATGAATGCCAACGTAGAGAGATTTGACATAAATGGAAAGATGCGATCCAGGTTAAGTTGGATTCTCTAACGAAGAAGAAGGTTTTCGAGCCAGTGATGCCAACACCTCCTCACATAAAACCTATTGGCTAATGGGTCTTCGTTAGAAAGCGTGATGAGAAAAAGAGATGGCAATCTCGCCTTATGGCGCAAGACTTCTCACAAAACGCCCTGGAATCGACTACGATGAGTCATATTCTCTTGTAATGGATGTCATTGCACTTCATTACCTTGTCAGTTTGGTAGTTTCTGAATAACTGAACATGCAGCTTACAAATGTGGTCACTACATATCTCTATAGGGATCTAGATACAAAATATAGATGAAGGTTCATGGTGGACTTCATTTACCCAAGTCAAGTGGCTCTAGACCACGGAGCGCGTTTGCAATAAGATTGAAATGCTCACTAAAGTGACTACTTGATTGGGAAGGGATATGCCCGCGTGTTTCCATAATAAGTTTCAGATTCTATCGCGATTCATGTTGGACATGATCTTCATTGGAAGCTCTTAAAGAGTTATGGGAAACCGCTGAACACTTGAAATCCGAGTTTGAGATGAAAGATTTTGGGAGAACACGATTATGTCTCAGTTTGGAACGTGAGCACCGTGTTGATAGATGCTTAGGCATTTTGACAAGGTCAAGCCTTCAAGCACCCCCATGATCGTCCGTAGTTTTGATCCTGAAAAGGATCTTCTTCATCCAAAGGATGATGGCGAAAATGTGCTAGAGGCAGAAGTGCCTTACTTAAGTACAATAGGTGCATTATTGTACTTAGCTCAATGCACAAGACCGGGCATCTCATTTGCAGTGAACTTGTTAGCTAGATATAGCTTTGCGCCAACGCAACGCCATTGGATTGGTGTGAAAGATATCTTTCGGTACTTGAGATGTACGATTGATATGGGCTTGTTCTATCCCTACAGAGAGATGATGGATTCGGACCCATCACACACCAGGAATTCCTTCAAAACTGGCATGCGTCCACTATCCCCATCCCAAAACGACATGTGTTTTGGAAGGTTTTGCTGATGTTGGGTATCTCTCTGACCCACACAAAAGTCTTCGCAAACGGGTTAAGTGTTCACCATGGGTAAAGACTATGATATCTTGGAGGTCTACAGAACAGACCCTAGTCGCTATACCTTCAAACAATGCAGAGATCATTGCTCTTCACGAAGTGGTTTGTGAATGTATATGGATTGGATCCATAATTACGCATGTTCGAAAAATTGTGGTTTGAAGTCTACCACAAATGAGCCTACGAGCATTTAGGATAATGCTGCTTGTTTTGAACAAATGAAGCAAAGCTACATCAAAAGCGACAACACCAAGGACAATCAGCAACAACAGACTCTCATCAAATCAAAGTGAACTAGGTTCAATATGAGGACAGTGTGGCAGGCTTTCTTACTAAGTCATTGCCTAAATTCCACTTTCGAGAAACATGTTGGTAGCATCTTTTGCAGAAGTTATTCGAACTCCCATGACCGTAGTCATCAGGGGGAGATGTAGACATCAGGGGGGGATGTCTACATGTATGGTCTTGAAACGTGAAGGGTGTGTTGTGCTCTTTTTCCCCTTCGACCGAGGTTATTTTTGTCCCACATGGTTTTTGTTACTCGGCAAGGTTTTTAATGAGGCAACGAGAGGAGCACCACATTTGGGCGACACAAGGGGGAGTGTTTAAGTAAATCCAGAATATGTGTTTGGCCTAAACTCTAGGTTACTTGACCCAGTGATAATAGGGTTTTAATTAGAGATAATCTCGGAGAATATCTTAGAGATATCCATTCATTGTATGATTACCTTTCCTTGTATAATTCAGATTCTATGCATTGTAATCCACTATATATAGAACCCCTATTATCAATGAGAATACACAACCATTCTCTCTCAAATACCGTTTCCCTTAAACACAAATATCCTAATTTTGAAGAAATTTTTCCCACTTGCCCAACCCAACTTATAGATTTCCCAATTATTCATAAGATAAGTGGTTTTGTTCCCTAATACCCAAATAAGTTTTTTTTTTTTTTTGGAACCATTTTACCATCTCTCAGAGAGAGTGAAAAAGAGAGAAATCATCGGAGGCTTCGCCGAAGGTCGTTGCTCTGGTCACTAGTTGTCGGAAACCTGACCGGATGTGCCCAAAGAAGTCGTCAGAGATCTCATGGGTCACCGAGGAGGTCGTCGGAGACTATTATTGCCCGCCAATAAAACTCAATAAACTTTTATTGCCCCCAATAAAAACACTTTAATTTATTGGGGGGCAATAAAAATTATTGGGGGGAAGGAGGACTAACCTCCCTAAAATTAGATAAATAAAACTTTGATTGAGGAAGAAGATGAGGAGATTAATTACATCAATTTAAAACCTTTTATTGGGAGTCAATAAAAGTTTATAGGCAATAAAAGTTATTTTGAGGAAGGGAGACTAATCTCTCTAAAATTAGACAAACAAAACTTTGATTGAGTAAGAAGATGAGGACGTTACATCAATTCAAAATCTTTTATTGGGGGACAATATTATTCGAGGGAAGAGGAACTCATCTCCATAAAATTAGAAAAATAAAACTTTGATTGAGGCAGAAGATGAGGATATTACATCAATTATTCAAAACCTTTTATTCGGATGCAATAAAAGTTTACATGGTTTTTTTTTGGGGGGGGGGGGGGGGGGGAGTGATGGAATTCCTGCAAGTATACAGGGTGGATGTAGTATAGTAATGGAAGAGAAGGGGTTGTCGTTCCTACGAGGATATTAAGTCAATTCACAATATGAAAACCTAAATTAATTAAAACCAAAAACACACAAAAACAAGAAACACAAATCAATTAAGACACACACAATGACTCAAACTAAGACTATGATTTTCACGGTTTTGAAAAGAGTTGTTGATAATGGGAAAATAACTTGAAAACAGAAACTTTAAAAAGTGAATCTAAATAAACTGAAATTGAAAAGAGTCTATAATGATTGAAAGTAAAAATATGATGATGATGAGCCTAGGGTGTCGGAATCAACCACAAGCAATCTTATCTACGTTTTGAACCAACCAATGGATTCTTTCGTTTTTCCAGATGATAATTCCCGAATCTAAGTCCTTCTCAGGTACTCTAGACCATAGTTTTCCTTAAGTGCATGATTCTCTCCCTCTCGGGTAAAGGTCGTATATCCTAACTATGCAGTTTATCCTTCTCAGGTATAAATTTAACATGCAGGACTCATTACGTTTTAGAAAACAAGGAAATCAAGCAAATCATTATTCTTTCTCAAGTAATAATGTAATTTACAATTCTTAATCACATGAAGCTAATATGAATTATATTGCAACTATGCCTCAAATTCATCTTCTGATAGCTAGATGCAAAGCCCTAAAGGTCGCGAATCAATAGAACTTTAACATAAGCACAATTCAAGCAGCGATTAAGAATTCATCTAAAAAGAAACTAATAATCCATCAATTGAATATCAAAACATGTAAACAATCATGCTAGGGCCTCATCCTAGCCCTAGAAAAGAGTTTAGCTACTCCTGTTCAAAGAAAACATAATAGAAAATCTTAAAAACATAAAAGAACTTGTTAAACGGAGATGGAAGGTGAACATGGCGTTGGCAACAGCTTTCTTTGATGAAAATCTGATATTGAATGGTCCCTCTCCATCTTGACACATTCTCCTTTTATAAGATGCAACTTTTCCTTCTTGCTTTAGGCCTCTAGAACTCCTTAATAACTTAGCACAAAAGAAAGGTGATGTGGCACCCTAAAATTCCAAGGAAAGAACCGTAAAATTCTCCAGAAACTAGACATTCAGGGCTTTCCGTGCATATAAGGCTCGTCTTTTGGTTATCTCTGGATCAGTACAGTTTAATCCTCAAAGTTAGCCATTCTGCAGAAGCTGCTTTCGTTTTTAGGATTGCAAAGCACCTTCAATCCTTTTCCTCTCTTTTTCCTTCTTTTTCTCATCCTTGCTCTTCATACCTATAAAAATACTAACATAAGTAAATGAACCATAAACAAGGAGAACTAGACATAAATATCAAGATTAAGAAGCACAAAAATATTGGAAAATATAAGCACATCAGGGAGGGGAATAAAAAATTATATAGTCTTATTGGGGGAAATAAAAGTTTATTTGGAGAAATGGGGACTAATATCTCTAAAATAAGACAAATAAATCTTTGATTGAAGAAGAAGAAGAAGAGATTACATCAATTCAAAATATTTTATTGCAATAAACTAAAAGTTGACTTTTTTTTTTGGGTTCACTTTTTGAAGAAACATTCTTCACAAAAGTTGTAGAGGACGTTAAACTGAGTCTGTGGATATGTGACACGCTAAAATCGGAGTTGTAACGAAGAAGTTATAAAAGATTTAAGTTAGTGCCATTTTTGTAATTTTAAGAACTCGAAAAATAAGTTCCAAATCCAGATTTCTTTTTTCCGACGCCAGAACTTTGCAATGTCGTCGTCGTCTCGTCCGGCCACCTCCGGCCATGACATTTGTCCCATTATCTTCATCTTCGTCTTCGAACCCTCTTTCTAACCATATATGTCTTGCGTCATGTTATTCACTATACACAATGAATCGAAGAAAAGAAGTTTCGGCCATTTTCCGACATCTTTTTCAAATTTCAGCCAAATTGGAAGGGTAGATCGACTGAGCTTTGTTCGTCTTGCAATTCTCTACAAACCTTCCAAGTATCACTTCTCAATTCAACCCAAAGACGAAGATCCGACCACCGGAATTTAGTGGCAGTTCGAGAGAGAGAAAGAGAGAGAGAGTTTAGTGGTAGTGCTTTATTCATGATTTTTCAAAGCCTAAAATGGACATTTTACTTTTAAATTAGGTAATTGAGAATAAAAATCTCTTGGTGGAGTAAGTGGAAGTACTTTGGCCTAATTTTGTGCATTGGGTCAAGGCCCCTTATTTTTTTTCCAGAACTTGTTTTTTTTTGTTATGAGTGTGCTTCTATTCATACCTCCAAATTTAGTATTTGGACCTCCCTCTTTTTCCAAGTAATAATTGATTATGTCAACCCTTATAAAATGACTAATAAGGATACTTACAAATAAAGGGCAACAATGAGCGCTAGTGCCAATTATTCGAGAGGTGTGTATCTTGTCTCTGCCCCAATCATGTCCCTTCTTGCGTAGAACACAGGGAGCTCTTCTTCCTTTTCTCCGCGCACAATTGCCCAGCTGACGACTGACGCCGAGACAGCCAGATCTATATACAATTTTTCTCCTGGAACTGGTATGGATAGGAGTGGGATTGCCACTAGGTATTCTTTGAGACCTTAGAATGCCGCTTCACAGTATGGCGTCCAGTCCACTAGTTTGTAGTGGGATCTCTTCATATATTTGAAGAATAGTAGGCACTTGTCGGTAAGCTTAGAAATGAAGTTGGATAATGTTGTTAGCTTGCCTTGGAGGCTTTGGACATGTACCTTCTCCTTAGGGGACTTCATGTTAATGATGGCTTGCACCTTGTCCGGATTAGCCGCGATACCATGCTCGCTAACAATGTATCCCTCGAATTTATTGGTGGTGACGCTAAAGAAACACTTTTCTGGGTTGAGGCGCATGCCGTATGCCAACAGGATGGCGAACACGATGCGTAGGTTAGACACATGCCTGTTAGCCTTAATGCTCCTGACGAGCATATCATCCACATACACCTCTATGATCTTACCGAGGTGTTCTGCAAACATTTATTCATTACGCATTGGTGTGTGGCGCCTATGTTCTTAAGACCATACGACATGACATTGTAACAGTACCAGCCCTTGTTGGTTGTGAAGATAGTGCATTCTTGGTCGCCAGGGTGCATCTTGATTTGATTGTAGCTAGAGTATTCATCCATCATGCTGAGCAGCTCGTGCCCTGCCGTGGCATCTACCAGCTGATCGATGATTGGTAGCGGGAACTATCCTTGGGACATGTCTTGTTCAAATTTTTGAAGTTCACGCACATTTACCATTTGCCGTTAGGCTTTTTTACCATTACCACATTGGAGATCCATTGTGGATAGTTCACTTGGCGGATAAAGCCCATGCCTTGCAACTTGGTGACTTCTTCCCTGATTGCACGATACTTTTTCTCGTCAAAAGTCCTCTCTTTTGCTTGATGGGGTAGAATGATGGTTTGATGCTAAGCTTGTGTTTGATGACATCAGAGGAGATGCCAGGCATGTCCGCCTAAGACCAAGCGAAGACCACTGCGTTCTCTCCTAGGAACTGAGTGAGCTTTGCCGCTACCTCAGGGGAGAGTTGAGAGTCAATGAATATTATTCTCTCTGGCTACTCATCAGAGATGCTAATGATACATAGTGATGTCTCTGGATTGACGGGCTCCTTCTTGGCATACTTTTTCTTGCCATTCCTTGGGTCATCGATTGTATATGTTAAAGCTGGCCGATTTCCTACTGTTAGGATTTCATGAAGGCTCCTTGAGTGCGCCACAGCTGTTGAGCAGCACTCTCTTGCAATTTGCTGATTTCCCATCATGCTACTGGTGCAGTTAGGGGTAGAGAATTTCATGAGTAGCATGTACCCGACGATGATTGTTATACCTTGTACCAAAATCTTTAACTTATTACTAGTTATAGTTAGTAAAAGACTATTTTCACTTCGTGGGTTTCTAGTTTACCGTTTAGAGGATGAAGAGTTGACTTTTTCTTTGATCCAATAATTTAGAAAAAATTTCCTGTGGAAGTTGTAGAATACATTAAACTGAGTTCATAGACACGTAGTTTGCCCAAATCAAAGTTCGAAAGGAAAAGTTATGATCAAAAACCTAAGTTACTATTCCTAGCCTTGGTGTACTTATCAGAGTTTTTATTTTTGGAAAGGAGAGAGAGAATTATTGCAGCAAAAACCGAGACCTCAACTCAAGACCCTCTTTTTTTCTGCCATTTGGACCCGGAAATGAATTCCGGCGATCTCTTCGTCGTCGGACCGCCGCTAAGCACGCCACAGGTCACAAATTGATCCTCTCTTCCTTCTCTTCCATCCCTTGTAAGTATTTCAAATTGAAAAGCCTTGATTTGAGGAAATCGAACTGAGTTTGGTCAGTTCGGCGTTTCGCGGATTTTCGTTTGGGTTTCCTATTTCTGGCGGTTTCCGGCCGGAAATCTTGGTGGGTTTTTATCCTGGGGAGGCACTGATCGTTTGCTACCCACCTTGCAGCTCAATTTGGCCGAAGGAGGAAGAATCAAAAGTGAAAAGTGGGCTTCACTGGAATTTTTGGTTTCGGGCTGATTTCTGGCCAATGGGTTGTGAATTGGTTGTTTGTGCATGTATAAAAGTTGTTCTATAGGTTGCGGGGATCATTTTGGTTTAGGTGGTGTGGCCGGATTTTGGTGTCGGTGCGGTGGCGCGTAAAGCCCACACGCCGCCCCTGGTGGTGGCGCATGGAGGTGTGTGCAGCCACTTAAAATGCTTTGTTTTACCTTACAAATCATACCCTGTGATTAGGCACCTTTGGCCACACTTCATGTTAGAAAATTTGAATTTAGATATTGATTGAAAAGTGTTAGTTTTGAAATTATTGGGTGTTTTTATTCGTTGTTGTGAATCAAATTCGGTGGGCACCGTTATTGGATTGAATGATACGCTTAAAGTAAGCGCGCAATTTAACCCTGCAAAATGTAGTTGTCAGTATAGAATAAGTAGGGATCGTTTTAGCCGGGGATTGAGGGTACACCTGTAATTGCAAAAATAAATTAATAAAAGTAAAAAGTAATATTTACAAAAATAAAACAAAGAAAGAAATATATACAAGTAAACACAAATAGGGGAGTTTTAGAATTACAAATTTGAAAATTAAAATAAATACAATAAAGAAAATGTAAAAACACATATACAAGGGTGGAACGCAAGGAACAAAGATCAAAACCACAATCATATGCAAGAAATCCAATCGCAATTCCTATAGTTGATTTTCTATGTCATGAGAAATAAGTTGACCATGTGAAACGTTAAAAAGCAAACGATTTCCCATATTTTACTTTCCTTGAATAATTAATCTAAGTGAAAGCACCTAAATTAATCCTATTGAACATGCAATCATAGTCTAGAAAGCTAGCTACTCAAGAACACATTCAATGCATGAAGAACAAAGAAAGGATGTCAACCAAAGTGCACAACCTAGTATGAAAAAGTTCATCTATTTGCAATCCTCCTTAATTGATTTCGACTTTTCTCCAAGGCCTTTACTACTTAAATCTAGCTCCAATTACATGCATATATCCTAAGTTGGCCACTAAAGAACACATACATATAAAAGTTTTCTATAATCCAAAATCAATCAAGCAATCTCACATAAGCAACACAGAAATCAACACATAGAAATCACAACTTTATTTCAAAACATATAAATGGGCTTTAAACTTTGCCCTTAACGTCATGTTAACTAGAATTCATAACTCTACGAATCAAACAAAGGAAAATAAAAGAAAGTATGAAATACACCGTGAAAGATGAATAACAAGCCTTGAGACGAAGAACTTGAAGATCCTTGAAAGCAAGCAATCTTCTAGGACGACACAAGGGTGGATTGCGGCTAGGATTTTGATGTATTGCATGACTTCTTCTCCTCCTTGGTTGAGACGCAGAGCTTTTGAAGACTAGAGAATTGAGAGAATTTTTCTGATGTTTATTTTCTGAGGGAGAGAGGTGTGTTGTTAATTGTGTGTAGAATGCTCCTTTTTATAGGAGGATGGCAACTTAGTCTCCAAGTCTTCAAGATTGATCCACACAGCATCAGCCAATCAGATAATTCCACGTCAGCTTTGCTATGTCATCAAACCAATGAGAAAGCTCCAATTTAACACCTTGATTTAGGGAGATTATTTTTCAATTAATTGCATGATTATTTTCTGATTTGTCTCCTCAATTTTGGCCAAGGATGGAGTGTAGACATCAAGGAATGTATCTGGACCTGTTTTCAACCTTTTTGCTTGTTGCAATCCCTTGAAATTCTTCTTCCTTATCTGTCGAAATCTCCCTTTGGCCATAATCATGCATTTAGGATTTAATATTCTTGAAATTCGGCCAAAATCAGTTTGCATCTAATACGGACCCAAAATCTGATTTTTAACCATCTTTTCTTGCCAAAAATGACTCCCAATCCATATCACCTTTGTAGAGGACGTTTTGAGCTTGTTCTTGGGCTCTCCTACTCCAACGAGGACTCTTCACATGAAATGTTCTTGAACCTTTCAGAGTCTTCTTTTTCTTTCCTAGTTCAACTAGGACTCCTTGTGTCATTAAGATTATTTTTCCTAGCAGGAGTAGGTTTCCTAGTCGGACCAGGATTTCCTAGCTGGACCAGGAAAACTTCATTTCTTCATTTCAGCTCATTTCTGCAGCCCTCGTTCCTTTCCTCTATCATCTCCAACGTTCCCTTGCTTCTCATGTGCCTTTAAGCTCATTTCAGCTCCATTCCCTCCATGAGACCTAAAAATAGAGACATTTATTAAAATTCCTAAAAATAGAAACTTTCTAAAGATAGAAACTTTCCTACACAAGAAGGATTTATTAAGGAAATAACTAAGTAAATATGAGCAAATAACATTTAAAACGTCGCATTAAAATGCTCCTATCATTGAAGCATGTTAAAAGAAAATTAAGGAATGCCAAAAGAGGATTTGGGGATAGTTAAATGGTTGAGAATCTTGGATTTTGAGTATTTAAGGACCTTAAATTGGAAAAGCCGGGTTTAGGGGAATTATGAGTAATTGTGTTATTAATATTTTGTGGAAGTAATTATCGATCTTAAACGTTTCACCTTTTATTATTTATACACTGCCAATTTGTACAAGACATAGTGATCCCTCGGGTGAGGAGGATCCCGGCAGGCAACAGGCATAGCTGTGAGGCTTACCAATGTGTGGACTTTTGATTTTAAATTAAATTATGCATGCAGTATGGATTTTCGATTATGAATTTAATTCAAGACATAAAAATATTTGTTTAAATACGATTTCAGTATTATCGAAAAGAATTTTATTTTTAAAATGTGACTTGATAAGGAGGCTATCGTATGTCGCATGCATGCATTACCTGGTCGGCAGTACCCTCCAGGTAATAATCCGGTCGGCAGTACCCTCCAGACTATATTCCGATCGATAGTACCCTTCGATGCGTCATCTGGTCGGCATCACCCTCTAACTATCTATGGTTAGTCGGCAGTACCCTCTAACCACCGCCTCTTAGATTCCAGTCGGTAGTACCCTCGATGCGTCTTCTGGTCGGCATCACCCTCTAACTATCTGTGGTTAGTCGGCAGTACCCTCTAACCACCGCCTCTTAGATTCCATTCGGTAGTACCCTCGATGCGTCTTCTGGTCGGCAGTATCCTTCAGATGGCATGAGATGACTAGTCGGCAGTACCCTCTAGTCATTGAACGTTTTACATTAAGTTGTTGATTTCAAAAAGAGGATTTGAATGATTAATTTTTTGTGCTACATGCCGGTTTTAAACATGAAGAAAATGGGAAGGCATTCACTTTACTTTTATCTCTTTATTAAATTACTTTATTTTTGTCCACTCACTCTAACGGTTTCCAATGCTTTTCCCTAGGCCCTTCGGTTTTTCAATTGCCTAGATTTCAGATTGCTGAAGTCGTGCATTCAGGAATTCGAGGCTTAGGATCCACCACTTCCGTTTTGTCTGTAGGTTATTACTTAACCTACTTATGTAATATATCAGCTTAATTTCGTAGAATTGCTCTGATAACCAAAACTTAAGCTGGAAGAATGATTAATACTTGAGAATTTGGATGTTGTGGGTGTGCTAAGATGAATTACTATCCGGAATGTATTATACCTGGAATGTAAATATTTGGAATGCATAATTGGTGTTGCGATGTTAGTTTAAGCTTCATGTCCAGGTTTTGCTAAATTTGGGTACTCCATTTTTAGGGGAAATGTTGCCCAATTTTCAGTAAAAACTTTACCTAAGGTGGGCCCCGCATGCCCGATTCCAGGTTCAGGGTGAAATCCGGTCTGGGTTCTGTTCATGATAAATTTCTGCTTGTTGAGGACTGGATACCCAATGATAGCATTGTAGGAACTGAAACGATCTACAAAAATGAACTCAGTGTGTACCTCTGTCGTGGTCCCAATTGACAGGCACGTGTAGGCAGATCCTAGCGATTGAGTTACGTTGCCAGAGAAACTGAGTAGAGGCTCATGGTCTTGTAGGAGTATTATGTTGCGCTCAGGTTGTTTGAAGTAGTCGTTGAAGATGGCATTAACGGTGGATCCGCTTGGCGGACTTTTTGTAGCGGATATTGAAGACTTCCTTTGGGTTGTTGGCGCACTCATAACGCTTTCTTGCCCTGTGTGACATGTTGCTGATGAGAGCGCCCTCATCAATAATATTGATATGGCGCATAGGCTCAACATTAGTGACTACTGGTGCCAGCTGGCGAACTTTGTACTACTCTAATTTTCCGTCATGGTAGAGTGATTGCCATTTTTAAGGCGTTGCAGTCATTGGTGTTGTGACCGCTGTCTTCATGGTACTAGCAACACTTGCCGATATTTCTTGGTTTGCCTGTTCTAGGGTATTTTCTTGGGGGTGGCGGAGGAACCTGATCCTTGTATTGATCGTAGATCTCTTCATAGGAGGCCGTCAGGACCGTGAACACCTCGTACCTTGGCAGATTTGCCGTTGGCTTGTTCTTGCGGTTATCACGGAGGTCATTATGGAAGAAACGATTACCCTTATTATGGTACTGCTGGTTCTTCTGACGCTTATCCTGGTAATTGCCATGTTGCCATTCTCTTTTCTTATCGTTTGACTGTGTGGTGTTAGTGGGAGGATTGCTAGCGATGGCCTGTTAGTCTGATGAAGGTTGAGTGCTCTTGGCAGGAGTTTGTGAATGTGGTGGTGTGGGGGGGCGTGGTGCCATAAGTGCTATATTTCGCTTGGGCATGGAGAGCTGCCTCACCCATTACGTGATCATAGGTTGCATTAGGGCAGTTGTAGTTTAGATGATATAAGAAGTGTCCCTTAACGAGCCCTTGCTTGTAGGCAGCTAGAGCCATGGTTTTGTTGAAATCCCGACACATTGATGTGGCGTTTCTCCAACTAGTGACGAATGCTCGTAAGGACTCGTCAACGCCCTGCTTGACATTGAATAGCTGGCTTGAGTTGTGGTGTCCTTTCGTCATGAGGATGAATTGTGACAAGAAGGCGTTTGACAGAGCTGAAAATGAGTCGATGGAATCTGGCGGACATTCAAAGAACTGGCTCATAACCTCGCCATCTAATGTGTCGCTGAACAAGTGACATAGGATTACATCATCAAAGCCCTTGTTGTTCGTTACCTTCTTGAATGTGTTCATGTGGACAAAAGGATCCTTCAGGCAGCTATACTGGGAGATTTTTGGAGTCTTTGCATATGCTGGCCTCATGGTTTGCAGAATTCTGATAGTGAATGGGCCTGGGCGTGCAGCAAAGAGTGGGTTTGGGTTGGCGCTGGGGCGTCTGTTTCTGCTCGGAGCAGTCTTTCCTCTAACTCTTGCACCTTTTCCAAGATCAAAGTGATGGCGGGATCAAATGAGAGGATCATTTTTCCTACCTCATGCACTGCTGGGGATTGCCGGATTTGCCGAAAATCGTAGGAAAAATAGTTAGAGTTGTAGCGCCTTCTCAGCGTCGTACCGTACCCATCCAGCGCCGAGTGGACGATCTGAGGCCATTGCTCACACCATGCCACCAAGAGGGTTCAGCCACCAGTGGTCCGCCGACCTGAGGTTGCTGGAATCGGAAGATGAAGTCGGGTTGGGTAGCCGTGTCGCCGGTTCTCTCGCGGGTCGGGAGTTCTGAATCTCTCTCGATCTTTCTGACGCTATCTGATCCCTTCCACTACTTCTATACCAGAGTAGATGTGAGGGAAATGAGTAGTTCTAGATGAGAGACCTTGTTGGGAGATGTTGAGACTCTACATCGGGTCATTCCCGTCTTATGTGATTGTTATTTTTAAGTTAATAAAAGTTCTTATTCTAAAAAAAAAAAAAACAAAAAAAATCAGCGGACTTAACAGCCACATATATCTTTATGGGATAAAATCTGGGGACCGTGACCACTTACCCAATTTCAACAACAAAATTGCCCACTTACTCCACTAAGAGATTTTTAACCCCACTTACCCAATTTAATATCTATTGACAATTTTGCCCTATCAATTCACCTAAAACTCATCGATCTCTCTCTCCTCTCAAACTTTCTCTCCTCCCAGAGTGTCTCTCTCTCTCTCTCTAGCCGGTAGTGCCGACCACGCCTTCAACACCTTCATCGTCGACCTCGAGCCCGGCGCCGGCTAGCACATCCCAAGCCCCATCTTCGTCGACCTCAAGCCCACCGTCAATCGCCGAACACCGATCTGGACTCCTGGTAACTATGATGATCAAAAGCTCGCACTTTCTGATGTGATTTAGGGACCGGTGACCGCAGTTTCTTTGCTTCTTTGCTCCCGGAGCCTCTTTGCTTCTGGAGGCTCACTGATCTGGAGTTGCTTTGCTTCTGGAGTTGGTCTCAGTTTCGCCCCTTAAATCCCCGGAGCCTCTTTAGATCGACTGGAGAAGACGAAGGCAGCCGGTCGGAATCGTACCGGAATCGAGCTGAAGAAGCATGGGTGTCTAAAGGGGAAGCATGGGTGGCCGGAGAAAAATTTTGACAGTTTTTTTTTTTTTTCTGATTTATCCGGTTGCTGCGTGTTTTTTTTTTTTTTTTTAAGAATTGTTGTTCAGTTCTTTTTTTTGGCAACCAATAGCAATTTTTTTTTTTTTTTGAATGTCTATTGGATTGGAGGCCAATGATCTACTATATGTTCAACAATATGAGTAATCTGACATTGCAATGTAACTGTGGGGTTTGTTTGATGGTCTACTGGGGGGCAGTAGACACATTATTGGCCCCCAGTAGACTTTGATACGATGGACAGGGATCACTATAGTGTGGTGTTTTGATAAGTTACCTGTTGTTTTCTGTGTATTAAAGTCAAATTATCTGTGAATCCTACAAAAATGTGCATTTTTGGTGGTCTATTGGGAGGCAGTAGAAACATTAGACTTTGTATTGGGGGGCAATAATATGATTACTGGGGGGCAGTAATATGATTATAAATTGATCAATTGTTCCTGTAGTGTATTCATTTTGGTTTTGGGAGTTCATACAATTCACTGGACGTCAATAATATGATTTTTGGGAGGCAATAATATGATTACTGGGGGGTAGTAATATGATTACTGGGGGGCAATAATAGCCGGATTCTGGAATCCGGTCACCGTTCGCCGGAATCCGGTCACCGTTCGCCGGAGTCCGGTCACCGGTCGCCGGAGACCGCGCCGGCCACTGGTCACCGGAGCACAGCAAGGTGGAGGGTGACTTCTCTCTCTAAGTGAGAAAGAAGGAGAGGGCAAAAAAGTCTCAAAAAAAAAGAAAAAAGAATTAATTGGGTAAAGGGGAAATAATCCCTTAGAGTGTTTTGGGTAAATGGGGTTAAAAAACAGTTGGTGGAGCAAGTGGGCAATTTTTAGCCTAAAATTGGGTAAACGAGCATTTTCCCTAAAATCTGTTTAGTCCCTATAGTTTGCCTCTCTTATCGTTTCAGTCCCTGACATTCTAATTTAATCTAAAAACTCCCTGACCTCACAATTTCCCTCCAATAGGTCCCTTCCGCGTCAAATTAGGAGTTGGCCTTGGGTGAAATGTCCAATATACCCCTCTGTTATTTTTTTTTTCCTTTTTTTCCTTTTTAATTTCTTTTTAATTTCTTTTTTTCCTTTTTAATTTCTTTTTTCCTTTTTTTTTTCTTTCTCCTTTTTAATTTCTTTTTTTTTCCTTTTTAATTTCTTTTTTGCTTTTTCTTCTTTTTTTCTTGTTCATTTTTAATTTTTTTCCTTTTTAATTTTTTTTTCCTTTTTTTTTTCTTTTCGTTTTGCCTACTTTCTCCTTCCTCAACCCACGAATCCCATTCCGATCAAACTCCACAACCCATCTGTTTCTCTCTCCAAATTGAAACCAAACCCAGCAAAGACCTAGCTTGGTGGTGTATAGATGGACATCGAGCAAAAGCAAGAGGCTAGGAGCTGATCGATCACTTCTTCACCTTCTCTGAAGCCATCTCCCTCCGTTGTCTCTTAGCGGATCCGCCCTCGTTTCCATCGTTGCCGATGCCATCTCTCAAACATAAGTAGATCCCAATCAGCTCGAAAATTCGCCGCTCAACCACTCTCCTCTTGTTTTCACAGCCTACTTCTCTCTCTCCCACTCAAATCCCACTTTCTCTCTCCACATCAGGCCTCAATTTGGAAACTTTTCATTGAAAACTACCATTTTTTCAGACTCTGAGGTTTTTGGGTCTGGTTGAAATGGTGGTTTTTGATGGCCAAGTTGACCAAACCAGAAGTGAAGAAGAAGAATAGTGATGGAAAAGAAAAATGGCCGCCGGCGTGGAGAACAATAATTGGGGTTTCGGGTCGATCTGGATTGGTTCGCCGACGTGGCGCTACTGATGCAGCAGGATATGATGGTCATTAAAAAAAGAAAAAGAAAAAAGAAAAAAGGAAAAAAAAAAAAAGGAAAAAAAAAAATTAAAAAGGAAAAAAGAAAAATAAAAAAAGGAAAAAAGAAATTAAGAAGAAAAAAGAAAAAAAAAAGAAATTAAATAGGAAAAAAAGGAATTAAAAAGGAAAAAGGAAAAAGAAATACAGAGGGGTATATTGGACATTTCACCCAAGGCCAACTCCTAATTTGACGCGGAAAGGATCTATTAGAGGGAAATTGTGAGATCAGGGAGTTTTTAGATTAAATTAGAATGTCAGGGACTGAAACGATGAGAGAGGTAAAGTATAGGGACTAAACAGTATTTGGCCCTATCTTTATCGTATGAGAGATTTAGGACAGACGTGTCACGTGGCGGTACGCCCAACCAATCATTGCCTATGCAGAGGGGTGTTTTTGGTATTTCATTTTCATTAAACATGGGTAGTTTCAAAATACAATTAAAAAATAGAAAAACTTGATTGGTTAGACGTACTACGTAGCTTATGCGTAAGAATTTCAACATCGCTACTAACCATCAAAATGTATGTTCTTCAAGTTGTTAAAAAAGAAAGAAAGAAAAAGTTGTTAAATTAAGAAGTACACGCCCCAAAGTTTGTGAGTTCACTACAGTTGTATAACCATGGAAAATGTGTAGAATATTCTCATTTCCTTTGTCTTGGAAACGAACAGAAGAAGCCCCATTATTACTGGGTCCGTTCTGACGTGTCGTAAACAAAACGGAGTGGGGCCCACAGGGGGAAGCGGGAAAGACTAGCGAAGTATCGTCGAGACTTTGAGAAGAGCTAGGTAGATTATTGTAACAGTAGTACTACTGGGAGGGAGGCGTGGGGGTAAGGAAAGGGTGAGGGCAATGACAGTGAGATTCACCTCCATTATTCCCTTCTGACCCGCAATGCTGTCCTCATCAAATCTGCCTCTCTTTTTTTCTCAACGCCTTTTTGAATCTTATATATTCACAGCTCTCGTGCTCAAACCGAGTATCCACTTCAAGCTAGCTAAGCTTGTTTAGTTTTGTTGGGTGCTCTCTCAAACCCTCTCCCCAAATTATTCTGAATTTCTGGTACACCCACTTTGGAATCTACCACTTCCCCATTTCTGGCAGGGTTTCTTTCTTCTGTGAGTCTCTCCACAGTTTTGCATTGAAACTTGTTGAGAACAAGCTCCAGATCGATCATGTAATTTAATTTAGGTGTGTTCATTTACTTCTGATTGCCTCCTCTTCTTCAAATGGCAATCTCTTGCACACCAGCTTACTGACAAAAAGCCTTGTTAGGATCACCCATTGATTCAGTGGAGGCTATCCAAGTACATATTGCCAGTAATTCGTTAGAGAAAGAAGCATGGAGGAGACATTTGTGCCTTTTCGCGGGATCAAGAATGACCTTAGAGGAAGGTTGATGTGCTACAAGCAAGATTGGACTGGTGGCTTCAGAGCAGGATACAGGTACCCACTTAACTTTCAACTTTTTGTTTTCTTTCATTTTTCGGAATTTAGTTTGCCTTTGTAAACAAATCCGGCACGTTAAGTTGTCAAACTGTCAATTAATCATTAAAATTTTGTTCTGAGGTGAAGTCTAATTGTTGAGAGATTGACGGTTTGACAATATATATAACATACCATATATGTTTAAATCGATGCTATTCTTTCTACTTTTATGTTTGATTTGGACTCCATTTTTCGGTGAGAGAGGCCTTGGTGACAAAATCGGTAATATGGTTTGCAGGATTTTGGCTCCCACCACATACATCTTCTTTGCTTCAGCAATCCCGGTCATTTCATTTGGTGAACAGCTGGAGCGAAGTACTGGTATGATAAATGAACTCAAAAGACATTCTTTTGCAGTACTTTCTGATTTCTTTGAATTTTCCGCCTTTTTTCACATTAGCGTTCTTCATCATTAATAATGGAGAAGAAAAAACAGAAAGCAATAGAGAGATAAAGTAAAATATTATGGTTAATTAACAATATTTTGTGATAGTTATGGCCAGCATATGTGAGTTTTCTACTGAATTATGATATGATATTTAACTAGTTGGCACCTGTTAAATTACTTTATAGATGGAGTTTTGACAGCAGTGCAAACCTTGGTATCTACGGCTGTCTGTGGAATCATACACTCCATAATTGGTGGTCAACCCTTGCTGATATTGGGTGTGGCTGAGCCTACTGTAATCATGTACACCTTTATGTTTAATTTTGCCAAGGAGCAAAAAGACTTGGGTCCAAAGCTGTTTCTAGCATGGACAGGCTGGTGAGCTAGGATTATTATTCATTTTTTCTAGTTTTATTTAACTAACTACGTACTCAATCACGCTTTTGTGATCTTGTCTTATTCCACAATTCAATTTGGCTTATATATTCTTCTATGAAATGGGTTGACTGAGCTTAATTTTCTGACAATACTTAATTTTCTTGTAGGGTATGTGTATGGACAGCAGCGTTGCTGTTCTTATTGGCTATTTTGGGTGCTTGTTCCATTATAAACAGATTCACCCGTGTAGCTGGAGAACTGTTTGGCCTCCTTATTGCTATGCTCTTCATGCAGCAATCCATTAAAGTAAGAATACCTGCAACTTTTGGTGCCCTTTGGTACATTGGAGTTGAATTGAACCTTGGAATAGGAATCTCCATTCAGTTGTTTGGTGGCTAAAAAGAACATAACAATGCAACTTTACTGTCATAGGATGAGTATTTGATTATTAGAGTTTCATCGATAAATATTACTAAAAAGAAGTAGACCTGAACAATTTGATCATGACCATGATTGTTTGCAATTGTGATATTCAAGGGACTTGTGGAGGAGTTTCGCATACCACAAAGAGAAGATACAAGTTTAGCAGAGTTTCTTCCTTCATGGAGGTTCGCAAATGGGATGTTTGCTTTGGTATTGTCATTTGGCCTTCTTCTCACTGCATTAAAAAGTCGGAAAGCAAGGTCTTGGCGCTATGGCTCTGGTAAGTAGCATACATTTAGAATCCATCTTATTCAGTCTTGTTAATTAATGCAATCAGTTAAATAGATTAGCCTTGTGTCATTTTATGTAATCATACAAACATCTTTTGCACAGGTTCGCTTAGAGGCTTCATAGCAGATTATGGAGTGCCACTTATGGTTCTAGTCTGGACTGCTGTATCTTACATACCAACTAGTAGTGTTCCGAAAGGAATCCCACGACGGCTCTTTAGTCCAAATCCATGGTCACCTGGTGCATATGAGAATTGGACTGTCATTAAGGCATGTGATCTGATAGACTTTCTCTGTATTTGGTTAGCTGAATGGCTGCCTTGTGCCAGTTAATTACTTGAGACAATTGAAGCTGATGATGAATTTATTTGTTTAATCTTCAATTATCTCACAGCAAATGCTCGATGTTCCGGTCCTTTATATCATTGGAGCTTTCATTCCAGCAACAATGATTGCAGTGCTTTATTATTTCGACCACAGTGTAGCATCCCAACTTGCTCAGCAGAAAGAGTTCAATTTGAGAAAGCCATCTTCTTACCATTATGACTTGCTTCTTTTGGGGTTTCTGGTATGCAAAGGCAAAATTGCACTTGATTTCCTCGTTTTCAATTTATTGTTCGAGTTGATGTTTTTTTTTTTCTCTATTTTTGATAATCAACCGGAAAGTCTCATATCTCTTGTTATTTTTTGGCAGACCTTAATGTGTGGTCTGCTAGGAATTCCTCCATCAAATGGTGTCATTCCACAGTCACCAATGCATACTAAGAGTTTGGCTACTCTTAAACACCAGGTAATCACACAACAAAAAATACAGCCTCCCTGTTTCTCCTTTAATTTCTATTTTTCTATTATTGTTCCCTTTTATTATTATTTTTTGCCACTTCTTCTTCTTAGAATGATATTTGCTTGTACAGTTGCTTCGTAATAAACTTGTAGCAACAGCACGCAAAAGTATGAGAAAGAATGCTAGCTTGGGACAGCTGTATGGAAATATGCAAGAAGCCTATCATCAAATGCAGACTCCTTTGATTTACCAGGGTGCCTCATCTAAGGTATTGACAGAATTATTATTTGTATATAAATATCTTGCAGTTGTAAGTTTTTCAAAATATTAACCTGCAGCTTCGTTTGCAAATTGAGGCCACAAAGCCGTACTTAAGAATTTTTTGAAGTCACTACGAAATGATTATCTTGATCTCTAAATCAAACATTTATGTATGGCACTTGAACAGGGACTGAATGAGTTAAAAGAATCAACTATCCAGGCAGCTTCAAGTATGGGAAACTATATTGATGCGCCAGTTGATGATACAGTGTTCGATGTGGAGAAAGAGATTGACGATCTATTACCTGTTGAGGTGAAAGAACAGCGTCTTAGTAACATACTTCAAGCTATACTGGTCGGAGCATGTGTTGCAGCCATGCCTATACTAAAAAAGATCCCAACCTCTGTCCTTTGGGGCTACTTTGCCTTCATGGCGATTGAAAGCTTACCCGGTAACCAATTTTGGGAAAGGATCTTACTGCTCTTTACTGCTCCCAGTAGAAGATTCAAGTAAACCTTCAAATCCTCTTTCACTTGCTTCATACATGTATACTTTCCCTTCCTTTTCATTGCTTGACATACATGAATTTCGTCATTTTACCTGTAGAGTCCTCGAGGAGTACCATGCAACTTTTGTAGAAACTGTGCCTTTCAAGACAATTGTGATGTTTACAATTTTCCAAACCGTATACTTGCTTATATGTTTTGGGCTTACATGGGTTCCAATTGCCGGGGTCATGTTTCCATTGATGATCATGCTGTTGGTTCCTGTGAGACAATACTTTCTGCCCAAGTTTTTCAAAGGAGCTCATCTTCAGGATTTGGATGCAGCAGAGTATGAAGAGGCTCCAGCTTTACCATTTAATCTTGCAGCGGTATAACTAACTTATCTTTCAACTAGTTTCCCTTTCAAACTTACAATTTTCACATCATTGTACAAAAATTCATCTTCTCATGTGTTTGATGTGCCAAGCAGGAGACAGAGCTGGGAGCTGGAGCTTCCTATGCAGGAGATGCAGAAATACTAGATGAGGCTTTTACCCGAAGCCGAGGTGAGTTTAAGCATGTGAGCAGTCCTAAGATCTCAAGTACAACTTCAACACCAGCTAATGCCCCCAAAAGCCTTGAGAGTCCACGTGTCTCCTTCAGTCCTCGAATAAGTGAGCTAAGAGGAGTGCCAAGTCCTCGTTCTGGCGGAAGAGGGCCACATAGTCCAAAGACTGGAGAAGCGAAGCCTTCCATTCTGGGGAAGAGTCCTAGTGGTAGCAACACGACATCATAATACCTGCACATTATGATCCCACCTTCAATTAAGAAGTTTTTAGATGGCTTTCACCACTTGCGCCAATTGTTGCTTTGTTTTGTCTTGTTTTTTCTTTGCTTTGTTTGGCTTTGTTGTAAAGAGCTTTTCCTTGTTTTGCTTCCTTGTCCTAAGAGGGACTTGTAATCATAGCATATATTAGCATTGTGTTCATTTCTTGTAACAATTATATTAGATTACTAGTGTATGTAGTTCCCTCTGACTCATGTACCTTCTTCCAAAAGAGACTACTGTTAAGAAATGTACATGGATTCTGAGTCCCTCATCAATTGTTCTCTACAATCTCTCTCTCTCTGTAACAAGTGCCAGAAATTGACACAAAAACAGCAAGTTCCCTTCTAATAATAGTAGGTTGGCTAATGATAGCTTCTTTTTCGCGCACTTTGGCTGGCTGAGATTGCCACGGCGGTCGTCGGAACCCAACAGATGGGCCATTGTTGCTATCATTTCGAAAGAAACACACACTCGGTGATTCAAATCGAAACAAAATAGGAGCTTTTGTTGTTGTCATCTATCATGACAGAAAAAGAAGTGGAGATTGTTCCTTCTAGACTCTAAAGCTAGCAGCGATCAAGTGACTTGAACCAGAAGAGATGGGGTCCCTCTCTCCTACGGTCCTACCTACATTCTCAATTGCAAAGATGAATGAATGTAGTTGACCGAAAAAAAGATGAATGAATGTTGGTGGTAGAGGAGGGTGCTGTTGTGACATTGACTAGGGGGTGGCATTAAGAGCTTGTAAAGTCCCTTTCGAATGATTATAGTATCTTTGTCTTGGTGTGTAATTCAAGGAAAAGATCCAAACCAAAAGCTCAGCATAAATTTCGACTCTCTCTTTAGTCCTACTTGTTATAATGAAGATGTAAACTAGGGTTGGCGGTGACGATTTGACATGTTAGTTGACCAGAGCAATATTGAGATCTACAATTTCTGATCAAAAGTTCTATTGCATGCGTTACGCCTAAACGTATATAATTATATGTGAGCGTACAAAGCTGCTCTCTTCCAAATTTCCTGATACATGTGCCTGCTAAAAAAAAAATAAATAAATAAAAGGAAAAGGAAAAACAATGCACTTTATTTGTTGAGAGAGAAATTTTATTCACACATATCAATATACTTAATATACACACCCGTAATTTTTTTTTGTCAAATATTATCATCAAACTTCCTATTATATCCTCATTTTACATTAAAAAAGATGATAGATTTCAAGGAGAATGCAAATCTGTGCCAAACCGATAGTCACTTAAGCAGCCTATTTCTTATTCCCAGCTAGTCTCTCTCTCATATTGACTTGATGTCCAGCACAACAAAGCAGATAATGGCTTTCTTTATGTGATCAAAGAGTCTTGTGTGGACCTTGGTCCACCTGCACCAAGGCAAAAAATCAGCATTTTTTGCACCCAAATGCCCCATTTTGCCCCTCATTTTGCCTATGGTCTACCTGGACCTTGATCCATAGTATAAAGGAACTAGATACAAATCAACCAAATACACCTTCAAGAAATCTGTCTCTCTCCCTCTTGTACTTTGATTTCTCTCTACTTATTGAGAGGGAGAAAGAACAAAATCTTCCTTGAGTTTGACAAGTCAAATTGCATTTAACAATGTCAACTGCACCACCAACCCAAACCCCAATATTGTAGCTTGGCCATGATTTCAAACACAGCATCATCGCCATTCTCGTAGTCAACTAGCAATTGATGGAGGAGATAGTTTTTTTATTTATTAATTCAACATTTAATTGATAAAGCGAATTGCAATTAATCAACGATCTCTAGAGTAATGTTATCAAACTCTAGAGATGCAGCTTTGAATTATCAAACTCTAGAGATTCATATATAAAGCTTTGAATTATCAAACTCCACTCCAGTTCAATGACTTTTTTTTTGTTCGGCTTTCTCAAAGGGTAAAATAGTATTTAACAAAAATTCAAAAAATGGGGGTGTGTAGCTAGTAATTAGCTATCTGTTAATAAAATTACCCTTGTTGAGATATATTAGGCACAACTCTTTTTTTTTTTTTTTTTTTAAAAAAAAACCCTTAGCCCACCCCACTCTTATATATGTGTGAGTGATAATTGAACTAATGACATTTACAGTATTGGAATTATAACTTACCAACAGGTTACAACTCACCGACATATATAAGCTGTGCAAAATGCTGCTTAATTTATAAGTTAAGTAACAAAGGCCCAAAGGCCCAGTTCCCTCCCCCCCCCCCCCCCGAGATCAACAATTAAGCAGCTTAATATGAAATTTAAGCTACTTGACCTATTCGGTAAAAGCTTTAGAATCAGCTTCTAGCAAAAGTTCACGAAACCCATGGAACTTAATTATAGAAGTTGCTATTTTGGTGCCTTTATAATCTCAAAGTTGATGTGCTTGTTAAATTACCCAAATGATCATACATGTGTCCCATTATCTTCTTGAAACTGAGACTCTCAGAGATATCCCTCCAATTAAACCAAACTTACATCCTGCCCTATTCATTCATGAAGCTTTTGCATTAACAATCCACTAAAATATCCATAGAAGAAATAAACCAATTAATCAGAAGTCTAATTGAATGTACTCCGGATCGAAATCCAAGATTCTCATTCAAATTTTCAAGATAACAAAACTTGTATGTATAAGAATGAAAATGAAGTATACCAAACATTCATATTTCATAGACATGAAAAAGAACAATTTCATCTTCTTAATTTTTTTTTTCGTACTTTTGCCTAAATAATGGTTTTATTGTAAAGCCTATTTCGGTCATTTTATGTAGTCACAACACTTTTAGATTATAATTTATCAAACACTCAACAACTTAATTTTATAGCCGATTATTTTCACAGCACAGCAGAATAGCTTATTTTAAAAGCACATCTATGCCAAACTGAGCCAAAAGGTGGTTGGTAAATTTTTTTTTTGAAAAAGTTTATTTTAAAAGTCGCATCATTAAGTTACTGCTTATAAAAGTTAGTAAATAGCAACTTTCATAAGCTAAAAGTTACAACTGCTTTTAGGCCATGTTTGGTTCACAGATTTGAGGAATCAGGAAAGGAAATTAAGTCATTCATTTCCCTTGTTTGGAAGGCATAAACTTTGGAAGTATTTTCTTGACAGAAGGGAAAATAGGAGGGAAGATCATTCCTTTTAGAACCCATGGGATTGATTTTCCCTTCTCCTTTTCCAACATTTATTACGAAAATTTTGGACTACAATATCCCTGTTCAAATGTGTTATTGCCAAAATTGGTGTATTTTTGAATTTTCATGATGTTATTTTTATTTTATAATACAAGGGTATTATTGAAACATTGCTATATCTTTGCTTTCCTCTCTTGCACCAACCAAATACTGGAAGGGAAATCAAATCAAATGGTCTTTCCTAAATGTTTTCCCTGCTTTACCAAACATAGGAAAGGAAACCTGACAGGAAATTTAATTTCACATCCCCATGAGAAAGACAAGTGAATTGATTTCCCTTCCGTGAACCAAACGAAGCCTTAATTAATCCAAGCTCTTCTAAACTGGGCCATAACATAGTGTCAAGTTACTATATACTTATAAAGCACAAGGCCATTCTTAAATGATTCATTCCAAGGTCATGCTCAAATAATTCCGAGTTTATATGCAGACCTGTTTGTAGATGCTGCTTCTTCTGATAACAAAAAGTCTTACCTAGCTGTTATGTAAGAATAGAGCTACCTATTTGTTGGGGTTGTGTTGTTAGTGAAAACTAATGTTCCACAAGAAAGATCTCAAGTCAAAAAACCAACCACATCCAACATAGGTACATAACATAGTGGAAACAGTATGAAATATACCATGCCTGTTATCACTCAAGGCGGTCAGAGGGAGATAATCTGGGTGCTAGTAACGGGCCATGCAAATTCCGTTGCACAAAAACTATTATCAAATCCAAAGGTTTAACTCAAACCTGTCATCTAAGGCAAGTTAGACAAATGCTCAAATTGACTACTCAAAGATGTGAAAGGTGGAGCAACTGAAAGAAAATTATAAAGAGGTGGAATAGGTTTGGGGAGATCGAGAACACTATAGGTGGAGTGACTCAGAAACTAGCTAGGTTGAGCGATTTAGACTCGAGAAAACATAATGAATAGTTGACTTGGCAGAGACTATAATATGACTTAAGAAATCATGAAATCTTGCATATTTTCAATAGTGAAGATTATTGGAATGTGTGGGTGGATATTAACTACAAAATATAAGTGAGCAGTAAAGGTATTTTTTGCATTAAAGCCTCGAGAACCTATTATTACTTAAGGCGATCAATTAGACCTGTCAAAACACAGTCGTGCTTGTGTCGTATTAAGTTCGTTCAGTATATTTATTGTGAAACACGATAACAAACCATTAAACTAACATGTAGAGGATGCTAAAATTAAAACCGAACCATTATGTTTCGCGTTAACCCTTAAAACTCAGTAAGACCTGTTAAGAAAATAATTAAATCTCATCTTATAAACTTAGAGTAACATAAGAAGCACACATAAATCTTATATAGTTGGGGTACCTTTTCCTTTTTGAAAGTTGAGAGTTGAGGTTGTTGTCGTGAAAATTGAGAAAGGGATTATGATATAGAGAGACGCATTAGGATTTCTAATATATATTGGACAGAGAAACTCAAATTTACAAGAATATCCTTATGGTAATGGTTCTTATCGTGTTGACTGATTAATACTAAACCAAATCTATAAATCTCAAACCAAATCCTTATAATTTCATTCATGTTCATGTCATGTACAATTTTACCAGGTCTACAATCAATATCGCTAGCTGCTACATGACCATAATAGAATGTTGTTTGTTGTGATCCTTGATGGGTAGTGGCAAATCTAAGATCTGAAACTAGGGTGGGCTATGTATTCATGTGTCTCTTTGGGCGAAGTTCAAAAAAAAAAATTTAGTACAATTATGCAAAGTGTGTGAATGCAGGAGCGTGGAGATAAGAACGTACTGAGAGTTCAAGTGTTCAATGATTGAATTTAGTCTGAAATTTATGCCTTTTTGGGAAGAAGAAGAAGACGAAGAATGAGAGTTTGTGATGGACGAAAAGAATGGGAAAGCCAGAGAGGAATTTGACTTCAATAATTCGGGGGTTCGGGTGGGCTCCATCAAACAAACACACATACAAACAAAGAATATATATTGTATATAGGTTTTTTTTTTCAATCCAAAAGTCTAGGGTGGACTTGAGTCCTCTCCCACCCCTATACCTAGATCCGCCACTGTTGATGGGATCGTTAAGAGGTTGCTTAGTCCACTTCGGTACTTGTAAGATATTGAGGAAGGTCAGAAGATGGGTCTGGGTGCACCAACTAATAACTAACCAGCACTCAAGTCAGTTATGAGGTGAAGCGAGAGAAAGAGCAGATTTAGTAAGAGAAAGTTGACTTACCCAAATGATGAAAGGATGTAGGTACTTATAGAGAGGTACCTTGAGGGTGTTAGTAGTCAAGAAGAACAAAGGAATAAGAGATTTGAGATTTTCTGATATGATTTTTACCTTCTCCAAGAACGGAGTATTTATACAAGATACACCAAGACCTATTAGGAAACTAATTAATTACAACAGAATAATCTTAATAATACACAATATTCACAATCCTAATTACATGGCATGACTCACGCCAACACTCCCCCTCAAGTTGGTGCATACAGATCACAGATGCCCAACTTGTCAAGTGAGTCATAGAAGGCTTTACTCGAGAGAGTCTTTGTAAGAATATCCGCCAACTGTTCTTCAGTAGGAACGAAGGGAAACATAATGATCTGTCCATCCAGCTTCTCTTTAATGAAGTGTCGATCTACCTCCACATGCTTCGTGCGATCATGCTGAACAGGATTGTGAGCAATTTCAATTGCAGCCTTATTATCACAATAAAGCGGCATAGCCTTTTTCTGCCTGAATCCCAAATCCCTCAACAAATTTCTCAACCACAACATCTCACAAAGTCCTCTGGCCACCCCTCTATACTCTGCTTCTGCACTAGAACGAGCCACCACCTTCTGTTTCTTGCTCTTCCAAGTATCCAAGTTACCACCTACAAATGTGAAGTAGCCCGAAGTAGACCTGCATGTGATCTGTAATATTACCTGCCCAGTCCGCGTCTGTGTACCCGGAAACATCCAAGTGACTGTGTTTTGAAAAGAGTAATCCCTTCCCTGGAGCAGACTTTAAATATCGCAAAATACGAAATACAGCATCCATATGAGTCTTACTGGGATTATGCATAAACTGACTCACCACACTAACTGCATAGGGTAAATCTGGTCTAGTGTGGGATAAATAAATCAACCGGCCAACTACCCTCTGGTATCTTGCTTTATTCGTAGGTACTTGATCCAAGTACTCTGCTAACCGATGGTTTTGCTCAATAGGAGTATCAACAGGTTGACAGTCAAGCATACCTGTTTCTGCCAGCAAGTCAAGAACATACTTCCTCTGACTCAACACAATACAATCCTTCCCACAAGCAACTTCAATTCCCAAGAAATATTTCAAATTACCCAAATCTTTCATCTCAAATTCAAAAGACAACTGACCTTGTAACCTTTGAATCTCCTCACAGTCATCACCTGTCACAACCATGTCATCAACATAAATAATCAAGGCAGTCACTTTACCACATCGATGTTTAAGGAACAAGTTGTGATCTGAATTGCTCTGTCGGTACCCAATTTTCTTCATGAACTTGGTGAACTTGCCAAACCAAGCTCTGGGAGACTGCTTCAAACCATAAAGAGATTTTTTCAATCTGCACACCACCTGCTCTCCAGTACAAGTACCATATCCAGGAGGCAAATCCATATAAACCTCTTCATGCAGATCACCATGCAAGAATGCATTTTTAACATCAAACTGTTGTAAAGGCCAATCAAGATTAGCAGCTAACGAAAGAAGTACCCAAATTGTGTTAATTTTCGCCACTGGTGCAAATGTCTCATCGTAATCCACTCCATACTTCTGAGTATAGCCTTTAGCCACTAGTCTTGCCTTGTACCTGTCCACCGATCCATCTGAATTGTGTTTCACGGTATACACCCACCGACAACCAACTGTCTTTTTCCCGGGTAGTAATGATACAAACTCCCACGTACAATTCTTCTCAAGAGCATCCATTTCAACTGTCATTGCTTGCATCCACTTCTCATCCCTCATTGCATCCTACACTTTACTAGGGAGAGACACAGAAGATAATTGATTCACAAAGGCTACATACAGTTTAGACAGCCTATGGGTCGACACATAATTAGCCACGAGGTATTTAGCTTTTGCACTTAGAGTAGGTTCATAGTGCTTCGGGGGTTGACCACGGGTGGAATGACTAGGCAGAGTTTTGGTGGGAACAATATCTAACACAGAAGAAGGAACACTAGCTGACACAGAAGGACTAGGAAAAGTTTTGGTGGGAACAATATCTGACACAGAAGATGGAACACTAGCTGACACAGAAGGAGTATTAGATAAAGAAGGATTAGAACATACCTCGGGTGACGACTGAGTAAGTGAGACCACTGAAGGAGAGGGAGAGACAGAAGAACTGTTCAAAACGGCATTGGTGACATCAGGAATTTCATCAGAAACAGAATCGGGAACTTCCTCTCCGGCCAACCGGTCAGATTGATCCGGTAGACTGGTCAGTAGCTGACTACCCAGATTTTCTTCTCCGTTCGGTGGGCTGCTGTCCTCTTTGTCAAGTTCCGTTCCCAAACACTCCAGCCTTGAGAACTCGGATGCCAGTCTCCCATCTTGCCCACGAAACAAATCTTCATAATAACAAGACTTCTCCCCCTGACAATGAGTCACATGAGGCAAAAAATAACATGCATCTTCACTGAACGTAACATCCATGGTGACATAAAACTTCTGGGATTGAGGATGATAACATTTGTAACCTTTCTGATGAGAACCATACCCACAAACACACACTTAAGGGCTTTAGCATCCAACTTTGACCTCTGATTCATATATAGATGAACATAAGCAATACAACCAAAGACACGAGCAGGAAGAGTATTAGAAGATGGAATAGAAACATAGTTAGACATAACCTCAAGTGGGACACGACCTTGAAGAGGGACAGACGGAAGACGATTGATTAGATGAGAAGCACACAATACGGCCTCTCCCCAAAGATACTTAGGCATGTTAGCACTAAGTAGAAGAGACCGAGCCATGTCCAGAGGATGACGATTTTTCCGTTCAGACACTCCATTTTGCTCAGGTGTTTGTGGGCATGAAGTTTGATGTATTATGCCATGGTGTTGGAAATATTCATGAAAAGAATGATTGACAAACTCACCCCCATTATCGGAACGAAAGACCTTAACATGAGCATCATATTGAGTACGAACAAGCTTATGGAATACTGTAAAAGCAGAGAAAACAGAATCTTTGAACTTAAGTAAAACCACCCAAGATAATCGAGTAAAGTCATCAATGAATAACACAAAATATCGCATTCCAGAAAGGGTAGAATGTTTAGAAGGACCCCATACATCTGAATGAATTAACTCAAAAGGCATAGTACTAGAATGAAAACTCGAAGGATAACTAGACCTATGACTCTTAGCCAAAGCACAAGTTTCACAATGCAGGTTAGACTCACTAACTCCCAGAAACAATGAAGGCATGGACTTCTTCATAACTCCAAAAGATGGATGACCCAAACGCCTATGCCACAACCATAGCTCACTCAATCTGTCAGAATTCAATGTCAGGGCCAAAGGCTATTCCGGTGCTTGTGTTGGCTCTACGTACATGCAATCCAAGTGAAACAACCTCCCCCTCAGTTCTCCCTTACCCCATGATCACCCTGGTGCACAGATTTTGAAAAATAACATACATTGGATAAAATGTTACAGAGCATTTATTTTTTGACCCCAACTGGGATACAGACAAAAGATGATGAGACAATGAGGGTACATAAAGCACATTATGCAATACAATGGATGGTGTAACCTGAACAGACCCAATACCTAAGACTGGAAAAGATGCACCATTCGCATTAGAAACATGGGATATAGAAGGGGATGACATAGACATAAAGAGGGACTTATCATAGGCCATATGGTCAGACGCACCAGAATCAATTATCCATGTATCATTACCAGTAAAGTCAGAAACATGTAAAGCAACACCAATTTTACCTCGAGTTTCCTTAGTCAAGGAAACATTACCCTGTGAGGGATCTTGCCCTGCAATGCCGTAGAAGTCAGGTTCTGGCACCAATTGGACTGCCGCTTTGCCTCTTTGACCACCACCATGTCCTCCAGTATTATTGCCTCCTCTCCAACCAGAGTTGGTGTCATCGAGCTTTACACCAAAACTTGAATTATCTGTCTCATTCTGAACAATCACAACCTCACGGGCCACAGAGTTCATCCCTCCATT
Source organism: Rosa rugosa (assembly GCF_958449725.1). Taxonomy (NCBI): domain Eukaryota; kingdom Viridiplantae; phylum Streptophyta; class Magnoliopsida; order Rosales; family Rosaceae; genus Rosa; species Rosa rugosa. The sequence goes on from NC_084826.1 coordinate 28,258,965, forward strand.
CTGAGATCCTCTAGTATTCCTGTCGGTAAGAGTCAAATCCACCATCTTTTTTTTTTTTTTCTTCTTCTTCTTCTTCTTCTTTTTTTTTTTTTTTTTTTTTTTTTTTCAGACCCTACAAATTGTAACAAAAAGAATACCAAAGAACCAGGAAGGATATGGACGGACACAAGAACAAAAAAGGATGAACTGATGGACAAAGGATGAAATCAACTTGTAGAAGCAAAAGAACCAATTAACGACTTGCAGAAGCAAAAGAACCAATTTGACAAAAAGAACCAAGGCAAGAGAATCAATCGACCAAAAGAACCAATTCAACCAAATAAAAAAGGACCGAATCAAAAGAACCCTATATTCGCAGCGGAAAGAACAAACCGAGTCCTAATGGATCTCGGCTTTGATACCAAGTCAAGAAGAACAAAGGAATAAGAGATTTGAGATTTTCTGATATGATTTTTACCTTCTCCAAGAACGGAGTATTTATACAAGATACACCAAGACCTATTAGGAAACTAATTACAACAGAATAATCTTAATAATACACAATATTCACAATCCTAATTACATGGCATGACTCACGCCAACATTAGTACCCTTTGCCATATATGCAATCCTACAATTAGGACATGTCACTGTATGTGTGGAAAATATTTCCTTTAACGGCCTAGATGTGATGCAGGCGGGGCCATGTAGGTCAGCATCTATGAGGGAATATTCCTATCAACCTCCCAGAGGTGTTATCGGTACGAGTCGCTAGTCTAAAGCTTTTGATACTGAGTTAAGGGGATGAGCTCGGTGGCTTAAGATGGGCTACCGACAGTGAGTACCTTGATTGGGTAAGGTTATAGTCGGTACAACCTGCCTAGTCGATAAATTCTCAGAATGATGGGGTTTGAAGTTTGGTACCATAGATCCTGTCAGGGTGTGTTGTAGTTGTATCAAGTTGGGTCAATGTGGTTGTCGATAGAGAAGTAGATCTGCTCATATGATGATCTCCACACCGAACTGTGAGGATATAGTAGTAACCCAAGATTATGTGTACAAATAGAAAGAACAAATTGTACGTTGAATTTTCAAGATGTGATAGCAAAATGAATCCCACAAATCATTCACTAAAACGTACATATATTGGATCCTTTTATGAAATGACCCTTTTATATATACTAGGGCACTGGGCGCTATAGGTTGCGAAACCTATCGAATGCCAAATCTGTAAATTATTTTTTAAAAACAAAACGTTAATTCCATTACCAGCTCGGCTTGAGCTGATATTGTTACTAAGCCGATACTGTTCCTAAGCTACGGTACCAAACCCTCAATTAGTATTTATATAATTTGAAGTTTTATTAATATATATATATATATATATATATATATATATATATATATTTATTTATATTTAAGGAGATTATGATGTTAGGCTCAAGTTACCAACCACAATCCTTATTATTGGATAATAAAATAGGGAAAATGTTCATTTATCCAAATTTTAGCTACACTAACTCCATTTGCCTAAACAACTTATAAGATTGCCCACTTACCCAACAAATTACATATTTTTTGCTCTAATACCCAATTAAGTTATTTTTTATTTATTTCTGGGACAATTTTGCCCTCCCTCCCTTTATCACTTAGAGAGAGACTTCACCGGACTCCGGTCGCCGAAATTCAGTGACCGGCCGCCGAATTCGACGACCAATGATCGGAATCGAGCTTCTGGTTTTATTGCCCCTCAATAATAACCAATAAAGTTTTTATTGCCCCCCCAACAAACTTTTTACTGCCCTCCATAAAAATTTATTCGGGGGGTAATAAAAGTCTGCGTTGAGCTGATGACCTCTTTGCGAACTTCCGGCAACCTCTAGACCTGTGACATGAGTCCAGCTTCCTGTTTATTTGCCCCCCAATAATACCCAATAAACATTTTATTGCCCTCCAAGAAAAATTTATTGGGGGGTAATAAAAGTCTCCGGCGACCTCTTTGGAAACCTCCGGTCGGTGACCGGAGTCCCGCGACCGGTGACAAGATTCCAGCGATCGGTGACCAGAGTCCGGCAAAATCTCCAATAATTTTTTAATTATTTGAAGGGCAAACTTGTCTTTTTACATTTAAATTGGGTAATTAGGCAAACAAATATTTTAGTGGAGTAAGTGGACATTTGTTGGGCCGAAATTGAGTAAATGGTCAAGAGCCCAATAAAATAAGGGGTCCAATGATGCAAAGGAAGAATCAAAAGCCTTCAAGGGCCTAAGGTTGATCAAACTAAAGGAACGAAGACACCAACGCCACAGGCCTTAGGGCTATCCATATAGTGAAGTGACAGCCACAATAGAGTGCACGAGTTCAAACATTTTAATTTATAAAGTTCTTGGTGTTTGTTATGTTGTAAGTGAACTCAACTACTACATAGCTTATATTACTTCAATGAATTTTTATTTAGTTTTTGATAAGTCTAGATGATCGAACATCAATAGATGCTCGAAAAATAATTCTATGGTCTTGGACCATAATACATATAATGGTTTGGGTTAATGTTGTTATGTAGTTATTGGTAATTGGTTTTTTTTTTTTTTTTTTTTTTTTTAAAATTTTTTTTTATCAAGGGAAAACTTCATTAATAATGAATTGGTCACAACGAGTTTTAGGCAACACCTCTTACACAGAAATGACCACTAGGCTTCTCACTGGAACTCTAATACTCTATAAAGACTGACTGAAGGAGCCAAAAGGCCCCGACTCCAAACAAAACCATTTTGTCAAACGGTGAGCAATCTTAGTGTCATTGCGTTTCACAAAATGGCAACTACAAACTTAAAAAAGACTAAAAGAAAACTTGCACAACAACTATATGGCAAAGACAACATGCGCAGGAACAGTGAATCCTTGTCACTCAACTTTGTCAACACTAACTCGCCACCCAGAGTCCACCTGACCTGCCTTTGATCGACCAAGCCTACACTCGTTGTAACTTGGAACCCGACCAAAGAGAATTGCTGGGCCATCAGACCTGGGACTGAAGTAAACCCAACACCGTCACCACCCTAATGTCAACACCGTCAATCCACTACTGCTCCAAATCGCCATCGCCTCCGACCTGAAACCAGACAGGAACGACCCACTAGAAGGCCAAGGATGATTGTCTGTGCCACAACCAGACTTTTTCGCCATCACTGTTGACCCAACTCCAGAATAGGAACGACCCTCTAGACAGCCAAAGAGAAGATTGTATCTGCCACAACCTGCAGTGCGCCCAAACCAACAGCTAAAACCTAACACAAATGGGCCTAAGACATAACCCAGGCCCAAGCTCAACTAAACTTTTTTTTTTTTGGTACAACCAAACCCAACTAAACTTAAAAAGCAAAAAAAAAAAACAAAAAGAAATGTAACATTGGGCCCGGACCAAAGCCCAGGCCCAGATACCAACAAGCCCAAGTCCATGTTGAATACGGCTGAGGCCGTGAAACCAACTACCCATCTGCAGATCCCTTGCCGTCCCGCTAGCCCCTCCGCCGTCACCTGCCGTGTGCCGAGCGAACACAGGCCATTTATCCCTCCTGCCATCATTCAAATGCCAACAAGGGACTCCAGTCCTCCCAGCCACCCTGATCTCCGGATCGGATCCGAGCTACCCAAACTAGATCGGTGCTTTCCGATCGGATTTGAGCTCTGCAGATCCTGACATCATCGCCATCCCACACCAACAAGTTCGCACCGTTCGCCAGAAAAGGAAGCAGAGATCCCTTCAACGAAGACCACACATCATCACCCACTATTCTTCGAACCACAGCCGTAACTCTCCTCGGAAACCTGCGATCTCAGACAAGAAACCGGCACCGTAGTCCTCGCCTCTTCCCCTCAGACTTGGTTTATTTGGGGAGAACCCCACATTGCCCGCAACCGACCATCATACCAAACGTCAATTGGGAGAGAGGAAACTGAGCATAACCAGAGGACTAAGACAATGGAAAAAAAAAACAAAAAACGAGGTAACGAGGACACAGCCCGAATATGGGAGCCGCCCCCAACTCTCAAGCCATCGATCTAGATCCGGAGGGATGAAGTTCTGGACTAGAGAGGAGGGGGAGGGAGCTGAGTTTTAGATCTGGACTAGAACACTAAAATGATAATTTTTTCAAAAAAAAAAAAAAAAATTCTCACCCCCTGTAATAATTCGTACCAAATTCGAGTGTTCTTATTAACTCAGATCACTACAAAACAATATCCGCGTGATAGTCCGGGACAATAGACGACGACAATGTATGTTTCGTACATGGTGTACTGATCAGGTTGACAGGTGCATGTGTTAAGTTAATGCGGACAATAAGCCCATATCAATAAGCCCATATAGAAGAAAAAAAGATTAAATTTACTATTAATTTGTCCAGCTGATGTGAGACGGGAAAAATCCAATTCCCTATTGAGCATTTGGGCTTTACTATTTCCGGTAGTGTGAAAAATGTTGCAACCAATAATTATTTCTATTTAAATTTGGAATTCTAGCTCAACAGAAATTTGGTTTCCCAATTTCCGCCTTTCGTAGCTAGTTCACCAAACCAAAGACTAGATTCTCTTTCGTTTTCTTTCTCTTTCTTTTTGTCGAGTTGGTGATAATTAATATTGTTGTATCATTCATTCTTCTTTTCTCGTCCTAACCAAAAAAACTTAAAGACTTAAGACCTTGCTCTCTCATTTAACTACCAACTTCGTAATCTACTCAGGTGCTCATCATTTGATGGTCCGACCTAGCTTAGTATGTAGTGGATTTGGCACTTTTATTTTTCTTCATTTTTCTATATATTGAGGACTGAAAATTGAGTTACAAGGAAAATTCGAAAATTGCAGATGTTATTGGAATGTTCTGACTAATAGAATACATAAAATCTAAGTTTAATATTTGAGCGGTTGATAACAAAGTTAAAAGTTGTACTAAACATAAAGAGAACTACAAGAAATAAAGCACAGCTGGATGCAATACAAGTTAGAAAACTAGCAAATCTAATGATTCATACAGGTAACTAATCTTAAATAAACCAAACTAATTACCCACCAAAAAGAAGTAGTAATCTCTCCAGCTAACATATTTCCCTTTACTATGTTAGATTACAAGAGCTAGATATTCACATTCTTATTCCAAAAAAGAGGTGAAATTATAAAGCCAAAAAAAAAACACACACACACACAAAAGTAGATCTAGTTCAAATTGGAGACCAGAAATTGAACCGACCCTAAATCCCGATCTAGATCCATATAGGACCGAAACTAAATCCAAAATGGGTTAGAGCCGTAAAGTCAAAAATGAGTTTGGTTACGAGCCATATCCCAGACTCAAATCCCAAATTCAAATCCAAAACAAGATCTCTAAAAAAAGATGCCATCCAAATGTTGCGTCACCATGCCAAATGAGAACCGATCCGATACCAAATGACGACCAAACTGTCCAATTGATTTCACTACACGCTCATGAACAACACCTACCAAAAATCACATGCAAATCATCAAATTGAGCAACAAAACTCCAAAACCAACGCCAAAATGCATTGCTACAAAGGAATCTATGCCTGCTTCAGCACCAAGTCATTGTTAAACCACAACAAACATGATCTGTGACTCACTATTGTACTGATATTGCCAACTTAACCAAAATTTTTTTGAGGCAACCACCTTGTGACTCAAAAAAGAGTAAACTCGAAGCTAGTCACAAAATGGAAAAAAATATGGGATCCGGCTCCTCTAAAGTTATATGAATTTCTTAAAATCACAACCCTCCGTCTAATCTAACGGGTAGAAAAATGGCCACATTGACTGTGATGCCCCGGAAATTTGTGTTTATTTTCCGAAAATTTTTCGGAATTTAATTAGTGGTTATTGGACGATTTCGTGGCTCGTGGATGGAGCGGAAGTGTTTCAGGCGAATAAATATTCAGGAAGCGTCATTTTAGGGGGGGACGCAACGGTTGACTTTTTATTCGTTGGGATACTGTTGTGATAACAGGATTCTGGACTCTTGTGTGATCTGTGTGTAGTGCTGCAGTCACAGAGTCTTTGTTGGATAGTGTACGAGGATGAGATCCATGAAATGATTGGGTTACCACCGAGCGGTGTGGTAAAGATTCCTAGTGCTGTGATACTAGGTAGGGTACCTGTATTTGTTGTTGATCTAGGTATGTTGTACAATGAGACAAGAACAAGTTGTTGAGGAATGAGAATTGGATTTTTGGGGATGAGTTTATTCGTACTTGTGGGTGTGGTACGTTTAAATTTCGGGACGAAATTTCTTTAAGGGGGGGTAGAATGTGATGCCCCGGAAATTTGTGTTTATTTTCCGAGGATTTTCCGGAATTTAATTAGTGGTTATTGGACGATTTCGTGGCTCGTGGATGGAGCGGAAGTGTTTCACGCGAATAAATATTCAGGAAGCATCATTTTAGGGGGGGACGCAACAGTTGACTTTTTATTCGTTGGGATTCTCCTAAAACTTCCTTCACAAAAGTCGTAGAGCATGTCGATACGAGTTCGTGGACATGTGGAACGCGTCAATCGGAGTTTGTATGAGAGAGTTATGGCTTTCGGAAAAAGTTTCCGTTTTAGTATAAATAGAGGATTTCCGAAATTATTTTCATAATTCCTCATTTCCATTTTTGGAAACCATCTTCTCTCTCTCTTCTCTCTCGGCTGCACCTTCAGAATCAAAAATATCCGACTGACCCGACTCGAACCCGGCGATCCGACCCGGCCGGAACTCGCAACTCCGACGACCTCTGGCCGTGAAATTTGGACAGCTGGTTCGCCTCCTCCGTCTGGTGGTCCCTGTGGTGTCCTCTAGCGGCGATATCCACCGTGTGCGGCGCAGCAAGGCGGTGCAGTTTGAGGTTTTTCGACCCGACCGGAAATCGTAGCTCCGGCGACGGCACGGCTTCAAGTTTCCTTCCTTGGCTTCGTGGGGGTCGTCTGAGTCGATCTATGGTGTTTGTTTGGATCGATTTACGTGGAAATCGGTTCAACTCAGATTGAGCAAAAATCCAAAGCTTGTGAGGTAATTTTCGACCCTTTATGCTTGTTTTCTGACTTCGACCTAGTTATGAGAATTCACAAGCATGCTTAGATGAAGCTTTTTGATGTTGGGAGTTTTGGGAAATATTAAGTTTTGGCCGGCGGTGTTACGGCCATGTAAGGGACTGTTTTTGGTATTATATATGTTCTACTCATTGATACGGGCGTTTCGATATATAATATGCAAATTTTGGAGTTCGTATGGAATTGTTATGATTTTTACGGTTTCATATCGGTCGATTTATTCGATCCGTGAGGATTCGAGCTTCCGATCGACTTGTGGTTTTGGCATATCGATCGTAGAAGTATTCCGGAGACATTGGGTGGTCTCGGATGTGGTTTCGCCTCGATTGGCTTCACTTTGGGGATTTTGGTTCAAAACAGGGGTTTCAGACTTAAATCGTTTGTGGATTGTTGCTAAGTTGAAACCGTATGTGATTAGGTACTTGACGAGGTATCCTTGGACGGTTGTTTTGTGGTGTGGTTGCCTTGTTCTGTATTGAAGACGTAGCGGGAGTTTCGAGGTGAGTAATCTCACAAGGTTCATTAATGAACGGAGTTACCATTATTGTTTTGGCGTTATTGATTTAACTGCAAACTATAGTTGGTATTAGTAGGCATTCCTGAGTGAATGACTACGTATATATATATTTACGTGAAATATATATATATTCTGGTGAGTGATGTGTGATGGAATAATATGCATGATGGTGTTCATATTATTGTTGAATGCATGTGACTTTTCAGGAAACAATATTGTGGAAAAAGATGTTTTCTATTGTTTGAAAAGTATTGAGTTTGATGTTACATTTTTGAGTCAAGCGTGACTCATTTTAAATGTATTGGTCCTTGTACCAAGGGTCACAGATGGTGAGCAGGGATGGGGAAAGCCGAAACTAGATGTTTATAACGTTTTTAGGTCAGATGTGACTTACTTAACGTTTGATTTTATGACCAGACGGGGTCTGAAATCATATGTCACAGATGGTGACAGGTCGCAGATGGTGACCAAGGCAGGAAATAGGTAATCACGTCTTTGGCCGGACGAGTGGTTACGTTTCAGATAGAGCTCTAGTCTGTCTGCCATGGTACTTCATGGATATAAGTAGGTTACTTATGACTCCTGGGTATGTGTTTTGTCTAGGTTGGACTGATTTGTTGTTGGTTCATCATGAGGGGTAGCGGGGAGCTATCTGATGCTCATGAGTACGTGTTTTTAAAAGAGAGTTTCGGAGATTCTTTCTTTTAAATGTCCTGGGAGGACTTGTGAATCATATTCTATTTGTTAGGCTAACGATAGGTATGATTGAGGGTGTGTTGATGTGTTGTGTGTCTAGGTTGGACTGATTTGTTGTTGGTACATCATGGGGGGTAGCGGGGAGCTATCTGATGCTCATGAGTACGTGTTTTTTTAAAAGGGAGTTTCGGGGATGCTTTCTTTTAAATGTCCTGGGAGGACTTGTGAATCATATTCTATTTGTTAGGTTAACGATAGGTATGATTGAGGGTGTGTTGATGTGTTGTGTGTCTAGGTTGGACTGATTTGTTGTTGGTACATCATGGGGGTAGCGGGGAGCTATCTGATGCTCATGAGTACGTGTTTTTAAAAGGGAGTTTCGGGGATGCTTTCTTTTAAATGTCCGGGAGGACTTGTGTATCACATGTAAATTGTCAGAGTTTCAATTAATGTGATTCTGTCACGGGGTGACTTGTATTTGTTTCTTTTGGGAAAAGAATGTGTTGTTTTGGGAAAACAGGGTGTGTGTCCCTTTTTACGAGTTGATGGGTTTCCTTGTTGGGTGAGTTGTGCGTGTGTGTTTTGAGTTACTCATACGGGCTTGCAAAAGCTTACCGGGTTTGTTGTGTGGCAACCCGGTGCACCATTCAAACGGTGTAGGGGTTATTTCTACAGATTAGGATAATCGAGGCTGATGCTGAGGTAGCGTGCTTGCAGCTTAACGGTAGGAAGCCATTTATGTGACTTTACCGTTATTAAGACTTCCGTTTGTAGTGAGCTCTGAGGAGCATTTACATTTTATTTTGTTGTGGCAATTTAATTCGTAAGCTGTTGTATTACATAACTCTGTGGAGGGCAAGTATATGTTATTATTGTGGGTTCAGGGCATCAATGTGTACTTGGGTTAAAATGGAAAAGTTTCCAGGTATTTTGTATTGATGGCTGAACGATCGCGCATATATAAGTATGGGATTATATATCGATTTTTAATTTTGTTAAAAATCAGGGGCGTGACATTGACTAATACAAATTAGACCTGTTTTGTTTCTGTCCCAAACCCTCTTAACGTTGCAGTTACCTCAAACAGAAAAAGGAAAGAAAAAAAAAGGGACTTTGATTCTACACCCAAATTCACACACACCTTTTAGATTAAACCCATCTATAAGATTGTTTTATTATACACCCAAACCTATTAATTAAGTTTATCTTAAAAAAAAAAACCTATTGTTTGAGCCCAAAAGTAATTTTGGCAAGATCCTTTAAGAGGATTCAGCATAGCTGGCCGATACCTGCGGCCCAAAAATGAGTCTACTTGGGTTTGGGTTATAGCTTCGCCCATTCCAGAGTCCATAAGGAAAACGAGCCCTTATAGGATTCGAGTAGCAGAGACTGATTAGGAATCTTCAATCAATAATCCTTCTATGGCAAGAAACCGTCGAAACCCTAATAATAAATACTAGGTTTCAAGGACAGAACAACAACAACTCTTCAATCAATCTCAACAATTATCTGAAGTCTCTCCGGAGCAAAACTACCTTCAACCTAGTTGAAACCAGCGAAGCAAGGGTAACGCCCTCGCAACCCAGCGAAGCTAAAGTCATGCTTTAGCAAACCCGTGCTTTCTCCTACTTCCCGGTGATTGCTCTGCTTAACCTACAACGTTAAGTATCGACTCACTGACTTAAGAGATCACACCACAAGTCCTTACCCGTAAGGCAAGAAGTCCTTTTCCGAAAGGCATAGAAAAGAACCTAGTGACGAGATTAGTGCTCTCTTTGTCCACAGCATTTGATTAAGAAGTCAGGTCAAGGGATGCTTTGACGACTATACCGCACGGTGTTGGCACGCTCGTGCATTCAAAAGAGACAGTTTGCACCCAGACTGGTTTTGGAGCCAAACACCTATTAAATAAGATAAATATTAAAACCCATTGTTGTTAAGAATTGCTAAAGCTACCACTATTCCCAAACTTTCTGCAGATGCAAGTCTTGAAACAGTTCTGCAAAGACATCGCCCATAATTAATCAACTCTTGATTCCAGCAATTGAAATCAATACCTGGGTTGGAGGTTATGTAATCTCCACATTCAAAAGCTGGAATTATTGGTGCCTAGGTCATTCTCTGAATGATTTAAGTACAAATTGTGAACTCTCTGAATGATAGGTACCTACATCATTTGCTTATATTAAAACCCACATGATGTTTAATATCTGAATGATAGACAAAATTATGCAATTTTACCTTATGGTTCATTCTACCTAGGTTATTCCCTGATTGATAGGTACAAATTGTGAACTCCTAAATGATAGGTACCTAAATCATTTGCTTATGTTAAAACTCACATGATATTTAACACCTGTACGTACGATGGGAAAAATTATATAGTTAGGCCTATGGTTCATCTAGAAATACCAAAATTAGCAAGTGAAAGTTAATGACAATGGTGTTGGATTATTCTATTTCATTTCCGGTAAATGAGATGAAATGAATATTTTACTAAAAAGTCAACAGGTATATTTGAGGAATATTTTACCTATTCAATCAGAAGGCTAAAATAGTCAAATTAAAAAAACATGAAAAATCATAATTATAGACTTGAAACCTATAAGAAAGGTTTAATTATGTGAATGGATGTAGATTAAAAAAAATATATATGAATGGGTTTTTCCTAATAGGAGCTTCATTTTTTGGGTTTTTTTTTTCTAATTTTCTAAAAAAATAATAATAACCAGCGTCTTTAGAAGAACTGGGAAGTATAAGTTTATGTGAGATCCTTTATGAACTGGGGATCTAAGCTCTGTATAAAATTCTAAACTCTCTCTCTCTCTCTAATTTAATCCTCTGTATAAACTTGCTCCCACTTTCAAGATATAACCGGCCTCTGTTCATATTTCAATTTCAAAGGAAATTTTAACTTTTACTTGAGTTTTCAGCTTTTGTTTCTGTTGGAAGAAGCCATTATCCGATCCTTTTTTTTTTTTTGAAGAAGCAAAAATTTCATTACTAAGTACGATTTAAATTGTACATGAGGGCATCCAGGATTAACTCTGGAGCATTAACAAACCAATCATGATGGACATTGAAATCAAAACTATTGCTTGCCAATCTATGAGCTACTGTGTTTGCTTGTCTAGGAGCAAACCTAACACTAAGATATTAACTCGAACTTAGTAAGCTTTTAACATCTGCAATCAAAGCACTCAGAGGGGATAAATCAATCTGTTCCGAGTTGACTGCCTGTACTGCTACTAAGCAGTCAGTTGCCACTATAGCCTTTGTTACTTGCATAGCCTGAAGTAACTCCAAACCCACCTTTAAGGCCAACAGCTCGGAATGTAAAGGAGAACTTACAAAGTTCACCCTATGAGAAAAGGCAGTGAGGAACAGCCCTTGAGCATTTCGAAGAACCTCACATGTGCCTCCATACTGAATACTTGGTAGGAAAGACCCATCTACATTCAATTTCAGCATGTCCCCTTCAGGAGCTAACCATCTTTTACTAGCTTTTTGTCGAACATGTGTAACATTAGAAGATTCTTAAGCTTGCGTATATTCCTCGTACCAAGCTAATGAAGAAGCCACCAGATTAGAGCTATTTTGGGAATGATTTCTCCACAAAGCATCATTTCGATTCTGCCAGATGCTCCAGAAAAGAATAATCAATTTATCAAATAGAGTAGAGGATAACGATGTGGCTCTCTCCAAAAGCCATTCTTTCCAAGGCAGAGAGGATGAGGGAATAGAAAGTGGAGGAGAACCCAAAATTTCCCGAGCAATGTTGCATTCACAAAATAAGTGTTCAATTGTCTCCACTAGTTGAGAGCAAACTACACAGTGCAATTCGCCAGTGTACCCTTTAGCAGTCAAGGCTACTCTTGTTGGAAGGAGATTATGAGCAGCCCTCCATCCAAATATAGCTTCATTGTTAGGGACTTTTGCCTTCCACAAAGTCTTCCATAATGGAGCATAAGGATCTCCAATTGATGAGGAAGCAAAGATATGGCCAATACAGAAGTCACGAGCCACTAAGTATGCAGATTTGACTGAAAAAAAGCCTTTCTTATCAAGCTTCCAAGCAACCTTGTCACAGCCCAGTCTTCTACTCAGTGGAATAGATAGAACCTCCAGAGCCACATCATTATCGAAACATGCATGGACAACAGTGTTATCCCAAGACCAAGTACTAGTGTCAATCAAATCCAAAACTCTTTCAAAAATGGTATCAACCGGTTTGACAAGAGAATGAGAAGCAACATTTGGGATCCACTCATACTCCCAGATATTTACTGAAGTCCCATTCCCAACTCTCCAAAATAGACCAGCTTGAATAATAGATCGAGCTTCCAGGATACTTCTCCATGAGTAAGAAGGTCTATCCCCCATATCCGCAGTGAGAAACGAACCATGGGAATAGTAAACAGCCTTGAATACCTGAGCCACAAGTGAGCTAGGATTGGATAAAATTCTCCAACACTGTTTTGATAACATGGCTAAATTATGGGCATGTAAATTCTTGAATGCCATCCCACCCTTTTCCTTTGAAGGCACATTCTTTCCCAAGATCTCCAGTGGATCTTTTTCTTTTCATCCGTACTGCCCCAAAAAAATTGAGAACATAGCTGCTGAAGATCATCACAAAGAGACTTTGGCAACAAGTAACAATTCATAACATAATTGGGTAAGGTTTGGGCCACAACTTTAATTAATAACTCCTTACCTCCTGCACTTAGGGTCTTTGACCTCCAACTAATCAATTTCTTAGTAAGTCGCTCCTTCAAGTAAGCAAAAATAGCTGTTTTGTTATGACCAACATGAATAGGTAATCCTAGGTACAGACCATGTTCCTTAACACATTCCACACCAAGAATGCCTGCTAGTTGATTTCTTAAGTGTAACCCCACATTGCCATTGAAAACCACGCTAGATTTCTGAAGATTTATCTTTTGACCAGAAGCCCGAGCATAAGTAGAAAGAATATCTTTGAAAGCTTGACACTCTCTAATAGAAGCTTCCCCAAACAAGAAGCAATCATCCGCAAAAAGTAAATGGTGGATAAAAGGAGCAGAGGGTGACATCACTAAACCTTTAATAGTCCCATTTTGGAGAAAATATGAAATCAATGCCTATAAACCCTCTGCACATAGAATAAATAGGTAAGGGGATAGTGGATCCCCTTGCCTAATACCCCTTGTAGGTAAAATGAATCCTGTAGGAGTTCCATTTATCAAGATAGAGTAACTGACAGATTTAACCGTAGCCAACACAACATCCACCCATTGTCTGCAGAAGCCTAACTTCAGTAATACAGCTTCTAGATAAAGCCACTCAAGCCTATCATAAGCTTTAGAAATGTCTAGCTTCAAGGAAAAGAAACCATCAGCCTGTCTTTTAAGCTTTTTCATAAAATGAGCTACTTCAGTAGCTACTAGGGTATTGTCTGAAATGAGGCGGCCAGGAACAAAAGCACTTTGTAATGGAGAAATGATTTGAGGCAGAATCTTCTTTAACCTGTTTGCCAGTACCTTGGACGCGATTTTGTAAACTACATTGCATAATGCAATTGGCCGCATATCAGATGCTAGCTTTGGCTCTTTAATCTTTGGGATAAGAGTACGGTGGGTGAAGTTTGACTCTCGTGAAACTTGCCCTGTAACAAGCACTTCTCTAACTGCCCTACAAACATCAAACTCCACGACATCCCAAAACTTCTGAAAAAAACATGGAGACATACCATCTGGTCCCAGGGATTTGGAGGGATGCATTTGGAATAAAGCTCGTTTGATCTCATCATCTGAATACGGGGCTAAGAGCTCAGAATTCATATCCTCAGTTACACGAGGCTGCAGACATTCAAGAATTGTCTCTATGGCCATATGGTCAGATTGTTCAGACCGAAATATATCCTCGTAGTACCTGACAAGTACATTAGCTACTTCTTTCGGTTGGGAGGTTGTCACATCCCAATTTTTTTTTTTTTGAGATGCAACTCATACTCCAATCATGGAAATAAATTTCCGAGATCGAAATATGAATAATTGGAAAAGAACGATACTAGACAAGTTTCTGAAATTGAAACACAACCTTTATTACAAGAGGGGTTTACACCAACATTTACAACAAAAGGTCAACTATATTCCAAGTTCTTGTCTAGGAACCCAAGCATGATTAACAATAACACACATGTATATTACATTATTAAAAACACCCTTGCATTAAAATAACTTCAAACTTATTTATTCGTCACTTGCAAAAGATAAAAAGGGGTGAGCAAACATTGCCCAGTAGGAGAAATAAACCTCTTTGAAAATCATAGTTAGAGTAGCAATAATGAATGGATGCAACTACTATCTATTCCCGATAATCCACATTGCAAAATAAACCGAGCCTACATGTCCCATACCATGTATTTTACCACGATGGTGACTCAGAGTATTCAACAATGTGAACTAACCCCCACCCAAAATCAATCCCCCTAACCCTCTTTTGCTAGTCATCTTATCTATTCCCCTTTTGCCAGTCCCGAATTACCCTTTCAATATCCTATACTAAGTGCACATTCACAAGTGGGCATACCTGGGATCTGGTACTTGCTGAGGTTATAGACTCAACTACGCAAAAGATAAACCAACATACTCATTCCAATAGCATATTCACATTACCATCACCACCCTTATACTTCATGTCTTATTAATGCACAAATACTTTGAATATGTAAGTGTATTCACTATTCAACCATACCAAACAAACAGAAACAGAGGACATAAATGCATATAATCATGTACACAACCATCCAATACAATCATGTAAGCAACCATCCAATGCAAACATAGAGGCTCCCCAAGTTTTTCCCTTACCTCGATTGATTTTCACGTTAAGTATCCGGATGAAAACAAGTTCCTATTGCAAGAATAGAATTCATTAGTTCAACACACAAAGAATTAAAGCAAAACTCAGCTAACATACTAAGAAAATCTTAGCAGTGAGTTATTTTGACCAAAACAGGTTTTTACTCGACAAACTGAAATATTGCAGTTTTCTGACCCAGTCACCTTAATGTTAAAAACTGTACAAATCTGTTTAAAATATGCTTTCATGGTCTTCTAACGATTTGTAGCTGACATCCTAAAGAAACTCTCTGAATTTGAATCACCTGAAAACAATTTTCCTAGAATTAGTTATGAATTTTTAAAGTTCAGCTACAGTCCCACGTTTTTCTGCAGAAACTGCTACTGTGTGCTAACCTCTTCAGTTTTAATGTACTTTCTAAAACTCTCATTTGTGTAAAACTTTCAGTACTGAAAATAGACATTCTAAAGTGTCAAAGAAAAGAAACCTCACTTTCAACAAGGCTTTAAAAGATGAGTGAAGGCTTTCTAAATTCAACTTTAAAACTACATATGTTTCCTACTTGGTTCTTGACTCTTCTCAAGTCAGATTTTATTAATCTATGTCTTCCAAAAACTCTAATGACTAAAGGAAACAACAAACCAGATACAAAGTGATTTCAAATTCTAATTTGGATTAATTCAAAGACCAAAAATATAAACTATTTTCCAGAAAACTAGTGAAAGCAAAATAGAAGATGAAAAAATAATTAGTTCTAGTTGTTCCAGTAACAACAACTTTATTCCTAACTGAACTTCATCTATATTGCAACTTCTTCTATCATCATGAATCCCCAGGTCTTATAATAGCCTATGAATATAACCCAATTTCCAAATTGCATTAACCATCAGAACCAACAAAGGACTTATCAAATCAAAAATAAAAGAATCACACCTGACTTTTTACTCCTCCACATCTAAGATACAAAAAAACTCTCTTTCTCTCTCTCTCCCTTGTTTGTCTATGTATCTAGCAACTCAAGGAACTGTATGGAAAACATAGATGGTTCAACCTATTTATAGTATCTGGAAAGGAGGTGTAAACGTAGAAAGCAAGATTGGTCTAACAGAAGGAAAATTGGATATTCTAATTGAAATCTTACCCATATAGGTACTAGACTCGCCACCTCCAGATTGTTAGAGTTCCAGCTCTTGATTCTAGGGTTCCAGCTCTACCTTCATAGCTTTGGGGAATCACCAATCTGAAACTTGATTTCCAAGGCTGTTGACACCTCCTACTTACCCATGGCGGCGGCTATGTCCTTTGTACTTTCCTAAGGCGGTGGCTGGTGTATCAGATGGAGAAGAATGTGGAGGTGAGGAAGACGATGAAGAGAATGGACAAAACTTTGAGTTTAGGCGTTGTTGATCTAGCTTTGGTCGTGGAAATCGTTCTATAGGCTGTTAAGTTACTTTGGGTTTGAGTTTTGGGCCAAAAACTTTGGGCTACTCTAATTAATTAAACCCAAAAGAAAACAAGTAAAATTATCTCTAAATAATAATATTTAAACAAATAATTTAGCACAATAATTAAAATTAAACTTATTTTTTTAGAAAATGTTAAAAATTTTAGGTCGTCACAGAGGTCCACTGTCCATCTTCTTGCAACAACCCCTTTATTCTATTTCGACATCATCTGTTCGACGCTCTCCGATGAAAGAAAGCAGTGTTACGATCACCCTCAAGCCATTGAACCTTAGACCGTTGCCGCCAATATGTTTCATTAATAGATAGTAATTCATTAAGTCTAAACTGCAATGCTCGTTGTTCATCAAAGTGGGCAGGGGCGGATCCAGGCTATAAGTGGGGCGGGCTCAAGCCCGTCCGAGAATTTTGGGCTAAAAAAAAAAATTAGATGTATACATTTTTTTTTTTTAGTTGGGTATTGTCCAGCACTCCAGCCCAAGCCCGTCCAATTTTTTTTTTCTTGTTCACTCTACTAGTCGACTTCGATTCTTCGACTACGCTCCAGCCCCAATTCGTCTAATCCGACTAATCGTCTCTCCTCGGCTGTCGATTCCTCCACTCCTCCAGTCCTCCTCCTCCTCTAAACTTCTGCAAATTTGCAGCTCTGGGCTCTGGGCTCTGGCATTCTCGACTTCTCCAAGACATCAACATCAATTTGGGGCAATTTATAGGGTTTAAGGATTGATGTGAAATTCATGTTCGTAGGTTGTATTTAGGTGAAGATTTCATGGATTGAACTCATTGAAGAATGAAGGTTGCGGACTTCGGAACTTGCGGTCATTCTCTTCGTCTCATCGTCTGGAAATCTGGTATGCAGTGTTGACTGTTGAGCGTTCTCTCCTTCTCCTTGTCTTGCAAATCTGCAATTTATCATTTTATTGTTTAATTGCTGTGGGTTAAATGTGATGTGGGTAAGTGGGTTTGAATGTTTGATTAATTGATTAAGTGGGTTTGAATGTTTGATTAATTGATTAAGTGGATGATCCGACTGGAGAACTTGACTATATTAATGGAGGTATGATTGTATGAAATGGGAACATATCTGTGATCTGTCACTGAATTGTGATTCATTTGTGTAAACTGTCAAGCGGTTTCATTGAACCAACCTATTTGCTGCTTTTTTTAGCTGCACTTGTTGTCTTGTTTGATATTCCAAATCTGGAAATACGAAGTGGAACACAAAGGGATTAAGTGAATGGCAAAAGCTTGAGTCAATGAGTCTACTGCTTTCCGAGAATCTGAGGTGCTTTTTTCTTTTCCTTTCATAGTTTCATTGTGCTTCAGTGCATATATATCATTGTGGCTTATATTGTGGTTTTTTATTTTTCTTAAATTAGTTATTATGAAAAGTAGTTGATTCAAAGTTAATGTCTTAATTTATAGGTGTTAGAGTAAAATGTCAAATCATGAGCCAAAACCGAAGCGATCAAAATTCAGTTAGTTTAGGTTCTTGTATTGCATTGCACGTTTATTTTGTTGTTGATTTTGTTTTTTAGTTTTGTATAGATATGCATTTGAGGGATAAGGCTCACTACGTCCCCCCCCCCCCCCCCCCCCCTGACTAGGTGTACATTTTTCTTAAATTAATAAAATTCTCTTGCACTGTCGAGATTCTCTATAATATATATATATATATATATATATATATATATATATATATATTCTTTTTTTTTTTTCGTTGAAGAAATTCCAGCCCGCCCAAAGTTTCAATCCTGGATCCGCCCCTGAAAGTGGGATTTCTCATACCCCTTCTTCATTAGTTCATCTAGTTTACCTTGGATAAGTTTCATCTCCACTTGTCGCTGCTGAAAAACCCCCGCATGCCAACTAAGGAATAAGTTGCCAGTTTGGTGTATCTTCCTACTAACTTGAGCCATATGTTCGCCAGTAGTAGCCAACATCCATCCCTGCTGTACAACACTACTACAGTCTGAATGATGCAACCATATTTCTTCAAAACGGAAACGCCTAGGCCGTCGGTGCAGCCTGGGCATCTCTGGATTGACCTCAATAAGAAGCGGGCAGTGATCAGATCGACTCAAAGGGAGAGTGATAACCCGGGAAAAGGGATACAGATCCCTCCACTGAAGATTCTGGCAAGCTCGGTCTAATCTTTCTTTTGTAAAGCGATTAGATTAGGTAAATCGCGGACCAAAGAACCCCATATCCATCGATTCACAATCAACCAGAGCTTGACGAAATCTATTCATCTGTGATACACAACGAGCTGGGCCACCGGTCTTGTCTTCCAAGCAGAGAATTTCATTAAAATCTCTGGCAATCAACCAGGGGAGACGAATCTGAGCAGCTAGGGTTCGTAGCAAGTTCCAGGTAACCATTCGATTCACTGCTGTGGCTACTTCATATATCCCGGTGAATCGAAAAACACCCTCTGAACCCACAGCGCCGACTTCTGCATCGATGTGGTTAGCGGAATAGTTTCGAAGACGTACTGGAATCTCGTTGCGCCAGAACAAGCCAAGGCCACGACAGTAGTCCTCCCGAGGTGAGCAGAGGACTCCATCAAAGCTTATGCGCCTACGGACCTCGTTCAACAGATCAGGGGTGGCTAGGGTTTCAGATAGGAAAACAATACTAGGGTTATTCTGGCGTACAATATTAACTAGGGCATCCTGAGTTTCAATATTGTTGAGGCCTCGACAGTTCCAAACAAGGATCTTGAAACGGTGCATGAGATAAGACTGGAAACGGAGATCAGAGAGGTGAAGATCGGAAGAGAAGCCGATCTAGGGTTTGTCTAGGGTTGAGGTAGGTTCTCTAGAGTCGAGAGGGAAACTCTCCTTAGATAATAGCGGTCTTAAGGAATTCATATCTGATGTTGATACTAAGTTTGATGTGATTATGGTTGATTTGGATTCAAGTGATGCTAGGGACGGTCTAATTGCTCTGCCATATCCGATCCTTTTAATTGCAAAGGGTTCCCATATACTTGTTCCTTACTTTTTGATTTTTTCACCTTCATTTTCCTCAAGAGATGATGAGTTTCTAATCCATAAGAATTAGGGGTGGGTTCGCGAAACCGAAAACCGAAAAAAACCTAGCCGAAAGCCAAATCGCAGCCGAAAAAAGCCGACCCGAACAAAAACTGAACCGAAATGAAAAAACCGAACTGAACCGAACCGGTTCGGTTCTGTTTTCAGTTTATGGGTGTCAAAAAGCGAAATAAACCGAACCGAACCGAAGTCAGCCTAAACGACGTCGTTTTGGATTTAACTTCAGGAAACCCTAGTGGCCGCCATATATATAGATGCTAACTCCCTCGGTCAGTCTTCAGTCTCTCTCTCGAGAACTGCTCTTCAGCTTCTCTCTCTCTCCCTCTCATTCGTTTCTAGCTTTTCGCCGTCTCATTCTTCTCTTCGTCAATCCTCTCAGTTTTCTCATCGTCACAAAAAATTAGAGATTCCCAAGGACTAGATCAGGCTCACGAGGCTAAGGTCTCTGTTGGGTCATGAAGACCAGATCAATGGCCAAGGACCTGGGCAGGACCGTGAAGGAGATTCTCTCATTTGGGTGTAGGGTCGAAGGCAAGGATCTCTAGGATTTTCAAACCCAGTAGATTACCGATGGTGATGTTGAGGTGTTGGTAATCTGGTACGATTTCAAGCTTTTTCAGTTTCAAATCTCTCTGCTCTTGATGCTGGATTTATATATTTATTTTATATTAATTTCGTCTTTCTGACAAACCCAGTGCTGAAAAGGTATGCTGCTATATCCTCTTCATGTTACAAACTGATAGCAGTTGAACTTGGATGGGTGGTTGGATCAATCGCAAAAACATCAGGAGTTAATGTTGGAAAAGAAGCCTGAGGACTAAGGTAGGTTCCTTGTACCGAATGAAAAAAATTTAAATGAAAAAAAATAAAAACAGAAAAAAAATAAAAAAAATAAAAAAATAAATAAAAAATCCTTTTTTTTTTTTATAGTTTTTTTTTTTGTCTTGAAATAACCATTTTAGCCCTCAAAAATCAGACTTAACGGTCCAAATTGGACGGAATAGTAGAGATTGGACACCGCTGATTGAAATTGAAAAGCTTAGAGGGTAAACTGATTAAATTGAAAGGACAGGGACTAGCATGAAATTACCCCCAAACCTTAGGGGGGTAAACTGAATTTAATCCTATTTATTTTTATATTAAAAAGGCTCTAATGGCCACTACAACAAATTTAGGTATTAGTGACCACTGCATTGGTCATTAAAACTAGCAAATTTGGTCACTAAATATGGTTAGTGACCAAATTCGGGTGGTCACTATAGGTCCCTCACTGATTCTATTTAGTGACCAACAATTGTAAGTTGGTCACTAATTCGAAATGTCTTCAATGACCACAATTTTTGGTCACTAATTCAAAATGTCTTTAGTGACCATGATCATATGGTCACAAATGATAATGACATTAGTGACCTACATGTTCATCACTAAATTGTGATACCAATGGTAACTAAATTGAATAATTTTAGTGACCATATTACTGATAATTTGGTAACTAAATTGGCAATTATTCTAGGTTGTTAAGTTTGATGTTAATAACTAACAAACTTGATCACTAAGTGCGTCGCTACATTTTCAAAATGGAGACAATGTACATTTTTTCATGCAATAACCTGCTAAAAGTAGCATTCAATATGTAGTCCAACACTAGAAAGTGAAATGTACTCTAAAACCAGTTATCAATATCTCCATCTTGAAATACTACATTCGCAAATCTAAAATATAGACATGTTAATATCCATCCTTGATAACAATCTCAAAATAGACAGGAATACATTCAAGTCTTTCTAGAAGTTCAATGAGCCTTCAATGAGGGTTTGCAAGATGTACGTACTTTTTGAAGCTTAGACCAAATCTGCAATATAACAAAACATATATAGCAAGTTATAACCTTCATCCTAATGTAGTAAGAGTTGCATCTAAAAAAGCCTAGTATTCACTACATACACTATAATAATGTTTCCATAATATAATATAATTCCAACAGCCCAATGACTCGTGTATGCATACCTTCATGTATACATTGGGAACCAGTAGCCGAAGCCTATGATATAGTATTGATGTATGTCCATCTACCAAATCAACTAAGCTACCATACTGGAAACTACAATCCCGCTTGCCATGGAAAGACACAATCATAAATCATATTCAACACAAACAGTATGGCATTAGATAAACAGAGAACACTCAACTCAATTGAGTAATTGAAAGACTATACAAAAAGATTTTGGGACTAAAGGAAGACAGGGAAGACAGTGTCTTCGTGTTGTACAAAACCACATACTTGGGCAATATCCTGGGAGGTGGATCAGACTCTCAGTGAGAATAATCTTCTGGTATCTCTATTCAACACAAACAGTATGACATTAGATAAACAGAGAAAACTCAATTGAGTAATTGAAAGACTGTACAAAAGGATTTTGGGACTAAGGGAAGACAGGGAAGACGGTGGATCAGAAACACACAGTGAGAATAATCTTCTAGTATCTATATTCAACACAAACACCTGCATTACCACATAAAATATCAGATTTGAGGATCAGTATGACTCACAACCTATAGGTGATTTACAAGGATAGAAAATATCAAATCAAGGATGCAAGCAGAAGATGACTGACAAATTAAAATATCTAAAATTACATATAACAGATCATCTGCCACCTTCAAAAGAGGTACTACTACATCAGTAATATAATAACACTTGCACATTGCCCATAGGAATGTATATTGCAAGACACTAGCTTTTCCAACAAAACAAAACAATGAAACAGTAAAAGAAAAATACCAGCAAATGTTGTAGGTCGTCTGTGACATCCAAAGCTCCAGCACAATCTGCAGAGGCAACAAGCTGTATGACAGAAAAAGATATACTTTATATCAACAAAGTGGTTGCCTATAGTCGTAAGTTGTAACTGTACAAATTACAATGCAGCCAGGTTAATCAAAAACATTTTTTATATAATCATATTTCTAGTTCTACTAAGAATATTACAACAGAAGATAGAGAACGGGATACAACTTTACGTACTTGTACAAAAACAAGAAAAGAGAAGAAATGCCAGGAAAAAAAAAATCTTAACATTAATAAATCTTACAGACTTTCCTAGATTGAGTCCTAGTAAGATTTATTCAAAATACTAGTAATCAAATATCATTGTGTCAATCGGCTGTTACTGATATGTGCCAACCAGCAAGAAGTCTTATACTAGGAGCTAATTTTGCATGAAGTGAGTGACCGAAACCAAAGCTACAGAGGTTGAACTATGAGGTTGCATGAAGTCTTATATACCTAAACATTAGCAACTGCAAATTGCCATTTTATAGTGCAACTGCCTTCTATAAATCTCAAGCATCAAGTTCTACCTGTTCTGACCCTAAAATCGTAAACAGCTACTACAACTCTAGAATTCTACACTACACAGCTAACAATTGTCATAAACATACAAGAATAATCGATATGCATTACTAATCGAAGAGATAAAGTTCTACACTAAACAGCTAACAATTGTCGTAAAGTCGTTAACATACAAGAATCGATATGCATTACTAAACCGAAGAGATAAAGTGCAATGGAATACCAGTTTAAGAACCGAAAGAGCTTGATTGACATAGAGAATCAGCCTCAGCTTCTGTTGAAGAGCCAACAAATTACTCTTGGTAACATTGAGCTCCTGAATCTACCTCACAGAGTCCACAAAATCCACATCCAACAGCAAAATGGTCTCCTTAAGCTCCCGAATCCAATTGCATCCCTCAACGATCTTCACATTCAAATCCTGCAACTGGCTCTGAGCCACGAAGAAGGAGTTTGATTGGACCGAGATCTCCTTCACCAGGTGAAGCTCCACCTGTGAGAGTACAAGAAATTGAAGTACTCAGTCTTTATAGTTTCAGGCTAAAACACAGCTAGCACAATTTAATTAATTCAAAAAGGTAAATAAAAATTCCAGTCATGTTGTAAAACAAACATAAAATAATTTGAGAGAGAGAGAGTTTAGACGCAGAGAATGGAGAGTGTGTCATATTCATCTCACTATGAGGAGTCTTATATAGGGCTACATCTTGTGTACAAAAGGTAAAACATCAATCACTCATACAATTACGAATGTGTCAATCGCTAATTAGAAGCATATCAATCGCCAATCAATAGTAATGGCATGCATCAAGCAATACCTATTGCATGAATAGCCATATCATTTACAACACTCCCCCTTGGATATTCTATGTCAATAGTGTTGGTTCTGCTATGCGCTTCTAAGTTGCCTCGTCAAAAACCTTGCCAAGTAATAAAAACCCTGTGGGAGAAAAACAACCTTGGTCGAAGGAGAAAAAGAGCACAACGCGCGTGAATGTGGACTAGTCGTATCACAACAAAGATAGGTGAAGTCTTCTTATCATCATCGTAAGTAGATAGTATGTCTACGAGAGGTATGCATTAGAGTTGCTACACCAAAACCTTGCCCGGTAAACCCAGTGGGAGAAACCCGTGGTCGAAGGGAAAAGATGAGCAAATGCATATATGTCAAATCAAAGCATCTTCCGGATGCAGTAAGTGGGGTGACCATGCCAAAGATGTGCCTCGTCAAAACCTTGCCAGGTAACAAAACCCAGTGGGACAAAAATAACCCTGGACGAAGGACGAAAAGAGTACACGATGGTCAAGTGGGTATGCTTCAGGATACTCCCCCTGATTTCGACTCCCCCCTGAAAATTACATTTCAGGTAATTCAGATAGTTTATGTAGACCAATACCTTGGACATGCTTCTGGAATGTAGACTTTGGTACTGACTTGGTGAAGAGGTCTGCACGATTGTCTTCAGATCGAGTCTGCTTAACTTCAATCTTCTGATGCTTCTTGTTGCTGATTGAAGAAGAACTTCAGTGCAATATGTTTGGTGTTGTCTCCTTTGATGAAACTCATCTTTATCTGCTCTATGTAAGCAGCATTATCCTCGTAGATAATGGTTGGTTCATCAGTGGTGGAATGCAGTCCACATGTGCTTCGAACATGCTTTGTAAAGGCTTTTATCCATGTACATTCACATACTGCTTCGTGAAGAGCTAGTATCTCAGCATGATTCGAAGAGGTAGCAACAAGTGTCTATTTCGTAGACCTCCAAGAAATTGCAGTATTCCCAATGGTAAAGACATAACCAGTTTGGGAACGTGCCTTGTGCGGGTCTGATAGATAGTCTATATCAGCATATCCAACAAGGCAAGCATCATTCTGAGGATCAAGGGGGTTATCCATTCCTTGATGCGTAGGGATAGGATAAGCCCATATCCGCCGTACCTCTAAGGTAGCGAAAAATGTCTTTTATGTCATTCCAGTGGCGGCGTGTTGGCGCAGAGCTATATCTAGCTAACAAGTTCACTTCAAATGAGATGTCCTATCTAGGGCATTGAGCCAAGTACAATAATGCGCCTATTGCACTTAGATATGAGACTTCTGGCACCAATATCTCTTCGTTATCATCTGCAGGACGATACGGTTCTTTCTAGACTTCAGACGACCATGGGTGTGCTTGCTTTTATCCTCATTAAAGCATCTTAACATCTTCTAGATGTAATTTGGTTGATGGACCAAAATTTCATCTG
Organism: Rosa rugosa; assembly: GCF_958449725.1. NCBI lineage: Eukaryota > Viridiplantae > Streptophyta > Magnoliopsida > Rosales > Rosaceae > Rosa > Rosa rugosa. The sequence goes on from NC_084826.1 coordinate 28,284,214, forward strand.
CACTGTCCTCAGACTTCAGGTCGAGACAATAATTTGTTCTCCCAAGGCCTTTCATCTCAAATTCCAACTTCAGGTGCTTTGCGTTTTCCTTGATCTCTTCAGGAGTATCAATCAAATTCATGTCATTGACATAGACCGCCACAATTCCAAACTAGGAACTTGTTTCCTTAATAAACACGCATGGGCATAGTTTATTATTCACATATCCCATCCCGATTAAATATTCACTTAGACGGTTATACCACCTCTGTCTGGATTGTTTCAATCCATAAAGTGAACGCCTCAAAACTAATGAAGAGCGTGTTCCGTGGTCTAGAACTATTTGCATCGGGTATATTAAGTCATTCAGGAACTTTCATGTATATCTCTGTATCGTGATCCCCATAGAGATAAGTTATGACCACATTCATAAGCTGCATATTCAGTTTTTCGGAAACTACCAAACTGATAAGGTAGCGGAACGTTATGACGTCCATTACGGGAGAATACGCCTCCTCGTAATCAATCACAGGGAGTTGAGAAAATTCTTGCGCCACTAGACGAGCCTTGTGTATCACAATCTCGTTTTTCTCATTATGCTTCCTTACAAATACCCATTTAAATTCTACGGGTTTAACACGGGGAGGTGTAGGAACTACATGTCCAAACACCTAGCTTTCTCTTTGTCAAGGAATCTAATTTGACCTGGATTGCTTATTTCCTTTTTGGCCAGTCGTCTCTACGTTGACATTCATCAACGGAGCGAGGTTCGATGTTATCGCTATTTATAATTTCGGTAGCTACTGCGAATACAAGTATATCATCGATGATAATCTCATTCCGATTCCAGATCTCACTTAAGCATGCATAATTTACCACGATTTCTCTATTCTCGAGACTGGGTTCAGACGTTGGAGCGTCCCCCAACGTCGTCTCTTCTAGGACGGACCCATAATCCGGAATTGTCTCTTGAGATGGATCAGTTGAGATCGCGATGTCTAGTGGATTCGTTGGTGCCAGTTTTACCCTCTTCCGGGGATAAGAATCCTTTGAACCTAGTGGTCTACCTCGCTTCTGAGCAGGGACATGTGACTGGTTAGCCGCCATGGTCGTACCTCGTCCATCTGGGGCGATGCATCCTACAGGGATATCTATCCTTGCAGGCACATTTGCAGCAGGTATATGTGATCTCGTCACTTTAGCTAGATCAGAGAAAGTGTCTCTATAGATCTAGAATTGTCCGCACTTCAGTATTTTCATGCGGTTTGGGGATCAAGATGAGACATTGTGGGGACGTTCCATGTTAATTCACGCCGTTCATCAGGAACGGTGACGTTCTTATCTCCCCCTAACGGCGGGAAGACTGTCTCATCAAAGTGACAATCCGCAAATCTAGCGGTAAAGAGATCGCCTGTCAAGGGCTCTAAAAAGCACATAATGGATGGGATTCATAATCGACATACACGCCCATCCTTTGTTGAGGACCCAATTTTGTACGTTGTGACGGCACAATTGGCACGCGGACTGCATACCCAAATGCGCGTAAGTGCGAAACATCAGGTTCGTACCCAGTCACCAGCTGTAACGCGGAGTAAGGTTGGTAGCAGTGGGCCTCAACGGGACCAATATAGCTGCATGCAAGATTGCAGAGCCCCACGCAAAAACTAGAAGTTTGGTGCGCATTACCAAGATTCTATTTGCGAGACCATCTTGGGTGTGAACATAGGGAACTATATGTTCCGCATCAATCCCAAGGGATATGCAATAATCATCGAAAGACTTCGATGTAAACTCTCCGGTATTATCAAGTCTTATAGACTTTATGAGATAATCCGAGTGGTGAACCCTCAATTTCATGATCTGGGTGAGAGTTTAGCAAAAACATCGTTTTCTTGTGGACAATAGTGTAACATGTGATCACTTTGTCGATACATCAACCAAAACCATTAATATTTAACTGGTCCACATGGTGGTTGGATATATATGTCCACAAATTTCCCTTGCATTCTGTGCAGAAAAATGGTGGTGTATGTACTAGTCTTTGCATATGATGGTCTAGTATGACATAGCGTGTCATTATATACAAGACCCTTATTCAGAAGGGGATGCACCTGCGATGAATTGAGGATACGGTGCATCATACTTTGACCTGGGTGTCCCAAACGGTCATGCCATAGCAAGTAGTTGCTTGAATTAGTTAGCTTCTAGCTAACAGATTCCAATTTCTCCAATGTACGCTTCTGGCCATACACTTTGGAGGTTATGCAAAGATATTACACTCATTTTTCTCAGTGGTTTCAGCGTGATAACCATTGGTTCGAATATCCTTAATACTCAATAACGCTCTTCTGGAACGTGGAGAATATAAGGCCTCATTAATGTTAGGTTCAGTACCATTGGACAACATATAGTGGGTTTTGCCATAACCCTCTATCAGGTTGGATTGACCTAATACGGTTGTCACAGAGGTATGAATAGACAATAAGTTTGAAAAATATCTCCGATCTGAGAGTATGGTGTGCGTAATAGCACTTTTAACCAGACAACAAACTTCCCCACAAAATATGCCTATTCATTTATTTAATTCAATGGATCACATGTATGAATAAGTTTATTGAATTAAATATATTCGAACATAACCACATTTCTATAATTCAAAATAATTGAAAACATAAATCACCAAAATCCGAAGATGTTTTATTCATTAAGATGAAATAGATATGGCACAAGGGGGGCCAATTATACCCATGTCTTCGAGTTCTAATCATCGGTATGTTCAGTAACTGCCTGAAAATCCATGATCTCTAGTGTGGAATCAATAGAAAATGACCCTTTAATAAAGTTGGTATTTCGAGTTCCGCGACCGGCGTAATACTCATCTACTGCTTAGGCTATCGCACAACAGGTGCGGGACCAGCAGTCAATTCCTCCACATTGATAACAAAGATCATGCTGATTCTGGTGGCAGCGGGCCGGACCAGTGTTCCTTTCAACTCGGGCTTGCTGAGTTATGGCATCATGGTTCCTACCACGTGGGCCTTGGCCACGTGGAGCCTGATTATATGGCCTCTTGGGCTTTGGCCAAGTGGCAGACGGTCATATGGGCTAATTTCGTTCTGCCAATCATGTCTTGCTTCAAGCAAGAAAATGGTCATTTGATGGTGAAAGTGCTCTTCTAGAGCGACCCAAAGAGTCTGTGTATCATCTTCATCGGATACTCAACTTGGAGTGTTTTCTCCATATGTTTCCTTTGAAAATTATGGCACTCATATTAAAAGCCTCAATGACGACATTGTTAGCATTGATTGTTGATCTCATCTTCTTTGCAATCAGATGAATTTTCACATCTTGAGTTCACTTTAGATAGTTTCTTCTGGAGACCTCCAAAGCAACAAAGTCAAACATGTTGAGATTTGACATTTCTTACAGGAAAGGAACAAATAATATTAGTGCTTTGGGTAATATCATCCATAAGCAAGTAATGAGAACTTCAAGTTCTATAACATGGTATGAAAAATCGGATTAGACATGTAAAATCTACTGGTTTTATCGTGTGTGGTGAATTTATGAAGAAAACTTCAAGTTTCTTAAACGTCATTATCGAAACTACAAGTTCGATATATGTATGAACTACTGGTTCATTTAGAACTTTTAGTTCATTAGGTACCTGCATTTTCTACACATATATTCTAGTGCGAAAATTTAGACAAGTAACTCAATAATATTGAATAAAGCAAATTGAAATAATCTCACAAATTTGGATAAATAACAGTCACAAATCAATTGAGATATTAATTGTATGCTTGTAATATAACAGATTAATTATCACACAATTATGTGAATAAATGCTTCTGGCAATTAATTACACATATCAGATATGGTGAATGTATTTACAATATCAAATCATTTTTCCTTTTATTTTGATTCTGCTGGACCAAAGAAGGAGTGGGCTTGATAGTGAAGCCTATCGGGTTTAGTCTGCGGGCTTGTGACCCGACCTTTCATGCGTAATTCAAATGGTGTGTGAGACCTGCTGGGCTGCTAGGTCCTGCTGAGGGAGAGTGGGCCTGCTGGGCTCAGGCTAGTCTGCCAAGGAATGAAAAGTTATTACTCAACCCTTTCGGTAACTCCAATTGAATACGACCAGGTAAGGAAAGATGAGGTTTAGGTGGAGCGAGGCTCGCTTAAGTACACGGCCTCATCTGAACCTTTCCTAGACATCGCATCCAACTGGATGAGCCTAGTTTGAGAAGATTCATAACTTTTGTCATGGTAACATTTAGTGAGCTTCTATTCTGGCCTTGCAACTTGGGCCTGAGCTTCTGGCTCGAATTTGTTGCTATGACTTTGGGCTTGATTTGAGCTTCTGACTCAGCCTCTATTAATATTCACAATTATAACATAACCAAATTCAATATATGTTTTTAAATCGTAACATAAATAAATTAATGCGGCGGTTATATACCTAAGGAAATGGGTTCAAATCCCATTAATGCTTCTGGCATTTCGTATAGGTAATAAATTTGGGCAAATGCTTCTGGCATAATGTTAATGTAATAATCGCGTAATAATTTAGCCCATAATTCTTCTATCATAATTCACGCAATAATTCAGAATTGTCTCAATGTGATAATGAAGTGATTGTGGTAATGAGCATAAATTACTATGGTAATTGCTTCGGATAAAATCAATCAAAATCAAATCACGGGTTGATCAATCACCAATTAAATGGAGTTGAATCTGCTTCTGGCAGTATTAATATTAAATGGTGGTGATAATTATCGATTGGCCATAATGGCACAGTGGACAACATGCTAGGCTGGTGCACACTGTGGCTGGGTTCGAATCCCAGAAACTGCACAATCTGTTTTTTTTTTCTTTCTTGTTGAATTGATGTTACTGATATTGATTTGGTACTACTGGACCAAGTACTACAGATATATAGTTGCAGTCCATAAATTTTTCTCTTTTCTTTTCCAATCAAACAATCCCAAACACATGAACAAATATATACAAATACGTATACCAAGTAAATAAATCATGTAGGATTTGCTAGGGTTCATGCATTATGGTGATTTTTCATATTCAATCAATAGGCTCAATAAGCAAGAAGCATGAATATAAAATTAGATTTTGGAAAACATTACTTGATGAAGAACGGAAGAATCTTCAGCTTAGGTGTGCAGAACTGAGAAGGTTGTCTTCTCAGCCAATCCAAGAGCTATTCGCCTCTTCTGAACAGCTCCCACTTCGAATGGTGTACAGGTCTCAAAACGACTTCAATAGGGCTGAAATTTGGAGGTCAGATAGAAGAGGTAGAGACGAACAACTTTAATGAAGGAAAGATTTTGATCTGAGGTCCCGATCAAGAGGTTTCGGGGCGTGCAAACAGGCTGATCTGCACAGGAACTGGCGTGCTGCTGTGCTGCAGGGGCAGCAGGCGTGTGACGATGCTGCAGGGGCAGTAGGGACTGCAGGGAGGCTGCGGCAGGGAAGTTTTTTCCTGGCTAGGGCTTTGGTTGATGATCCTCAATCTTGTCTCAATGGTAGAACTATTCGTGCTGATAACGTGTTGTAAAACAAACATAAAATAATTTGAGAGAGAGAGAGTTTAGACGCAGAGAATGGAGAGTGTGTCATATTCATCTCACTATGAGTCTTATATAGGGCTACATCTTGTGTACAAAAGGTAAAACATCAATCACTCATACAATTACGAATGTGTCAATCGCTAATTAGAAGCATATCAATCGCCAATCAATAGTAATGGCATGCATCAAGCAATACCTATTGCATGAATAGCCATATCATTTACAACAAGTCAACTATTTTCATAACATGTTGCAGTATACATGTCACAGAACTTATCAGAAGCTCTATGAATAAAGTCACAGTTTCAGGTAATGAGAGTGCTTGCAAATAACATGGAAAAAAAAAACCAACTTAGATTACCATATGGTCTTTGCAAGCACACTAGAAAAATGAACTAACAGTTGTGTCTGGAAGATTCCATTTATCTGTTTTCAAGAGCCAAAAGCAATCTGCTTGTTCGGTTGAGATCCCTCAGATAGTTTCTTGAGTTATATGTTTGTGCATCCAACATTCTTCTTAGTATGTTCTCCGTATGGACCTCCTTTTCATTTCTTTGGCACACTTGGTGACATAGACGTCACCTCCAGTACCACAACCTGACTCATGAGAGGACGTAGAATAGCAGACTGTTCTATGCATAAAGATGAGGTCAACACCATATGATCCAGCTCTGTGCTGTCATAGTTGTGACCAATACCAATATAAGTATGAAAAAGCTCCTTAAGGTCATTTGCATTAAGCAAGGGCCTTGCCCAAATAACAAGGCTTTACTGAAGATAATTCAAAGATGGACGACCAGTTATAAGCTCCAAAAGTAGGACCCCAAAAGAATACACATTAAATTTTTCCATGCATAAAATATTCAGGAGTAAACTAACCAAATGTACCCTAAAATTAAAAACATTGTGATGAGTCATTGTTTCGGTAGCCACTTTTGCTAAAATCACATATATGAGGCACAAAATCCTGTGTCAGTAGAATATTATCAACCTTGACATCTCTATGGATGATCCCCTCTGACAACTATCATGAAGATACAGCAAACCATCTGCCGCCCCAAAAATAATTTTACACCTTTTATTCCAATCAAGAATATCATTCTTTGGACCATGCAGGAGAGAACCTAAACTCCCAAGTTGAGGTAACCGAAAAACAAGGTGCATTCCTTATTCAACTCAATTGGTGCCACCAATTCCAAATGTATTGTCATTCTAGAAATCATTGGTGGCGGTTTGGAGTGTAGAGAAGGAAAAAGTCACCAATGGAGACTTGAAGTTGTAGATATTAGTCCAAGTACTGACTTGGGCTTTCAACTTATATTGTTAAGCTAGTATCCATTATTGGAACAAAGTTGAGTGACTAATATAAGATAGCGTAAACACAAAAGACAGCTTATGACGTTCCTACTGCAACCTATTTTAACACGAAATCTCAAAACCAAATCTCAACATGTGACAAGAATGAATTTAAATACCCAAGGCTCCTACAAAGGAGGTGGATATAGCACTTGCGAGGTGCTCGCAGCTAAATTTGTTTGTTCAGCCTATCCTTTCCCAGGGCAAGGATGATAAGGCACTGAGAACATAGGTATTTCAGGCCTACATGAGGTAACAGAAGCAATCTTTACCAAGGTTTATGATCGAAAGTTTCCACCTTTCAATAGTCTAAGCAAGGCAAACTTGAGAAAAGCCAGATAGGAAGCAAACTCATAAGAGGTCCGAATTCCAGTGCACATCTAAATACATACATTCATAGAGCTCTTACAGCTGAGCTGGCCTAGCTCAGCTGCAAAAGGCAATTTATGAAACTCAAATTCGTTGATTGGAATTAGAATTAGCTCTTACCTTGTCTTTTTGTTGTTTGTGCACTGCTCCGACAGTGATATCGTCGGCCCCCTTTCCTAGCTCTGGGTGTCTCCAACAACACAGTTCTGGGTCTTCTGGGTCCAAGTAATGCGAGAGCTTCTCCTGGAGGACGAGATTCTCGGCGACGCCGGAGAAGGGGCAGGTGGAGCGGAAGGTGGCGTCGTCTTCCAATGCGAAGTCCTCTTTGAAATAGAGGGCGGGGACTTCCCGGAGACAAGCTATGAGAGCTTCGCCCTGGCCGCCGATGGAGTCGAAGTCGAGGCTCTCTATGGGCAACAAAAATCAATGAAGCACCCATAATTTCAAAATCTCAAAAAATCCCCAATTCTCAAATCCCCACGACAAAATCAAATCTCAAAGCTTACTTACTAGAAACAAACCTGTAATCCAGGATATCGAAACCGAATCGTAATTTGCTCGGGCTCGAAGCCCATAACATGACCGTTAACTTTGGAATCGTTCTTCAGCAAATTGAGGTAGAGCGACACCGTTACGTGCTCGAATGGGTCGTCCAAGGTGGTCGGAATTTAGGGCTCGACCCAACATGACTTGCGAACAGAACAATGGAGTGAGGGAGAAGGACGATGAAGATAAGAGGGCCTGTGAGCTAGGGATTTAATGTTTTGGGTCTGTAAGAGTTAAATATGCCCCGATTTTTTCATTTTGAAAAGCGTGTTTTAAGAGCCCGCCTACTTCAAGATTTAAGAGAAAAATCCCTCCAACTGAAAAGTTTTGGTCACTAAAGGGAAACCACTCTTTAATTAGTTCAAAACGTTAGTGACCCAAAATGAATGGTCACTAGTACTAAAATTTTTGGTCATTAAAGTTTGAAAAATGGGCGGGTAAATGAATTTAGTTAGTCCTAAAAGTGTTAGTGACCAGCCAATAGTATTGGTCATTAATTCAATAGTATTTGTGACCAATATTGAAGTGGTCACTGAAATTTGGTCACTAATACCCTATTTTGTTGTAGTGGGCCTTCATTCATAATTTCCTAATTTTTTTTTATCAAGGGCCTAAAAGAACTGCAAAAAGAGAAAAAGAATTCACTATCAAACAGGCGCAGTGAAAAAAGTACCATTATTACAGAATTTTTATTTGAAAAAACCGGACTAGGAAAAAAACTATAATTAAATAATTTTTAATTAAAAAAACCGAACTGGACCTGACTAAACCGAACCGAACCAATCGGTTCGGTTTTCGGTTTCAACTTTTAAAATTTACAAAACCGAACCGAACCGAACGTAACCGAAATAAATTTCGGTTCAGTTCTCGGTTCTGGCCTAAAATCGAACCGTTCGGAACCGAACCCACCCCTAATAAGAATCTAATTAGCTTCACAAATCATATTATAAACTTATCGATCATGAAAGGTTTTTTAATGGACAACTGTGGCCTTTATTTGATTTATTTGACTGGTAACCACAAAATATTCTCATTGAAGAACAATATCAAAGAACTGATAGAGTCCTAGAACCACCCAGTTTAACGTCAGTTTTGAAGAAAAAATATTAAAAATCAATATGTATTTTGTTGATGTGTCTATTCTTCTACCCATTAGATTAAAAAGAGGGTTGTGATTTTAAGAAATTCACATAACTTTGGAGAATTTAACTTTAGAGGAGCCGGATAAAAAAATATGAGGATATGAGGAACAATGTACATAACATCAGATCTGTCTATGTTGATTGTTGAAGACGGCAGCGACAAGAAACCACCACAAAGCTAGCCACCGCTAAGGCAGAAGAGCAGGCAAGAGGTGCTAGGTATTGTACTATTAAATTAGGCTCTGGAATACGCCGCCACATCTCTCTCTCTCTCTCTCTCTCTCTCTCTCTGAAGAACTAGAGTTTTCCAGAACTTTTAGTATCTTGAGCTTAATGTTACCCATTCAGAATTCATATTTATGACTCATATATCTAACTAGAAAGTTAATTAAAACCATCAATCAAATTTGTAAATCTGCATTTGTTCCACAGTTTCATGACTTCATCATGAAACTTTCATGTAACATGAAATTTATAACTCATGATACAAGTTACTTATAGAGAAAGAGTAAGATCTAAGTTACAATCTGTAATATTTCCTTTCTCACCTCCTGTACTAATTTGTGAAGTAGGGATTTTAAACTGAGCCTCTTCCCGTAAATCTTGACGCTGAAATACTAATGATGGCTTCCTCACTGCAGCACTATTGAACATCTGTTTGGACCTCTCCTTCTCTTTCTCTTTCTCTTTCTCTTCCTCTATCAACTTCTTCTTCTTCTTCTTGCTGCTTGTTCTGTTGTCGTCATTTTGATCCATCCCGGCCGCATTCAATACCACATTCGAGCCATTCATCAACCGCAGACGAGCTTCGCGAATGTTGTTGACGAGAGCAAAGAAGATCTGCATTTCCGCTTCTTCATTGTTCTGTTGCTCATCATCGCCATCACTAGCCTTCCTCTTCTTCTTGCTCTCATTGATCTCCATGTGAAGACAATCGTAGAAATCAAACAGAGCTTAAAATATGCTCTTAGACAGATGTGCGGTGGCTTTCAAAATTTGAAAGGTTGCTTCGACGCTCCACCTTCGCAGAATCCTCGCTGATATATAAGGTCATGAAGCAATGGAATTATTTCATCAATTATTTGATTTTTTATGGGGCCCAAAAATATACAACGTGTGAAGTTCACGTTCATCAAACTTGGGTGTACCGTGTACGTACGTGGTTGGAGCTTGGTTGGTGCCAAACAACGAAACAGTGCTCTTGTCAAAAAAAAACAACGAAACAGTACGTGCAATTAGGTATGGGGACCAACCTGATGGATCAGATGCCAGCTTAGCTAGCACCAAGAAATTTCGTGGAAGCCGGACGAGCGTGTGACGTCAACTAAAAGTATCATTATGTGCGTCATTGCGCGTTTGGAATGTGATGCCCACTTTGCTTCTCACCCTCGCTTTGCTTGTTATCACTGCTTTTTCTACCCGATTTTCTGCGGACTGATGATTTCGGTGCATGTGTCAAACATTTAAAACAAGTGAATCTTTAAAATTTTATTTCAGGTCGGTTCGTGGTTGACTCATGTGGTAGACAACCTAGGGTTATACCGTGACAACCAGTTCAGATTTTTTTGGTGTAAAATCTCATTACATGCTGTTTTTGAGTCGCTCTTGGAAGAGCATGCGCGACCAGTTGAGAACACATGTCAAGCAACTTGTGCCGAGGTCATTGTTATTATTATTTTTTTTTTTCGATATCAATGTCTTCACCAATCATCTACAATGAGTAACGATAGATAAGATAGGTGATCTAATTTATTAGATACTATTTAGATCATATCACATATTATGTGGTCACTAATATAACATGATCGCGATATTTAATAAAATTATCTGTTACATCAATTGTCATAAAATGTAGACATCTAAAATGATGAATCCATTCATAATTTGATGATGAATCTCATATCTTAGTTTATTTTAATTTCTCATCTTCAACATGCTGATCTTTTAGGACGTCATGGATACATAAATTTCTTCATGTTAGTCAATATACAACTTCATGTGCACGGCACAAAGCCGAACATAAATAAATATTGAGGGATTTAAACACGTGTCCAAATGAAAAATACGTGACTTTTTTAAAACCATGTAGAACGTGAATTGGTAAGGTGTTGATATGACCCGCCGATTTTGATGACTTTTGAGTCAAGGCCTAGAACTCGAGCTAAAACGTGTACATAATGTTGTGGGCTATTTCTGTGCTTTGGTGGGCTTATCACTTTTGGGCCGCATGGAAATTATTCTTGTATATGTTTCTTTAGTAAAAAAGAAGAAAAATCCAAAAGCATGAATTATTATCTTACTGTCTACTTTTTTGGAAGGGAATCTTACTGTCTACTTGAACTTTATGAGTCCTGGCTCTGAGAGCAGGGTTGTTACAGGCTGCCTTGAATCATGGTTTTTAAAGATTTGGAAGTTGAAGGAGATTGTAAAATCCCTTTTATTAGCTTATCAGGTGTCGATTATTATTCCTCCTTGGAGAATCAAACTGATCATTAAAGACATTAAGTATATTGTTTCCCAGTTCAACCAAGTCTCGTTTGAGCACATCAATAAAGAAGTCAATTAGCGGATGTAATTGCAATTTGCAAACACAGGTCACAAGTCAAGGGCTCAAAGATGGACTCTATTCTTACCTATGTCTGTTTCCAATGTTTTTTATTTTGATAGTATAGAGTGTGATTGTATTTAGAGATTTCAATTTGTAATTTTTTGGTTTTCCAATTAGGAAAAAAAAAACTCCAAATTAGGAAAAGGTCCATTAAAAACACAAACTAAGAACATGAAATTTAATTACAAGAATGATTCTGCTTTTCCAATCGGAAAAAAAAAAAAATGTTAGGAAAGGGTCCATTAAAAACACAAAATAAGAACATGAAATTATGATTACAAGAATGATTTTGCTTTTCCAATGGGAAAAAAAATGTTAGAAAAGGGTCCATTAAAAACACAAACTAAGAACATGAAATTATGATTGCAGAAATGATTTGACTTTTCCAATTGGAAAAAAGAAAATGTTAGGAAAGGGTTTATTAAAAACACAAACTAAGAACGTACATGAAATTATGATTACAGAAATGATTTTGCTTTTCCAATCGGAAAAAAGAAAATGTCAGCCCATTGAAAACACAAACTAAGAACATGAAATTATGATTACAAGAATGGGTTACTTTACGTGCATCAATTATTGCATACGCTTCTGAGAAAAGAAACAAAACTAAGAACCCAGAAAGCTAGCTAGTACAGTAGCTGGCTAATAGCTATTAGCTATTTACAGGGCAAGTCGAAGGTCCAGACACTCTGAAGCATCATCATCATCTACTTTTTGTTTACCATTATTGCTAGTGTTAGCACTAGTGTTACAAGGAAGAGCAGGGAAGCTTAGACAAGTTCCTGGATACTCAACCTCTTTGTTGGTGAAATCCTCGCATTCAAATGATGGCACCCAAGTACTCAATCTCCGTTCATGATCACGCTCAACATCGCCCGTTTTCTTCCTTTTCTTGCTGGTTTTCATCTTCTCCGGCTCCACTTCATCGCTGACCTCATGGTTTGGCCGTGTCTTTCGTAATCCGATCAGACGATTCCGAGCCTCGCGAAAGTGTCTGATGAGGGAATAGAACTTCTCTATCTTCTCCATCTCCTCTTCTTCTTCTTCTTCTTCTTCTTGTTCCTGTCGATCATCAGTCTTCTTCTCGTTTTCCGCCATGTTCAGCTCTGATTTGCACAACTAAAATCGAACTGATTCTGTGGGTTCTGCTTCTAATATACATATATATGTTACTTTCCTTCTCCACCTACGTTGGCAATGACGTGGTGTTGTTGTGGTTGCCATGACGATGGCATGGTGACGTATGATCAAATTAAAGGGTGCATCAAAGTTCAAACCGTGTGGAAACACCCATACAAGTCCAAAGACGAAATTGGCCCACGCAAGCCGACGACGAGGACATGTTATGTACCGATTATCACACAGTTACCGAGTGGCTAAGAATTTTATGGTTGGTCACCCATTATTGAATTTAACCTCAAGTATGAGTTTTGCGATAAGTAATGTTAGGTGAAGCATTTTTTAGATACAACATACATTTTACTTTGTATGTGTAAGCTGACGGAATACAAATATAAATCTATAAAAAAATTTCACTTTGTTCACCTAAAACATAATAATGATTTAGAAATTATTCTATGCACCGCCGATGCAAATGACACAACACTTATAAGATTATGTATTTCATTTATGTGTAATCATTTAACAAAAACAAATGGTGGATGTTTCTTACGAACAAATTACATTACTCAAAATATCGGAATGACTAAATTCACCAAACTTCCAGACTAAGAAAGCCAATGGATACAATGGTAAGTTCCAATAAGAATCCTTGCGACCCTTTCAAAAAAGAATCATTGTGACGTAGGAGCATTACGTAGTTATATGACGGTTTAGCATATCTGAAATAATTGAGTTGGGAACTTGGGATTCGACACTTCTTTTAACTTTCAATTTTATATATGGAAGGGTTGGTTCTTAATTAATCTATGAAATTAATGGGATGATGCTCGGAGTGTGTGACGTCGGTGCCGTGATGTATGGAGGCGCCTGGCGTTTCATAATTTATATATGATCACGGCTTATGTTCCAACATTTTCAGTTTTCTAGATTCAGTAAGATTTTAATTATGACCATCACAAAATACAGTTAGACAAACAACCATAATGGACTATTGTTTTAGCTACGATAGTCAGAAAAAACACAATTATGTAATCTAATATTTGAATCTGTGCAGCCATCTAACCTTGAATTGTTCCTTGTCTCCTAGAGTCAAATGGAGAACAGTCTCTTGCAATTCTATCAGCGGTCTGTGTCATTGACGTAGTAATCAGTTGTGGTTTTTATTTTTGGCAAGAATATATATTTGTGATGCATCCATCGTGGTTTCTATATATTTTCAGTATTAATCATTCAACAAACCAAAAAAATGGAGAGTTACTTTGAAATTGTTATTATACTGGTAGTGTGTGACGGGCGTCACTACATTACCATGACTAGTTATAAGGAGATTACAACACACATAGGATTATCTGAATATATATTGGTAAATAATAGAGATATCTTCACAAATGGTGTATGAAATATGGATGATTCTACACTTTGGTGTATGAACGTTGGAAACTATATATCAAAATGGTGTACCAACTTTGTATTTCAACATCATTTTGATATATCAGATCAACACCGTTAAGTTACTGTTGAAATTTTGCAAAAATTTGAAATATATCATGCAGACGAAAAAAAACCTTCCCAACTAAGAACTAGCCTTCAATATGCCACAACTTCACCTAACGACCTCTTGTCTAAGCGGTTACTAACAGGGCAGAATCACTGCTGCCTTAGTGAGGAGAAATTCTAGTAAATGCAAGATATAGAAAATGTTTGCAGATCTTCTAGCATACATAAAGATTAAATTACAAGAAGGAACAATTTTTGTGACAATATAATGGGCACACAATAGAATTTATTTATTCAAACATATGTACAGACTAAAAACCCAGAGCCTCACTCTTGGGTAAACAGCTAAAAGCTGTTTTTAGTTACTCATAATTGAGTTCACAAGAACTTACTTGGAATAAAAGCACACTCCACACTGGAGCTTACAGGAAGAGAAGAGCACACTCCTATTACTACGACTTTGGCTTTCTTATTCTTTGAGAGAAATTATTCCGCTTAATTTTCTGATGCCCTACAAACTGACTCTAAATCTCCTTATATAGGGAGCAGAACTCAAACTGGAATGCAAAACATAAAAATGTACAGGACAACTCCATTATTTTCTGCTTTTGTGAGTGCTCTGAATGATTGAGGTCGTCCGACGAAAAGCAGATTCCTTTAGGTGAAATGTTTTTCACCTTCATCTTTTTGGAAAGCAAAAGTTACTTTCGATGCTTTCCACACCTGTTGCTTCACATGTTCTCATCTGTTTCAGAATTGTGGCTAAGGACAAGAGAGTTGTTTTCCATCGATCCTAGCTTTGGTCCATTTTCTTCTACGTCTGTATCTTCATACATCTTGTAGTGGTTGTCATTTTCAATCTTTTCGATCCACTGAAAGCAAGGTAACGTGGAATCTATTTCCTTTCTTTTAAGGGAAAGAAAAAGGTCATTGCTAATAACCTTAGGATGGTCATAAGCAGTAACAATATTTTTTTCTCTTGCTGCCAGGAATGTATTTTATGTATCTTCTTCGATGATTTTCTTTATATATTCTAGAGACATGGTTTTCATCCAAGGAATACTAGAGTTTGGTTGGCCATTGTATCTAACACATGCAGGGTGAAGATACTTTCCTTGAATAATTCTCACATAATGGTATGGAGAAATATAGTCAACCTCGTCATTTTTCTTCTGAATCCACTCTGGAGGAGTAGATCCAAGGTTTTAAGTATCTCTGAAACTGCCAAAATTTTCGTAAATTTGAAGTACAAAAACAAAATTCATATGCTATATCATTTTTGTCAGGAGTTTCCTGAAATTTTCTGAAATTTTCAATAAATTTCCGCAAAATTTTTAATTTCCAAAAAATCTACAGACAAAAAATATATTAAAAAATTCACACCCAAATTTTGTCCAGAAATTTATGTGAAATTTGTTTGTCACTAACAAAATATGAAATTTTGATTTTATTTTTTTTCCAATTAAGTTGAAATTGGAATATTGGATACAACAAAACCCTGTTTCACTACACAAAAACGAGCTTTTCGCGACATATATATTGCGACACATTAGCGCGGCCGTCGCAATTATTCATTAAAAGGCACGGATAATTGACAAAAAAAAAAAAATTACTCGAATCCAAACTATTCGCTACAATGGTTTAAGTAATGTCGCAAAAGCTAAAAGATAACTGCTATTTGCTACATATAGGAACACATCTCGTATTTGAGATCTTTTTAGAATTAACCTAGGTTATTGACCGTGCCTCTGCCAAGAGTTAACTGCTCTTAGTTTCCCCTCTTTCCCTCTCAGAAGGATAGTGATTGAAGCCTCAAAAATTGATACCCATCAAGAAGTTCCTGTAACAGATCATCTTCTTCCTCCTCCAAAAATAGGTCTTCACTTCTTGACACTCTATCTCCTCTTATCTCAGTCACAAAATCCCTAAGACCTTCGAAATCCAAAGGTAAGCTCTTTCTCGCTCCTTTCTTCTCTAACTTGCTATTTTGTGTTTTCGGCTGCTTCTTCTTTCTTTTTTTCTTTTTTTTTGAACTTTACATCTTTGCTTTGATTCTGTTGTTGAAGCACAACTATATATTGAAATCATAGATAGATAAGCATATTAGCACAACATTTATCTTTTTTCTCATGGCCATGCTAATTATGTCTAATTGTATATGTGCAGGGTTGGAATCAAGATTACATACCGTACATGCATGTCCATATGATTATTTTGAATAGTAATATTTATATATGACATTAGAATATTTTTTGTATAAACAGTTAACATCATATATGATGTTTATTTGTTATAAGTGAAAGGCATTTATAATGTAAATGCAAATTGTGTTTACGTCTTTCTGCGACAGCCATCTTGGCTGTTGCAATTTTTATTTATTTACCTCACCAAGTATTTGCGACGGATAAAAAGCGTCGTAATCTTGTCGCAAAAGGTTTTTACGACGTTTTTTACGTGTCACATTTAATGATAATTATTTATGACATAATTTCTTGTGACACTTGAAGAAACGTCGCAAAACTGTCTTAAACGGTTATTGCGACGCCACTTTATGTGTCGTAAAAAGTGAAAAAGTATTTGCTACGCGTTTTATGCTGACGGTTCAACCTTTGATTCTTGCTTCGTTTCGCTCGAAATGATGGATGTCCGTGTGAAGTCTTTAGCAGACGGATTATCATATCATGATTAGGATGACCTATCCTGTCATGACAAAGTCAATATGTGTCTAAATCCAAGAGATCTTCTCTCATAACTTTATTGGATTTAATAGCTCGAATAAAATCCACTAGTGAGACACATAAGTTTCTCTAAGATGCGCCCTTATTCACAATCATTAGAGATATTGAAAAGGAACTCTTTTCCGTTTTCTATATGCCTTTTTGCATAGAATCCGTTGGCTCGAATAGCTCAATAGGTTTCGATTCGCCCTAAGAGCGTAGAGAGTTTTTGTGACAGTAATCAAGGTGTTATTTGGCAAGTGGAATTTGGGCCATTCCATGTCCTTGAACTAATCCTGATGGCCCAGCCATCGTAGTCACAAAGTAATATGCTCAGAATTTCAAATGGAGTCATAATGAAAAAAGAACTTGAAATTTTATTCATAAGCCAACGGTATACATCATTATTTCTTTGACCAAAAGAAAATCTAATCCGAATACTAGCTAATGCAAAACAATGGTACTCGTTTGACTTCTTTCGATAACTCCAAATAAATATGACCAGATGAGTAGAGTGATGTCGGTGGAGCAAAGCTCGCTTAAGTACCACTTATCTCAAAACCTTCCTAGACATCAAACTTACTTTGGATGAGCCTAGTTGAAGAAAAACTTAACCAATGGCATTTAGTACAAAATATATGGTAATTGCCTATTACATCTCTTGGAAAAATAAAGACTCAAACAAAATCAGCGATATATTGATCCCAGCGAGATTTGAAGTCCTCAACCCATAGTTCGAGATCACCTTCTTGATCTTCTTGTTCCATATGGTGAGCTTCTCTCGCTTCATAATACGCTTTGTAGGCGATGACAATATTTTCACGAGCTCTACAAATGTGTGCCCAATGATCGGATGCTCCACATCGAGAACATACATCTCTGTGCTCAGACTCCCATGATTGAGGCGCTTTGAAAGAGTCATTAGGATGGCGATTAGTGTTGGTGGTGCCACCTGTATGGGTCACCAATATGGCCAAAGGCGTTGCCTCCCTCTCTCTTTCCACTTAGACCTCTTTAGTTCTGTGTTCGCCTATTTTGGCGGTCACCTTCTTCATTAGAGTGAGAATATGGACCAGAATGTCCAAAATTGTCCATAGATTTAGGGTTTCCCTCTTGACGTCCTCCCTTAGGGGCGCGATTATAATTGGACTCCGGAATACGCTCTATTCCTACGGATCTCGAATTATAGTTTTTCACAAGGATGTTGTCATGCTTTTCAGTGACATTCATTGCTCTAATGAGCTCATGAAACCTTGTGATCTGTCCTGCAGTAACATAGATTCGATAGTTCTTAGCAACCATCAAGGCAGAGATGGGGAAGGTATAGAGAGTCCTCTCAATCAACATCGCATCTGTGATCTCTTTACTACAAAATTCCATTAAGGATTTAATGCGAAGTGCTTCCGAGTTGTAATCAAGAATTGTCTTGAAATCACAGAAGTGGAGATTATGCCATCTCACTTCTAGGTCAGAAAGTATGGAGTCACGGACGTTGCCAAAGCTTTTTTCGAGTGAGACCCACAGCCTTTTGGGGTCTTCTTCATTCAGATACTTGTACTGGAGTGAATCATCCATATGACGAGTCATTAGGATGATGGCTTTCGCCTTATTTGCCTCTAAAGCTGCTCTATTTTCTTCCAAAGCTTGAGCTTGCTCAACAGATAGCACGTCCTGGCTAGAGCAAAAATCATATCCAAGATTCCTTGGGGCTTGAGATGCTGGCAGACATCACGAACCCACTTGTGATATCTAGAGCCAATTGTCCCCAATTGAGCAAAGTCCAGTTTGTGCAGGTTACTCATCCTGAAAAATGAACAAGAAAAAGGGTTAGTTTCGGAGCAAAAAGGCTACCACGAAAATAAAAAACAAATTAATTTCTGAGTGTAGTCACTCCCAAGAAATTAGGAATTTCTGAGCGTAGTCACTACCAAGAAATTCGATTCCAAGAGATATTGGATTAGATCGAAACAATGATGTGTATGTGGTCGATCATATATTCTCAACAAACTCTAAGTTTGAAGATCTCAACAATCTCCAAGCTTGGAGATAGCACGAACCCCCACAGTTCAGCTTAAGTCTCCCCACAAAAGAAGAAGTGAAGGGTAGAACAAGGGATGTCGGAAGTCCCTGAGAAAAGAAATTGCATAAAAGTAAACAAAAGCGGCAACTTTAATGAAAAATTACCTTGAAAAGGATCAAAAGGGGTTGCCAAAACTTTTGACCGGAAGTGTTACGTCTGGTATCTCAATTTACCTATTTACTGGTCATTTGGGCGGTAAACAACAATTACTCTCACTTTTTACTTCGTTTCAGTATTTTTCGTTGACCAAAAGTTGACTTTTTGTTCGGTTTCAATTTTGAGAAAACTTCCTTCATGAAAGTTGTAAAAGGTATTAAACGGAGTTCGTAGACACGAAGCACGCAAAAATCGGAATTCGTATGAATGAGTTACGGTCTACGGAAGTTCAGTTACGCCAGAGTTTTTGAGAGTCAGTGAAGGGTAAAACCGACTTTTCACAAAGTCAAGTATAAAAAGGGAAAAACCCTAAATTCTCTCTCATTTTTCTCCTCTCTCCCTCTCTCGGCCGCACGACCCCTTCTCTCTCTTGCACGTCGTTCTTCTGCTAGCGCCGGAAAATGCTAGTTTCCGGCCACCACCTCTCGTCACCGCCACCACCAATCGGTCCGACACCTAGTTTCGACGCAAGCCCAGGCCAAATCGACGAGTTCTACCGAGCCTAGCCACCATGCACAGCAACCACAGTCCCCGCGATTTTGTCTCCTTCAATTCCGGCGACTCCCTCAGCTCACCGCTGCCGCCAACGTGTTTGGATCAAGCCAAGCCACAAAACCCAAATGTTTCTCCTCCAATCGACGCCGGAAAGCTGCCATATGCATCACTGCCGGTGACTCCGAATCTGCTTGTCCTCGTTCTCCAATCTCCAGCCCAAATTGAGCTGCACAACCACCAAAGTTGGAATCAGAGCCTCCTCATTCTTCAAAACCCTTTGGTCCCGACCTTTGCTTCGGCCAGAACCGTTGCACGCGCTGCCGCTGCCGTGTGGACCACCGTGGCTCCGCCACCGGAATTCCAGGCCACCTTTATTAGTTTTTGATTATGAGTTATGAAGTTTTTGGAGAAAGGAATGGGCATTGGTTCAGTTTGATGTATAATGAAGGAAGGAAGGTAAGAAGCAGGAACTCTATTTTTAAGATATAAATTTGGTTGAAGATTGTTATTTAATTGTGTTGTTATTGCTAGGAGTTCGAATGGTTGTTGGTGGTGGAGGACTACACTTATTTAGAATTGGCCCTCTGTTTGAAGATGAAGAATTGGTAAGGAACTGGGTTCGGTGACCTTATAATTGCTATAATTGGTTTGGTCAAATTATGGAATTGATGGAGTTCACTACACCAAAACTGGTCTTTTACGGCCCACCATGTGCGCCGTAAAAGCCTATTTACGGCGCACAAAAACACGCTGTAAAAGCTCGCGCCGTAAAAGACCATGGGTCTTTTACGGCATGCAAAAATGCGTCATAAAAGAATAAGTAACACGCCATAAAAGTAGTTCCACAACCATCATTTAGGTCATTTACTACCCACATTGCACGCCGTAAAAGTCCTCATATTAAAGGCGTACACAGCACGCCGTAAAAGAGTGGCTAAACTCCTAGTTAAGGCACACACTGCCCGCCGTAAATGAGGTATGTTCAAACAAAAAAAAAAATTTCCTTTTTCCTCAAATATCATACTCATATTACCCTCATTGTAATTAATTTCATTTATAAAGTAACAACTGGAAATGTATTAGTAAAACTCATTACATCAATCAATTAAAGTCATATCCCTAAACCCTAAACATATTTGAAGTTACCTAACTACAACAGAGGAATTTAAGCAAGTTCATTGTTATACTATAACTGCCTTTGGTTTCCTTTCAATATGCTTCTGTTTCCATGTCCTTCCCTTCTCTGCTGAGCTTTTATTCTCGTCACTCAACTAATAGCTAGCATTGAGCTTTCATCCAACCTATCAACTAGAAACAAACAGCTTCTATCAACATACTTTAAAAGTTTAAATCATCACTTCAATCATATATAAATGAACTGAAGCTTTTAGTTGCAAGGTGTACAAACTTTTGAATTTGATCACTTACATATCACACTAAGATTGCACATACTGACCTCTTCTTTTGTCCAAGGTATCAATTGTTTGAATGTACCAGTGATCGATTCATCTAGTATAGCAAAAGACCTCATTGATCCTATTAAAAATATCATACAGAGGATGTCATTCACCAAGTAAAAACATAAGGTAATTAACTAATAGGACTTTCCAAACAAACATTGCTTACTTTATTTTCTTAATGAACACTAAAGACTATCAGTGGACTCTTTACCTCAAGATTGTTAAGAGTCACACTACACATACGATTAATAGAATTCAGTAAAAATTAATATGTACAAGGATCCCTAGGAATGTGTTAATACTAGATATGCATTATGTTCTACCATTCCTTTTTCCATCATATCCCTTGGGCTTCTTTACACTTTTCCACAGGCAGATACAACGACAAAGAAATACATGTAAAAAAATGAGCCTTGATACTTACCAACAGCAACTTTTGTAAGCCCAGGAAGGTCAAGATGTGTCAAGTTGATAACTGCCAGGAATCAAACATAAATTTGTTATGTCAGTAGAAGAGAAGAAGAAAATGTGGTAATCACAACACTACTACTCTCACAATCCGTGGCTAGGTCACTCATTCAACAATGTGGCACACTTTAGTTCTAGTTATACTAGTTTTGGAAATCCTGAAAAAGCCTTCCATCTTATCTGTTTATCATTTTAAGAAATGTGATAATATGCAAAACTTGAGTAGATTTTCCTAAGATTGTAAATGACATTTGAAACAAGATTGTCAAATCCAAGACAAATTACTATGTTAACAGTCTATGAATACCTCCACACATTCTTTCTCATTCCAATTCCCAAAGTGCCGGATGCAAAATAAGTACAAGCAAACAAATCAAGTACCCATTATCTTACCATTAGGAGAATATATGCTAAGATGAATTGGAACACTGGAGATCATTTGCTGCGGCCAGTTTCACGATCTGTCTAGTCTGAAATTTCCTTTCTTACAGCAGCTGTACATACATAATCAATATTGGCATGTTAGTCGTGTGAAGAAAATAAACAAGTAAACAAAAAAGATTAATCAAGCTACTGATTTTCATTTTATTATTCCTTGAGATATACTTTGAAAGTGTAATATGGAAACCTTACTGATATGGATACCAATAAAATTTAAATAGAATTGAAACATAGCAAATTAAATCCAAACGAGCAAAATCAGAAAAAGAATAAGCTCAGCTTGGCTTGTTTCCATGACTGAGCTTGAGCTTAGCTTGGACGCTTCGTACAACTCAGTGACAAATAATCAAACAAATAAAGATGTGCGATTAAATAGAGTAATGGACCACCCAGAGGCTTAATATGAACTTGGGAGGTGACATTAAGCTATTAAGTAATATGGACTCTATAGTCTATACCTTACTAAGTCAATATCACAGATTCAAAGTAGACGAGCATGCAACTCTTATATCTAACATCAATCACTAAACTTTTACTTTGGAAGGCTTCTGATGGACCCAAATTTAAAAACAAGCCTTCTCATTCTAAAAATTTGATTCATTTCAAATTCTTTCAGAAATTATGCCTCTTATATCTAACATTGATCACTACACTTTTGCTTTGGAAAGGCTTCTTGTCTTTCGCTCAAAATGGATCTATTTTTTAAAACAAGCCATCTGATTATACAAAAAATTGCAATCCTAAAACCCAGAAACTAACAAGCCAAGTTTAATTATATAAAAAACCATATATCATTCTGAAGAAGAACCTATTCAGTCTTCCAACAGGAAATCGTTCCCTGCTTTCTGTTACTACAGGTAAATAATTGACCTATCAAACAACTGATGAGCAGCAAGGCTTGCTTCCAAATCTTACTAAAGTATGTCTTGCAGCATAGAAATAACCCATCAGAACCCAAGCTGTAAAAGTAAATTGGACACCAATATTTATCCTTTCCCCACCGCTAACATACCAAAGGTAGAGGAAGCAGCTCATAGTACACTCTGTAAAACTGACTATGCTAGGATTGCTGATAGCTTGAAAGCTATTTCAATGCTTCTGCTTAACACAATAATCATACTCTCTATCTTCATCGCTAAGCAAATTATGCAACAGACTTCAATCAAGCAAAGCATTCACATAGCATCTACTAAGAAATAGGTTATACAGCTGACCAAAGCAGAGTCCGAATACCTGGATCAATCAGAGAGAAAAGAGAAGGTGGAGGAATGAATCGGGAGCTGACCTGGCCACCAACGGCAGCGATGGAGGGAAGCGAGTCCCAAAGAGTCGGTAATGCGCTAGCTTCGCCGTGGTCACCGAGAGCTGTGCAAGCTCTTTGGATTTTGTTGACCAGTGAGCGGTGACGGAGGGAGCTACGAACGGGGTGGGAGTCAAATCGCGTGGATCTGAGAAAACGTTCACGATTCGGAAAAGGTAGATCTGCTATGGGGATTGTGACGGTGATGAGTCGGCTAGACAGAAATAGAGAAAGGAGGTGTGGGGATGTTCGAGAGTATTTGAAAACTTAGACCTGAGCTGCTCAATAACCAGTAGAAAATTATGAAAATCAAAAACCCAAAAAGAGAATTGGAATAGCAATTGGAAGAGGGAAATTTCGCGAGAGAGCCGTGTTGGGCGTCTGAGAGGAGAGAGGTTTCGTTTTCGATGAGCACCTTTATTTCCTTTCACAGAACAAAAGAAAAAAAGGTGGGAAGTTTAAGTTTGGCGAAAAAAATTGAGCGGGCAACACAGTTTGATACCACCTCCATTTGCGGCGCACAACTAATGCACGCACTAAATACCTCATCCTCATTTACGGCATGCAACCAAAGAATGCCGTAAATACCTCTACATAATACTACATTTATGGCGTGCTACCAATGCAAGCCGTAAATAACTCATGACAGGATCTTATTTATGGCGCACTTTTAAAGCACGCCGTAAATAACTCTATGTAACACTACATTTACGGCATGCATTAATTGCACGCCGTAAATGACTAATTTTTACGGCACACATGTATGCACGCCGTAAATTTTAGGCGGTAAAAGCCCAGATTTCTTGTAGTGGTTATTGGTTTGCAATTAGAATGGTTTCAAATATATTTTCGATGGTGTTATGCTTATGCAAAGTTTGGAAGTGACGAATTGATTACCATTGTGGAAATGTCTTACTAGAAGTGGTAAGTAGTTTGGCCAAATAATGAAGGTATTGGTGAATATTGAATGGATCGGTTTTGACGAGTTTGGCAAGTAACTGAAAGTTGAAATTGATGTTGAGAGGAAATTGTTAGTGAGAATGACAAATTTTATTTGAGCAAGTTAAATCGATTGTTCGACGAAGATTAATGAAACGAGTTGCCAATTGGAATATTCTAATACTACCATATCCGAGAATTACCGTAAAGACAGAATCATTTGGAAATGGTGATCATGAATCTTACATTTAAGGTTTAAAGGCTAAGTAAAAGGTCGAATGGTTAACTTGAATGATAACTTGGAAATAGTGTAATTACCATATTCCGAATGAGTTTACTTTATTAAGTGGATTATTCGGAAATGGTTACCTGTAATTATTAATTCAGAGTAGATTGGTGAATTTAACACGTTTTGGTTATTTAAGGAAGTTTTCATTGTTAATAAGTTACTAATTGGGCTTAATTATTTTATTAAGGACTCGAGCGTGACTACTTGAGATAGAACGAAAGCTCAATATCGAAAATGATTGAACGGAGAAATTTCCGAGCTCTTGACTTGGGATGGATGAGTTGACGGTTATTGCATTTGAATCACTGTGAGTGGACTTTTGTTTTTGAATAATGATGCATGCATTTATTTCTTAAAGTAATGATCTAGTTATTTATCGTATTACATTTTGAGCATATAATTGTTTTCGGATTTTGATTTCGATTTATCTCAAGGAATTACTTTCATTGATGAGTTTCATGAAGTGATTATAAATTATTCCAATTGTGATTTTCGGATATTAATTTTGTTATGCCCGGATTCGAAATGATGATTTATGTTGTTTTTCAACAAAGTATTTTCTATGGTATTTATTTTAAAGTGGAATATTAGTTCATTATTGAACTTCCTTGCTTATTCATTATTGACCCGAGAATATTTTGGCGTGTGGGACACGCCGTTGATTTATTGATCTTTCCTATTTATTTATCGACTTTCGATTTTGGCATTGGGAATGCCTTGATGATGATTTTAGAATTTGTTTTGTTTCGGTTTACGGGGATTACGATTTATTATTATTTCTCGCCTTTTTGCTATTGATTTGGAGATACTTTTGGCGTGTGGGACACGTCGTTGGAAATTCTTTTACGAGAGATGGGGGAAGCCTTATGTATTTTGCATTTACTGGATTTTCGGTTATGTTTCCCTGTGCCATACTGAGGGGTGATTTTATCATGCTAGCATTGATTTTCCGCCTTTGTGGCGCGGTGATGGGATCACCGTAGCCCTTCCGCCTTTGTGGCGCAGGTTACTGTCTCTGTGACAGTAATTCTGTAGCCCAGTATCCTATCGCTACACTTGGTGGCGTAAGGGTATATTACGGGAGTTATGGGAGTATTTAGCCTGGGAGGCTATCATCCGAGCCTGGGAGGCTCACTGGTATGGCTATCATCTTCCCCTACTCATTATATTATTTCTGGGCTAGCGGGGTCTAGTCCGATTCTTTTAACCAGCGGGGCTGGTCTTATTTTCTTGAGTAACGAAGTTTCAATCCTTTTTACTGGATGGTTGTGACTAGCGGGGCTAGTCGGTTTTCTTGGGTTGAATTATAGTTGTTTTGTTTCTTTAACTTTTGCATGCATTGGGTTTTTAAAGGAAAAAAATGTGGGAAAGTATGAAGTTTTATTTTGTTTTATTCATATTAAATTATTTATTTTTGTCCACTCACGCTAACGTTTTTATGTACTTTCCCCTGGGCCTTTCGGTTTCAAATGCCCAGTTTGCAGGCGAAATTAGTTGAGGTCGGGCGTACATGGAGTCGAGGCATAGCCAACAGCATTGCTTCCGCGTACTCATTCTATTTCTGTTTTCTTTGTTACCTAGTGGATTAGTATTGCTCTGATAACCTATGGGATTACTATTGTTTTTGGGTTGAGACTGATATTTGTGAAATTGGAGTTGTGATTTGGGGAGCAGATGGCTCCAGGAGAATAAGGATGGATGATTTAGAAGTGTAAATTTTCTTTCTACAGGTTTTGGGTTGTCCACTTTAGGGGAAGTTCTGCCAAATTTTTTGGCAAAATTTCTTCTAAGGTGGGCCCCGCAGGTCCACTTCGGATTTCACCCTGAAATCCGGGGCGGGTCCTGTCAGGAAGTTGGCTGGAAAAATATGTTTCTGGCCGGTGCTGGCCGGAACTAGCCGAAAACAACTTCTGTCCGATTTTTTACAGGCGGTTCAGTGGCTTTGGTGGCGGTTCAGTGCTTTTCTGGCCGGTTCTGGAGATTCTGCTTCCGGTTCCTGGATCCTGGAGTCAAGGTACTACTGGTGACTAAGTTTGGTAGGCGGAGGAGGTTTGGAAGGCGGCGAACTAGGCAGGGATTTCTTTCTGCTTCTGGGGGCCGGTTCGGTGGTTTTCCTGTGGTTCCGCCGCCGGTTCTGGGCTCCTGGGATCGAGGGCTTCAAGGTGTGCGGTGGGGGAAGTTAGGGTTTGAGGGTTACAATTTTAGGATTTCAGGGTTAGAGCTTCGTGCTGATAACATGTTTTAAGGAATCAGAAATTGGAAGAGAATGAGTTGTGCTTTCATTGATAATAGAGACCTCTTTATATATAGGATTACAAGTAGCTAGAGAATATAAGTCTTACAAGGAAACTGAATCGTACAATGATTATGATATCTGTAAAACTAACCTTATTGCTGATAAAGTAATCTGGGGTTCACATCCAAAACCAATTGGCAATGGATGGAGTGGCCCAAACCCTTATAAACCCATAGGCAAGGTCCCATTTTTCCCATGTGGGATGTATATATTCTCAACACGCCCCCGCACGTGTGGCGAATTTTCAAGCCATACACGTGGACAACTTTGGGTGACGTGGAGCCCGTGTGGCCGTGAGGCATGCACACGTGGGTAACCCGCTCTGATACCATGATAAAGTAATCTGGGGTTCACATCCAAAACCAATTGGCAATGGATGTAGTGGCCCAAACCCTTATAAACTCATAAGCAAAGTTATATTTTTCCAATGTGGGAGTTATATTTATACACATTCTCAACACGCCCCCGCACGTGTGGCGATTTTTCAAGCCATACACGTGGACAAGTTATATTGGGTGACGGTGAGCACGTGTGGCCATCTCTGAAACCAAACACGTGGGTAACCCGCTCTGATACCATGATAAAGTAATCTGGGGTTCACATCCAAAACCAAACACGTGAGTAACCCGCTCTGGTAATGAGTTGCTGGATGGGAATTTCATTACAAAAAGTTTGGTGATTTTAGATTGGCAAAGCTCATGGATCATGATAGGAGCCCTGTTTTGAGGTTTATAGCTGGAATAATGGGGTGCTGATGCTTTCTGCTTTGGTGGGAAAACTGATTGAAGCTGCTGGAGTTCTGCTTTCCACTGTTTTTCTTTGTTCCAACCATTATGCTTAGGTACCAAGCATATGGTTGAGGGGGGATGTTAAGGGTAATATAGGAGTGTTGGTTATTTTTACTAGTGTTGGTTATTTCACTTAGTTTGCTTTAGTATATAAAGAGAATGTATGGTTGTAAATGTAATTAGAAAATCCCAGTAACAATGTAGTCCTTAAGCCTTCTCGGGGTTTCTTTTCCTTCCTCCTCCTTCCTTCTTCTTTCTTCTTCTTCCATGGTTGAAATTCTAGCAATTGCAACTCAGACAAGTAATCAAAGTTTGGGTCAAACACACAAACTAAGTGTCTTTAAACAAATGTGTATTAAATTGTTAGGGGAGTGTATTTAAAATTTCTCTTTATCTATTCAATTGGAAATGGTTGTAAACAAGACAACCGCATTGGACGTTGACAAAAAAATTTATGAACTATCCAATAATCCATAAAAAGTCAAACCAAATTAAATACAAAGGCCCTCATGCATATATCAAAAGTCCTTACCTCCTCCTAATTTTCAACAAAAACATCCGTCCGAAGCCATCATAAGGACTTCTCATCATATTTTTGTCCCACGACAGTGTAGCCATACACTCTAGCAATGTGTTAAGAAGTATTCTGAAGTAGCTCACTACGTATGTTGGAACCTTATATTACAAGTTTGAACAAGATTTTTTTTCAGCATAAAAAGAAGAAAATAAGGAATCTTACTGTCATCAGATTATCTGGTTTATCAAGCTGATTGACATTTGATAACATCACTTATCTGCATACTTTGACTTTATGAACCCAGATAACAATGCTATATATTACCTATTTACAGGGAAAGTCGAAGGTACAAATTAAGACTCTGAAGCATCATCTTCTACTTTTCTCCTAGTATTATTGATAGTATTAGTAGTATTGTTACAAGGAGAGCAGGAAAATGGTCGGACCTGAGATTTTGAGACCCGATTCATGTTTATAGAATAAGCTCATAATTTAATTAAATATTAAAAAATTTGGTACTTGTAGGAAGTAAGCTTCGAACTCATAGTACAAACAACTCTCACCTCTATTGTACATGCATTGTCAATCTATTTATTATCATTTTAAGTTATTTATACAACATATGGATAGAAAACTAGGCCTATTTCTTGCTAGAAAAATATTAGACCTTAGAAAAAGGCCTATTCTGAATATGAAAATTTCATTTAATGATGTGCTTGTGCTAGATCAACTGTCACGTAAGGTGAAATGCAGGTGGTACTAAAAATGTGTTCACTTAGTATTATTCTTTTGCAAATCATTTGAAGGAAACAAATGATTAGTATTTCCCAAGAACAAATTAGATCATTTTGAAGGTGGTTCAAGAAAATGATAAAACTGACCATTCACATGATCGGAATTACTAAATTTACTAAAATTGCTAATCCATTAATCAAAATTGCAAAATTTATAACACAAAAACCTTTAATGGCGTCATGACCATTACGTAGTTATATGAATGTTTTAAGATCTCAAATAATTGAATTGGCATGGCATCGATACTTGAAACTTTCAATTTTTTATGTTGAAGGATTGATTCTTAATTAGTCTATGAAATTAATTGGTTGACGCTGGAAGTGTGTGACGTAGGTGCCCTGATGTATGGAGGCGCCTGGCGTCTCATAATCTATATATGACAATGGCTTATGGTCCAACATTTAGAGTTTTCACGATTCATTAAGATTTTGATTCGCGAAATATAGTTAAAGAAACAACCATATTGGACTATTGTTTTAGCCACGATAGTCAGAAAACAGAAATACCCAATTATGTAGTCTTCTTTTTTGATCTGGGCAGTCTAACGTTGAATTGTTCCTAGTCAAATGGAGTACAGTCAATCTATACTGATGTGGTCGGTGGGTGCCCGGTCGAAATCACTTGCAAGTTTGCAATGCTAAAAGTTCAAAATCTGAAACTTGGGCCATGGTGTCTGCGCTAGAGGCTCAAATACATTTTCAAAAGGGAACAGTTGAAACTACCTAATGTTGGCATGATTCTTGCCTTTTATTTTTGGGGGGTTTTTGTCCATTTATTCTAATTTTATAGTCATTTAGTCAGTGAGCCGTGACCTGTTGGTTAGCTAGCCTAACTAACACTGTAGAGGTTACGGGTTCAAATCTCACTGACATCAGGGATGGGGTGGAGTGGGGAGTTACATTGTCGTCCAGAGTCATAAAAAAAAATTCTATGGTCATTTATCCCACTTATCCGATTAATTTTTTTTAATTTCCCCTTACATATAAAGACTCTAATAAGGTCTTCCCTAATACCCAATTAAATTTTTTTATTTTATGTTTATTTTTGAGATTATTTTACCCTCACTCCTTTGTTACATAGAAAGAGAGAGAGAGAGAGAGAGAGAGAAAGAATGGAAGAGAGAGAAGCCATAGGAGACTTTGTCGGACTCCGGTCACCAGCTGCCTGATTCCGGTCACCGGCCGCGGGATTCTGGCCAATGATCTCCGGAATCTGGTCACCGGTCGCCGAAATCTCGTCATCGGCCGCTATAATCCGTCCACCTGCTGCCACCTACCGGACTTATCTGAAACCTCGCCGAAGGTCTCCAAATCGGTCATCGGAGATCGCATAGGTCGCCGGAAAGGTTTATTGCCCCAAAATAGACCTTTATTGCTCCCCAATAAACCTCTATTGCCCTACAATAGAAGGGCAATAAACCTCTATTGCTCCCCAATAGACCTTTATTGGGTGTCAATAAGGAGGTTGTCAGAGATCTCATATGGGGCCGTAAAGGTTTATTGCTCCCCCAATAGATCTTTATTCCTCCCCCCCTCCCCAATAGACCTTTCGGTCACTGGAATGAGAACTAATCTCCCTAAAATTAGACAAATAAAACTTTGATTAAGGAAAAATATGAGGAGATTACATCAATTTAATACATTTATTATCCTCCAATAGACCTTTAACAGACCTCTATTGCCTCCCAATAGAATTTTTTTTTTTCTCTTTTTCCTGTTCTTATAGGCCTTCTGCCACCATTTTACCAAAAAAAAAAGAAGAAGCCAGAACGACGAGAAAATCGTGTTTCGAGAATAGAACCCGGTCGTTGTCATTAACGGAGAGACCAGTTTCGGAAAGACCACGCAGCTCTCTCAAATCCTTCACAGAAGAGGCTACCGAGTCCCTGGTAGTCGGCGTCACTTAGCCTCGCCGTGTCGCCGCCGTCTCCGTTACTAATAGGATCCAACCTGCGTAGGCAAAATGGATCCAGAACAGAGCGTCCCTGCCCCGGCGACTTAGCGCTGACGACGACCACCAGAGTTCTGCGTTCCCTGCACTGACAGCCAAGATCGAAACCTTAACCTAAAGCCGACGACACTTACCACCGGCGCTCTTCGACCTAAAATTTCTAATGGGTCGTCGGTGACCGGAATGGTGAGTGTGACTTGCTCGATGGGGGAATGTTCCTCGCCGAAAAGAGATGAGAGAGAGAGAGAGAGAGAGAGAGAGAGACAGAGACAGAGACACAGAGACAGAGACAGAGAAGCTCCGGCAGAAGGGATGGGATAGAAAGAGAGTGACAGTGGTTGTAATTCATTAATTGAGTTGAGGGCAAAATAATCATTTGTTGTTAAATTGTATAGGTGGGAACAAAAATCTGTTGCTGGGGTAAGTGAGATCATTTTTACTCATTTTGGTGCTTTGGGTCAAGGACCCTTTTATATTTTTCACTAATCATTCAATAAATCAGAAAAATTGAGCATTTCTTTAGGTGTCGTAGTGAGTCATGCGATTATGATCTTAGTTTAGAAATTTTCGCTAAACTAAGCGCTTAATGGTATTGATCGAGTAATTGAATATTGGTTATAGGGGTAGTTGGTCCTATTTTGCGCGCTACGAGCATTGAAAAATCATCGGATTGCTAAATCTATCTAGTAATCATTGAAGAAGAAGTTAAACTTTTCAAATGTCATCTTTGATTTGGAAACATCAATGAAAAATTCAAGGGCAGAAGGAGAAAGGTCGAGTGAAGGCCCTAATATTTCACACAAAAACAAAAGGCTAAGGTCAAGAAGTAAAGAATACTCTTTTGACAAAAACAAAAGGTTAAAGTCAAATAGTAAAGAATACTCCTTTGACAAAACAAAAGGGTAAGGTCAAGAAGTAAAGAACACTCTTCTAAAAACTTCCCAAGCCATTTGGAGAAGATAGAGAGTTCCTAAGACACCAACACTCAAGATTTCGAAGCCTTGACCTTCCTAACAGCTCATGGTCCAAGGTGATACGCTAAATATGAGCGCTCAACTTAACCCTGCAAAATGTAGTCGTTAGCAATATAGAGTAAGCAAGGATCGTTCGATGCCAGAGATTGAGGGTAACCAATTTTATCACACAGAATAAAGACAAACTAATTTAAGCTACACTAGCACACAAATCAAACAAACAAAGAAACTAGCTAAGTAAAAAAAAACAAATGCAGAAAAGGGAGAAGGAGAGAAGAAGCAACGAAATAGAAAAAGAAAAGAAAAATAAATGTTTTGGGGGTTTTTAGGTTTTACGAAAATAAAAGGAAAACAAAGGAAGTAATTTCAATTTTAAGTTTGAGAAAAATAAGATGGAGAAAACGTTAGAGACTCAGAAATCCACCACCAATTATTTTCGACCAATGTTAAGTTAACCTAGTTTCAATTACTAAGGTGTGAACAGAAACCAACCAAGAAACAAGTCGGAGCAGATCATGTCCCTTATTAATGTTTGCCTAATTACTTAGTCTACGTGAATGCACAATAGCTAAGCCTATCAAACATGCAATCAAGGTATAGAACGCTATCCTATCAACAACACATATAGTGTCAACATATTTGAAGCATTAAGATCTCATGGAAACGATTGATTATAGATTTGCAGTCTAGTGTGGAACGCCTACCTAGCATGCTCTTCTAGTTGTTTAAACATCAGCTTTTGTCCAAAACCTTGCATACTTGTGGATTAGAAAACAAGACGATTAGGTGAATTATTTTCTAAACCTAGCTCCAATTACATGCATATATCCTAAGTGTCAACCCAAAGAACATAAACACATAAAAGTTTTCAATCAAGCAGAAATAAACAACCAATTCACACCAAAGATCAAGAAACTAGATTTAAACAAACATATGTTCTACATAATTGGGGCTTCAAACCTCGCCCCTAACAAAAACTAACTAGCCACACATTGTCTTAAATTCAACAAATAAAAACATGAGTATTAGATTACGAGAGGATAAAAACCGTAAAAGGGAGAATATGAGAGCCACGAATTCACTTTTAGGCAGCCTTGGACGCAAGCACTCCTTCAAGATGGTCACGGCTAAGCTTGATGGAAGATGGAGGATGGTGTGCACAGTTTTTGCTCTTGAAGACTTGGGAATTTTAAGACTTTGTGTACTAGGGTTTGGGAGCAGAAGCTGGCGCTGTAGGATGGTCCTTTTCAACGTGTTCAGACCCTCTATATATATGGAATACACAGCCCAAGTTTCCTTTTCCAATTCTGCTTTGAAAGCTTCCCCTAGTTGCTTGAGGATTCCTCTACTTGGTGCACAATTAAATGATTTTCCAGCCTTAGTAATCTTCCCAAAATCTTGAGGAATCATTCTAGGACTCTCCTTGTAATTTTCAGCATCAATAACCTTCCAAAAATTCCCAAGAAATCCGTCCAAAGAAAAGTCTCGGCCAAAATGCCCTGTTTTGACTAGGATTCAATTTCTGTCTCTGAAGCTTCCTTCTTGGACAAGGAACGACTTCGTTTTGCCACGTTTCTGGATGGTTCTTGACTCCCACGTGCTCTATGACATCAAATATTCTGGAAAAACTCCAAGAAAGTCGCCGGAAAAGATCTCCCAAAAAGCTTCGTGAAAAGCTGACAGTTTCTGCCTTATCGGGAAGGTTACTTTGAATTTGATTTACTGCTGCCTCGTTGACGTTTCTGACCATTTCTTTGGCTCTTGTTAAAGTATAACATCATGTCTTCAAGAATCTCTGGACCTTTCTGCAAAGGTGCATCTGGAAGAATGCAAGAATTGCTCCTCAAAACCGTTCCCAGAAAGCTGATTCTGAAACTGCAGTTTTCTGCTTTGCAGCAACTGTTTTGCACAATGATTTCCGTGGACTTCCCTTGTAATTTCTGGCTAAAAGGTTGATCAAACTTAGTCCTTTGCATCATTACTTCATGATCCATGGCTTCGTTGCTCCCTTTAAGCTCCTATTTCTCTTGAATCACTCCATGAACTACCTAAAAAGAAAACAAAGTTAAAACTGACTTTTTAAAGGAAATAACTAAGAAAAGTGTAAAGGATTGCACACTATATTTGTCGCATTTATGCTCCAATCACAAGGTACCTCCATAAGAATATTTCATTGTGGCTCCAAGTTCTTGCATTATGCTCTGCACCAAAATTTTATCCAAAAACATCCAAAACCTAGGTCTGTCGACTTCCGCAAACTTATAAAACTTTCTACCAATGTTCATACAAGACTAAAGAAACCCCATTGCAAAATCGAGTTTCAATAGAGATTTTCAGCATGCCTCACTGGGTTCTTTTGTGGAAACTTTTGCCTCCATTTATTAGGGGTGGGTATATGTCGGGCCGGGTCGGTTTCCGGCTCAAACCGTTTCTGAATTGGATTTTTCGGTTGGGCCAAAACCCACACCGCCAACCGACTTTTTGTTGATTGGGCCGAAAAATCGGTTCGGTTCGGTCCGGTTCGGTCTCGGTTTATTTTTTAAGGCCTAAAAGTCACTATTTTGGACCATTTTCTGGGTTCATATTACATATTTATGATTTCAGAACATTTTTCAAGCCCACACATTCATAATTCACAATTATTGACCACTGCTCAAGCCCAAACATTTTCAAGCTAAAAAAGAAATAAATTCAAAAGACAAAAGCCATCATCGAAAAAAACCCAAATAAAAATTAGCTACAAGTTATTACAATAGAGAATTGAAACTAAGTTAGAAATTAAACACAATTTCTCAATTCTCATATCGCATCGAAAAGAAAAAATTCCCAAGTTCATCTCAACTCATGCATATCAATGATTCCATATTAAATAGCAGTATACTATCAATTGCACTTGCATCCACACCACATTGCCATTATAAGAAAGAACATAAATATTAGCATATTAACGAGGCTTGTATGCAAGTGTGTAGGGTATGTCTTTGTGTCATTCCATTCAGTTACTTGACCTTAGTGTTTTCTCATGTTATATGCCTAGTGGACGTCGACCTCCGACTGCTAGGAATCATTGGCCCGTTGAGAGAAATGATGACGATCATGTACCTCAGGGTTTGTTAGGTACCTCGGGGTTTGTTCGGTATTTGACAATTTGCAACAGCACTTCCAAACCTAAGGACAAATTTCGGTATAGAGCGTGCTAGACTCCATGGGGCCTATTCCTTTTTAGTGCCCCTCAAGCATCCATTGCAGAGGATTGGATTACTAGGATGGAGAGAGTGTTTGATTCATTGGGTTGTCAGGAAAGTGCCCTTAGCAGTTAATTTTGTGGATAGTGATGCAAATTTGTGGTGGTACACTATGAGAGAGAGAGGTTTCGATTCTCACACGATGATTTTGGATAAATTCAAGACTCATTTCTTTGAGCAGTACTTTAATCAAGCTGTACGGGATTGTTTACGCAGCGAGTTTCATGAGGTTTGAATAGGAGAATGATATGACTGCTATGCAGTATGAGGAGCATTTTGTTGCTCTATCCCGTCATGCACCTAAACTAATCGTGATTGAGAGAATGAAAACCCAGATATTTATTGGAGGACCGAAGTAGTATCAAGTCTGGGTGGCACCTTATGACTAGTCGGAGTTTAGGTTGGCTGTTGAGACAGCTATGAGATGTGTGGCCAGGTTTCTATCTCATTCATGACCTTTGGAGATTGGTGGCCCTAGTCAGGGTCTACCTAAGAAGGCTGCTTCTACATCAGGATCTGAGTCCGAAGCTGACAGTAGACCAAGTAGCTTTCGTTCTAGAACTAGACTGAGTTTTGGTAGAGTGATACGAGATTTGATCAGATGGATGAGTGGCACTTCTAGGACAACACTGATTACTTTAGTGATCCCTACGATACATATGTAAGTCAGAGCTACTTTCCATAGTGTCAGGCTTGTGGCAGTTACCATGAGGGTCAGTGCCGAGCAAGTAGTAGAGAGTGTTATCAATGTGACCAGCTGGGTCACTATATGAGAGAGTGCCCGCAGTTGATTCAGAGGGGTACATCAGGATTTGGTCAAAACTCCAGTCAAGCATCGGGGTGGTACACTTGGTGGAGCATTTGGCATGCATCCAGCAGTGACACCCACACTAGTGCAGTAGGGAAATCTAACACTAGACGAGGTAGAGGTTAGCGTAGACATCCAACAACTCAGACCAGACTTCAGGCTATGCTTCACCAAAGTCATTCTTTCTCTATGTAGAATAAAACAAGCTCATATCTATCGTACCCTTTAAGTATCGAAACATTGTCTTTACACCAATCTAATGGCGTCGTGTTTACGCAGCGAATGAGATGTCCGGTCTCATGCATTGTGCTAAGTACGATAACTGGCCTATTGCACTTAGATAGGGCACTTTGCACCTAGACATAGCTTTGCACAAACACGCGTCAATGGCACGTGTTAGTGAAAAGCTATGTCCAGCTAACAAGTTCACAGCAAATGAGCTCTCCAGTCTCATGCACTGTGCTAAGTACAATAACGCGCCTATTGCACTCAAGTAGGACACTTTGACCTCTAACACGTCTTCATCCTCATCCTTTGGATGAAACAGATCCTTTCCAGGTTCAAGACTACAGCCAATCATGAGAGTACTCATAAGCTTTATTTTATCATCATTAAAGTGTCTTAATATTTTCTGAGTATATGTTGCATGTCATCGACATATACCGCTACAATTGCAAATTCAGAACTTGTCATTTTAATGAACATGCATGGGCATAATTCATTGTTGACATATCCCTTCCCAATCAAGTATTCATTTAGACGGTTATACCACATCCGTCCAGATTGTTTTACTCTATATAGTAAACATTTTAACCTTATTGAAAGTCCGCTCTGTGGTTCAAAGCTACTTGATATGGGTAATTAAAGCCCATCTGAGACCTTCATATATATATATGAATCTAGATCCCCATAGAGATATGCTGTAACCACATCCATAAGCATGTTAAGTTTTTCGGAAACTACCAAACTGACAAGGTAGCAGAACTTTATGATGTCCATTAGGGGAGAATATGTCTCCTCGTAGTCAATTCTAGGGCGTTTTGAGAAACCTTGCACCGCAAGGCGAGGTTTATATCTTACAACCTCATTTTTCTCATTACACTTTCTAACGAAGACCCATTTATGTCCAACAGGCTTTACATTTGGGGGTGTCAGCGTTACAGGCATAAATACCTGTCTCTTTGTTAGTGAATCCAATTAAGCCTGGATCACATTTTCTATTTAGGACAATCTGCTCTTCGTTGACATTCTTCAACAGAGCGAGATTCGATATCATCATGTTCTATAATCTATTATGCAACAGAATATGCAAAGGCATCATCAAGGATAATAGAATCTCTATTCAACGTCTCATGTACACTAGTTTAGTTCATTGAGATATCTCTATTCTCTAGAATTGGTTCTGATATTGGAGCGTCCCCCAATGATGTCTCTTGGACATAACCATAATCCGAAATATTATCATGAGGCATATTATTAGTGTCGATGATTAATGGATTATTTTGTGCCAAACTTGCTTTCTTTCTTGGGCGAGAATCCAATGAACCTGTTGGCCTTATGCGCTTCATTACGGGAGGCATGGCTTCAGCTACAAAGCCATAACCATAGTGGATGACGGCGCCATGCCCAATTTCTCTTGGGGTGGCGTCATGTCCTCCCTTTGTGAGGACATCGATCCTTGTAGGTACGTTTGCAGTTGGTATATGTGATATCGTCACTTTAGCAATATCAGTAAACACATTAGGCATCGAATCTACTACGTTCTGAAGATAGAGAATTCTCCTCACTTCATTGCCAAACTGTGCGTCGGTTCGGGGATTAAGATGAGACAAAGTGGCGACAGACCACGACAACTCCTGTCATTCTTGTTAAACATTAGTGTTAACACCAGACCACGACAACTCCTGTCATTCTTGTTAAACATCAGTTTTGAACCGATGTGTATCAACTGACATGTAGTAGTGACGTTCTTATCTCCCCCTAACGACGGGAAGACTATCTCATCAAAGTGACAATCCACAAATTTAGCGATAAAGAGATCGCTTGTCAATGGTTCTATATAGCGAATAATTAATGGATAATCATATCTAACATAAATGCCTAATCGTCTCTAAGGACCCATTTTAGTACGTTGTGGCGGCACAATTGGCACATAAACTGCACACCCAAATATGCATAAGTGTGAGACATCAGGCTCATAGCCAGTCCCCATCTGGGATGTAGAAAATGGTTAAGTGGTAGTGGGCCTTAGACTAATAAGCACAGTTGCATGCAATATTGCATATCCCCAAGCAAAAACAGGGAGATTGGTGCGCATAACCAATGCCCTAGAACCCATTTGAATTCTTTTAATGACAGCTTCTGGGAGACCATTTTGGGTATGAACATGAGGAACATGATGTTCAACTTCAATCCCAATGGACATGCAATAATCATCAAAAGTTTTTGATGTAAACTCCCCAGCATTGTCAAGACGTATTGACTTAATAGGGTGATCTGGGTAGTGAGCCCATAGCTTTATAATTTGGGCTTGGAGTTTAGCAAAAGCAGCGTTCCTTGTGGACAAGAGCATGACATGTGATCAGCGTGTCGATGCATCAATCAACACCATAAAATATCTAAATGGTCTGCAAGGTGGTTGAATAGGTCCACAAATATCACCTTGGATTCTTTGTAAGAATGGAATATTTTCCTTAGTGACCTTTGCATAGGATGATCTCGATCTTAATTTTGCTAAAGAGAAGGCTTTGCAGAATGAAAAATGGGTCTTAGAAGCAACCAATGAGGATTTTGGTTGAGTCACAAAGTCACAATTGACTTGAGAAGTAGAGAGAGGAGTCGAAACTGGGTTCTTGGCTTCAAAGCCAAGTGATAACTGCAGGGGGTAGGCGGTGCAGGCATTAGCCGGCCAGTGGTGCACGGCGGTAGAGCCCCTAGGTGTGACGGCAATGCCTTTCTCTACTTGAATCAATTTATGATATTTACTTCTCTTCATTCTGAAGAAAACATGTCCGTGTGAAGTCTTTAAAATACGGATCATCATGTCAAGATCTAGGTGTCCCAAACGGTCATGCCAAAACTTATATGTGTCAGAATCCCAAAGGTCATCTCTTTTGACATTGTTAGATTCAATTACTTGAATAGTGACACATAAGTTTCTCTAATACTCGTTTTCATCCGTAGTCATTAGAGGTAATGCAAAGGAACTCTTGTCCATTCTCACAATGTATTTTCATATGAAAATCATTGGCTCTTATGTCTTTAAAGCTCAAAAGGGTTCTTCCAGCCCTAGGTGACATTAATGATTGTGCCATTTGGCCACAAGAATTGAGCTGGTCCTCAACCATGAATCAATTTAGATGACCCTGCCATCGTAGGCACCATATCAAGAAATAGTTGCCTATGTCGAAGTATAGTGTGCGTAGTAGCACTATCCGCGAGGTATTCTAGCTCTCCGGGAAATATACCTAAAAATAATAAAGTTTGAAATTAAAAATATGTCCAAGACATTCAATAAAATAAATCGATACTTTATTAAAAATAGCCAATGATTACATCAAAGTTTCTTGACCAAAATCTAATCCAAAATAATAAAATCGAACTTAGACAAATAGTAATTACTCAATCCTTTTGGTAACTCCAATTTGGTTGCGACCAGGTAAGGTAGGGAGAGATTTTGGTGGAGCTGTGCTCACTTGTAAAACCGTTATTTCATATCAATCCTTTCCTAGACATCACAATTAATTGGATGAGCCTAGTCGAGAAAGAGTTAAAACAATTGTCATGTATTGATTTAAGACACAATTGCCATTACAAAAATTCTTGAAAAATAAAGACTATTCTAATTAAAATATGCGGCATTATATTCTTCATTGCCAGATTTAAAGTCTTCTTTAACTCGATGTCTTGATCACCATTGATCAGATACTCCATAAAACATGAAGAGGATGTTCCCTTGATTGAGGCGTATTGACGCAATATAAATGGTCCCTAGGACCAGTGGCGTTGGAACAGTGTTACCATGGTCAGTAGTGGCGCCATGGTGTCCAACCGAAGAACCGTCAACGTCATGATCCCTATGGTCATGCATTCGCCACCTTTGGCGATTATCTTCTTGAGCAGATTGATCATATGGATCATATCGTCCATGGCGACTTCTTCTTGCCATCGAACGGTGCTCATGGTAGCCAACTCGAGGCCTACCATATTCTCTTCTCACAAGTTCAAAGTTATGCCTTTCAACATTTGCCATAGCTCCAATTAGCTAATGAAAACTTGTGATCCGTCCTGCGTTAATTTGAGTTCGATAAAATTCAGAGAACATCAATGTAGTGACGAGGAAGGTGGTTAGGGTTTTCTCAATCAATTGTTATTCTATGATAGTTCTTCCACAGAGATGCATCAATGATCTGATGCAGAGAGCTTCAGAACAATATTCCATGACTATGTCAAAGTCAAAGAAGAGGAGATTATTCCATCGTGCTTCTAAATTCGGAAGATCGGAGTCGCGAATGATACCAAAACGTTCACAA
The DNA here is from genome assembly GCF_958449725.1 of Rosa rugosa. Taxonomy (NCBI): domain Eukaryota; kingdom Viridiplantae; phylum Streptophyta; class Magnoliopsida; order Rosales; family Rosaceae; genus Rosa; species Rosa rugosa. The sequence continues at coordinate 28,324,674 of NC_084826.1, forward strand.
AGTGCTAGCCAAAGTTTTCTAGCACTATCCTCATTCATGTACTCATACTGGAGTGCCATATCCATGTGACGCTTCGTCAGGGTAAGTACCCTGGAGTTATCTATCTTAGCTCGAGGGTCTTGAGCGGTTCCTTCAGAACAGGTCTCTTGGATTGTAGTCAGTAACTCAAGGGCAGTAAGGTGGAGCTGAACATTATGTGCCCACATAAAAAACTCTCGTGCCTGTGGAATCCAATGAAGTAAAATCGAGCTCGTTCGAGTTTGACATCCTAAAAAAGGAAAACAAGAACGGATTAGTCTTGGAGTTAAAAACTTCCATGACAACTAATATAAGATTTCTGAGCTTTTATGCTACCAAGAAATCGATTTCCTCAAATATTGGATTAGACCAAAACAATGATGTTTGAATGGTCAATATCGATGTTAACAAATGCTCTTAGTTCATAGAATAACGTGAACTCCCCACGGTTCAGCTTTTATGAATCGAATCCACATTATAAGAAAGGTGGGATGAAGAAGAAGGGAGGTTGCAAGTCCCAGAAGAAAAGAAAACAAATTTAAAGTACAGAAACAGGAACTTTAATTGTAAATCTTACTTGTTTGTTTAAAGCTTGAAACAAGCGTGTGTTGATGCAGGTGTGTAGGGATTGCTACTGTGCTGTCGATCCTCGGTTGGGGATTGCAGTCTCTCTTTCAATCCTCGCTGTGTGGCCAAGATGTGCAGGATTGCAATGTTGCTTCAATCCTCGATGTGTAGATTTGCGGCATTGGCTGGGAAGACGAGGTGCTGCTGGTCTGGGGGTGGCCGAGCTGGCCTAGGGTGAGCTGGTGGTGGACTAAGGGGACGCAGGGGCATGCTCCAGTCTGCAGGGGCAGGCAAGCGGCAAGAGACTTTTCTTCTGGTTTTTGGCTTCTGATTTCAGGGTTAGGACTCATGCTGATAACGTGTTTTAGGATGTAAGATGCAAGAGAGATTGTAGAGAGAATTGGTGTAATCCTAGAACATTCTCTCCTATTACAACTATATAAAGTAATCATAGTTTGACATAACACACTAAAATCAAATATTCTTCAACACAAACGTGTTTTCTAACACTTGTATATTCTCTCTTCCACTAGCAGCTAAAGAAGAAGTTGCAGTTTCTTTATTCCACAAATGTCCTCATCTAACTTCCCCTTACTGTTTTATTCCTTAAATATGATATTCTTACTTCCCAATAAATCCAAGCAAGCAAGCAAATATTAGTTGCATGTTATTTATAGGTAGATTAGTATGCCGGGTTATAGTCATACCCAAGTCTGTAGTGGGTAGATGGGAGATAGTCTTAGTGGGCTAGATTCCTTTCTGTTTTTGGGTAAACTATAGGGAGCCTGCCATGCCCATATTCAAGCTGCCTTCCTGCATTAATTTCTACGGCATTGCAGTAACAGCTTCAGATTGATCTTTTTGCTTTTTAAGCTGCAAACATTAGCACTACTTTTCCCTGCCCATATTTCCTATCCCAATTAGTTCAATTTTCTACATCATTTTTGGGCACTATGCTTACACAAGGTTGGTCCAGAGTGATCTTTTAGTTTCCTTGCGCACATTATAATCTTCCTTCAATTTTTTGAGGATACTCGTGGCTATTGTCTAGTCGAGTTGCTTTTATTGAGTAGTGTGTTACTTCAAACCTTCCAAACTCCCAACAATACTTGCAATGGAGGAACTTTGAGAGGATTTCAGATTAATGCATTCAGTATAGCAATTAACTAATGCAACGACCATGTATACAAAGTAAACACCAACTTCCGTAGTCAATCCCAATCTAACAAATAATTCAGAAATGAGAACTGGAAGTCTCGGAACCAAACTCTAATACCACGTTGGATAACCATTAGTTGCACCTTAAAAGCTAAAGCTTTAGGGAACAGATCCACAAATACATCTCAAGGCACCATGTATGTTATACCAATATCATTGGAATGGAATGGAAGGAGAAACGGTGGTTATGGTTCATAAGAGACCAAGGAGAATTGCATGTGCCAAAAGGTGATAAAGAGAGCTTCCATTCTGAATTGTAGAAAATGGTAGGGGACCTAACAGTTATGTTTGAGGATTTTCTTATATAATCAATCCCAGCTTCAGGAACTCTTATTTGTTCTGAGAATTGTGTACAAGATTACAAGCAAGCCCCATCACTCAATGAAAAAAGTCCTAGATCGATGTTCAAGCCCTTGAGGGGTTAAAATACAATACCTAATATGTTTGGTGGAGGAAGATAGCTTAGATTGATGAAAAGGCAAATTTGGTGGGTGAGCATTGGACACTAGCCCGTGCACCGACCTAAGCTTTCACTTTGTCAGACTACTCTACTCCGCATATCCGAGACTGCGCGTGCAAGAAAGCTATAGAGAATGTCCCTCCCTTCTCTCCACTTCAACACCCGAAAAACCAATATTAAACTCAGTGCTGTTCTGACTATTCTAGTCGACAAATCCTCGTAACTTCACTCACTCTCATACAGTAGTATTATTCTCTAATCATCATCTCTCATCCAGCTTTAGCTTTTCAGTTTGTATTGAACTAACTCTCTCTCTCTCTCTCACACACACACACACACATAATTGTTTATGGAAATTTGGAATGATCTACCTTTTCTAATCCAGGTTTAGAAGACAATGGTATTGTAAATCCGTCATTATTTGCCAAATTTATTCTTAATTATTCTCTGAGACTGACTAGCTATGTCACAAAAGCTTTGTCCTAATAATTTAGTGCAAGCTATGCCAAAGCTTTTATCTGACAACTTGAACCTAAAAAACTACCGCTATATGTGGATGCCTGCTCTGCAAGGTGTCTCAATTGCTGATCGATTACATGCATTTTCGCATACTTGATTTTGAGTTGCACTGAATGCGAGGAAAGAAAAATAAAGGTTTACTGTAGTCTCTGTGAACGATATTCACGGCTAGATATTGTTAGGGAACTTATCCTAAATATCTCCTCTGTATTAAGAATGTTTGATCTGTAGATATCTGTTACTTTTGTAGTCCTTGATTATAGCTCAATTGTAGGATCAGAGAGATCAGTGTCTTGTGAATAGGTCTGTACCTTCTATATGTAATCGTTATTGTATCAATGCAAATCACTTCAGCCATTCTTCTTTCTTTCATGGTATCAGAGCGGTTTACCCACTTGTTTGGTTTCAGCGATGGCCACACGTGCTTACCGTCACCCAATATAACTTGTCCAAGTTTATGGCTTGAGAAATCACCACACATGCGGGGGCGTGTTGAGAATATGTATAAATATAACTCCCACATTGGAAAAATATAACTTTGCTTATGGGTTTATAAGTGTTTCGGCCACTCCATTCATTGCCAATTGGTTTTAAATGTGAATCCCAGATTAGTTTATCATGGTATCAGAGCTGATGGTTCTATTGAGCGATACAAAGCTCGATTAGTTGCAGGGTGTTGATTATCAGGACACTTTTTCTCATGTCTCCTCTGCTAGGGCTTTGGAGGTAGTGGGAGGAAAACTTAGTTTGCCGACTCCACAAGTTGTTGTATGGCCTAAAGCAGGTTATGTACAATCAAGAGCTGACTATCCTTTGTTCACCAAGAAACATGGCAAGTCCTTTTCTGCTCTTCTAATTTATGTTGATGATATTTTGATTATCAGAAATGATCCAGTGAGTATTGCTGCACTCAAGAGTTTCCTCCTTTCCCATTTCCATATTAAAGATCTAGGAGACTTGAAATATTTTCTAGGTATTGAGGTTTCAACTTCTAGCAATGGGATCTTTATCTCTCAACGTATATATGCATTAGAAATTGTCAAATATGCAGGGTTGATAGGCGCAGCCCCTGCTGACAGTCCTATGGAGAGAGGTTTGAAATTGTCTGACAAAAGTGACTTGCTAAAAGATCCAGCTCGTTATAGAAGACTTGTTGGGAGACAAATATATCTTACTGTTTCGAGACCAAACATTACATATTCAGTTCATGTAATGAGTAGGTTCATGCATCAACCTCGAAAGTTACATATGGAGGCAGCTCTGCGTGTTGTACGGTATATTAAGAAGGCACTGGTCAAGGACTGTTTTTTTCTTCCAAAAGTGATTTCAGATTGCGTGCTTTTTGTGATTCTGATTGGGCAGGTTGTCCGATTACTAGGAGATCCACCTCAGGATATTGTGTCTTTCTTGGTCCCTCACTAGTTTCATGGAGATCCAAACGACAAAAAACAGTTTCCTCTCTTCAGCTGAAGCAGAATTTCGAGCAATAACTGGTGCTTGTTATGAACTCACATGGCTTCGATACCTTCTCAAGGATTTGGGAGTGTTGCATCAGGAACCAGCCCTTCTATATTGAGATAATAAAGCAGTGTTGCATATTGCAGCAAATCCTGTTTTTCATGAGCGAACTCGACACATTGAGATGGACTGCCACTATATAAGAGATAAGATACAAGATGGATCTGTTGTCACGAAATTTTTGGGTTCTACACATCAATTGGCAGATGTTTTTACAAAACTTTGGGAAAGAAAACTTTCATCCCTATGATTGGCAAGTTGGGAGTTAGAGATATTCACTCTCCAACTTGAGGGGGAGTGTTAGGAAACTTATTCTAAATATCTCCTCTGTATTAGGAATGTTTGATCTGTAGATATCTGTTACTTTTGTACTCCTTGATTATAGCTTGATTGTAGGATCAGAGAGATTAGTGCCTTGTGAATAGGTCTGTACCTTCTACATGTAATCGTTATTGTATCAATGCAAATCACTTCAGCCATTCTTCTTTCTTTTAGAAATATTACTTTTATTTCAAAAGTTTGTTATAGATTATAGCATATTATACAATTGTTGTCTAACATGGTATCAGAACTTGAAGTGTCTAATACGTATTATTCAATTCTTGTTAGGTTAATTTGCAAGGTTTAGGTAGTGGGGTTACCAGCATGTTTTTCTATCCAGGCCGTGTAGTTCTCTATCCGGTTTCAACATACGTGCCATATGAGTCTGCATCGCACGAGAGAGAATTATTGTCAAGTTGATACCGGCTTAGAGCAAGTGCGACATGAGCGACGGAACAGGGCCCCCAAATTTTGGGGCCCTATTTTAAGTTCTGAGACGTATAAGATATATAGAAAAGGGCCTCATGACATAAGTCTGTTGTAGTTCAGTTGGCACTGAACTGAGCTTTTCTTTTCCTTCCTCTTTAGGTGTTCGACTCTCACCATTGTATGTCTCTTGCTTTTCTTTTTTCCTTCCCCCCTCTCCTTCCTCTATTTTCCTGGTTTTATTTCTTTGGTGGATACTGCAGTAGGGCCCCTATATTTATCTTTGATCCTTTGAATTCTTTACAATTTTTTTATGTTTTTTTGGGTAGTATCTTATTTATCTTCTTTAATAATTCAATTGTAATGTTGATTCTTTTAATGAAATTTTTGTAACAAAGCTTTAGTTCTCTTTCTCTCTGAAAAATGATAAAAGATTTTTCAATCTTTTTTTTTTGGTCAACTGAAGATTTTTCAATCTAAAAAATAATCTTGTATTATATTTTCTCTATATAACAAAAAATTTCAATAGTATATACATATAAAACTGCAAAAAGTGGGCCCTATTTTTAATTTCGCACAGGGCCTCTAAAACTTTTGAGACGGCTCTGGCCACAAAAAGGACAATAGTTATCCAACGTTCCCCACAAATCATACATGCATGTGTTACAGCAGAACTAGAATATTTTTTGTCTTAATACAAGCTAGAAAAAACTTTTCTCTAGGACAAGAACTTGAAGAAAAACATAGATTGTATATGATAGGGAGCACATAAAATATCTCTCCTCTACAATCACACACTTGCAAGTAGAATTACGTACAATCCTTACAGATTCCTAATTCCTCTTGTAGTTTTGGATTTCTAATTGGTATACAGATGTACATGAATCCAGTGAGATATATCAGCAATGGTCTATTTCATCGCTCAGTAAAGATCTAGGAGTACCCTCCAACAAGCAAGAGACCGGCGGAATAGTAAGCGTTTGCAGTTGTCCATAAGCATTCCAACAATAAGGGTCTGACATCATATCTCCTACAGCAGGAAGAAGCTCAACATCTGAGAGTGTTAAGTTAGTGCATGGCAGAGAATCACTGCAGGCAAAATGCATTGGAGCATTCCGGACATCATAGGTTCCCTTTATGCCCGAGTATAGGATGTCCGATACATATACCGCTGCAGTTTGATTGATGCACTTCTTAGTAAGGCAGTAAAATTGATCAATCATTATCGGGTTCCTAACATTGTCCATGTGAATGTTACTGAATGTTACTCCAGATACTGCTCCGGATCCACCCTGCCATGTCTTGATCCGAACTCCATTATCCGAAACTCTAATTATTGAGTCTCGAACTGTAATATTTTTCACACATGCTCGCGAGTTGTGGTTTCCTAGACTCCCAATGCTAAGCACAACAGCGAGGAAAACATTGGTCAGTTGAGAAAATAAAAAAAAAGTTCGTAAATTAATTAGATCATACTGATGAGTAAACGAAAACCAATAGGGAATTACCTGATTCCATGACCAGGACCACAAGTGATGTTTCTTATGTCTACATCATAACAGCCTGATCCAATTGATACACAATCATCACCTACAGAACAGAAATGATATTATTAACATCATGAGAGCCAATGGGCCGGGATAAATAGTGGTATTGAAGGTTTAGTAATGCTCCTACCATTAGAAATGACTGAATTATAAATTTTGACATCATTAGTATTCTCTATGTGAATCCCATCTGTATTTGGACTTCGAGCAGGAGCTGATATAGAAATGGACTCTACATGCACATTCCTGCAGCCATCAAATCTGAAGTGGAATTGGGGGCTGTTCTTAATCCTAAGACCTTGTACTGTCAAGTTAGAGCTCATGAAAAACCTAATGGCCTGCATAAAAAAAATCATGATATAAATCAAAGCACAATAATATGCTTGGCTAACGTTACATAGAACAAAACTTTGCAACTTACAACTGGGCTATCACATGGTCCGGGCAAGGTGGTTCCATTTATCCCCTGTGAAAAATTGATTAATATTAGCAGTTTCCTAAATCACCAAAAATTTAAGACCAAATATGAACCACTTAAAAAAAATACCATGTGGGGTTTGCAGGGAAGATGCCACCATTTGTCTCCTCTCCCATCTATAACACCACCCCCTTGCAGCGACAGCTCGTTGATTCGATAAAAGACAAGCCATTGGCGCCTGCTGTTGTTTTTTGGCCAGGACTCTGGTCCATCAGGTGGTACTATAGTCCCATCAACCTTATTCACAGTACCAAATGTACCCAACACGATGACATTTAGTCTTTTTCTCACCTTTAGTTAGCCAAAAAGTGACAAGAAATTAGTACATTACCTGTAACACCAGGCCTGAAAGGCAGGGACCGGTAAATATTGTGGACTGAATCATGAATGTGAAATGGTTCGGAACAAGTAACTTTGCTGGTGATTCACTTTGGCAGGCTGTGTCCCAAGCCATCTTAAATGCCTGTGTGTCATCTGTTTGGCCATCCCCAACAGCCCCATATGATCGAACATCAAAAACACCAGGTGTGGAGTTGTATGGATTCTTAGGCTCTTCGGGAGGAGGGCTATAGCTAGCAGTAGGTCCAGGTGAAGTGGAAGGAGGCTGTGAAATGTAAGAAATCTTGTGAGGGTGGTTGTGCTTGCTGTGTTTGGTATGGTTATGCCATCTGGCTTGGGTTGACAGAAGAAAGAAGCCAAAGAATAAAACGCACATTAGTGACAATTTGGAAAGTTTCTTCATGGTGAGGGATTCACTAAGCTCCAGTCAATATTGGGAACAAAGAGAATTTTTAGTGCTACAACTAACAAACAAAGAGTTTACTTTCACTGAAACTCAACAAGCTAGGCTGGCCGGTCTGTCATTGTCAACCTATGTTTTGGGAAGTAGGAACTAGTGGGAAATGGAGAATGTGACCAGTTTGAGTACTATTTGAGCAAGTTGGACAAGGTGAAGACTTGGAGTTTTGGGGGTTTGGGTTCATGCAGAATCAGAAAGGGTGAGGAGGGTGTATATATAGTAGGGTTTTGGTAGTGGAGGTGCTTCAAACTTTTTAACTTTGCTGCAATTCTTTTAATGGTTTTAAGGGGGTGGAAACCGACCAATACCCATAGAGGAATTGGCTGCCCTTTTTTTTTTCTTTTTGTTGGTTCAGGGAAAAGGTAACGGAATAACGAGAATTGGAAATGGGTGGGCAATCCATAAATAAAGCCCCCCATGTTCTTCCCATAACTGTCATTTTCTTTGGCCGCAAATTTAGTTTTTGCAGCAGTAATAAGTATTTTATTTTGTTAAAAAGATAGGCACGATCTAACACTAGTGCCCTCATTCTCTTTGTTGCTTTGGAGTTTGGACAAGTCCCATTTCAAAAGGATCGAATTACTGACACCAAAAGTATATATAATGAAAACTCATTTACAAGTAGTTAGTATAATCCTAGAGCCTAGCTTCAAAATTAGGAACACCATGTATACTTAATAAGCCTCAATATATGCCTCATGCCAAGCCTAATCCGCCCAAGAAACCTTATCAATATATGTCCAATGATTCACATCTGGTGTCATCTCTAATCTCCTAAATAGCATGTGTAGTTTATCTTCTCAAGTCTACCTCCGGTTAGATGTCGATAACTCGAGATATACTTCATTCATTTAGGAGATAGACTACAAGTGAGAAATAACAAAGGCTATTTTCTTAAATATACTAGTATAGATAAATAAACGGTCATCTTTCCATTCAAAAAAAGAACAAAAAACCCGTTTAAATACAACAATACAACATAGTAATCTCGACCATTAATCTCTGTTTGAGATTAAAACATAAAACACTTCAATAACTAACCACGCAAATCTAGTCAGCTAAACATGTACACATACAATAACGAGGTCCGGAGCCAAATATACGTGCTGTTGCTTCTCAATCCTTACTTGGTCCTCTCAAACTAGTAGGTACAGTCAAATAGAACAAAGGAACAAAGAAATTGGAATTTTCAGATGTTATATTTACCTTCTCCGAACGGAGTATTATATACAAGATACCTCAAGACCTATTAGGAAACTAATTACAACAGAATAATCCTAATAATACTCAATATTCACAATCCTAATTACATGGCATGACTCACGCCAACACTCCCCCTCAAGTTGGTGCATACAGATCACGGATGCCCAACTTGTCAAGTGAGTCATAGAAGGCTTTACTCAAGTGAGCCTTTGTAAGAATATCTGCCAACTGTTCTTTAGTAGGAACGAAGGGAAACATAATTATCTGTCCATCCAGCTTCTCTTTAATGAAGTGTCGATCTACCTCCACATGCTTCGTGCGATCATGTCGAAAGGATTGTGAGCAATTTCAATTGCAGCCTTATTATAACAATAAAGCGGCATAGCCTTTTTCTGCCTGAACCCCAAATCCCTCAACAAATTTCTCAACCACAACATCTCACAAAGTCCTCGGGCCATTCCTCTATACTCTGCTTCTGCACTAGAACGAGCCACCACCTTCTGTTTCTTGCTCTTCCAAATAACCACACCACCCACAAATGTGAAGTTGCCCGAAGTGGACCTGCGATCTGTAATATTACCTGCCCAGTCCGCGTCTGTGTACCCGGAAACATCCAAGTGACTGTGTTTTGAAAAGAGTAATCCCTTCCCTGGAGCAGACTTTAAATACCGCAAAATACAAAATACAGCATCCATATGAGTCTTACTGGGATTATGCATAAACTGACTCACCACACTAACTGCATAGGCTAAATCTGGTCTAGTGTGGGATGAATAAATCAACCGGCCAACTAACCTCTAGTATCTTGCTTTATTCGTAGGTACTTGATCCAAGTACTCTGCTAACCGATGGTTTTGCTCAATAGGAGTATCAACATGTTGACAGTCAAGCATACCTGTTTCTGCCAGCAAGTCGAGAACATACTTCCTCTGACTCAACACAATACAATCATTCGCACAAGCAACTTCAATTCCCAAGAAATATTTCAAATTGCCCAAATCTTTCATCTCAAATTCTAAAGATAACTGACCTTGTAACCTTTGAATCTCCTCAAAGTCATCACCTGTCACAACCATGTCATCAACATAAATAATCAAGGCAGTCACTTTACCACACCGATGTTTAAGGAACAAGGTGTGATCTGAATTGCTTTGCCGGTATCCAATTTTCTTCATGAACTTGGTGAACTTGCCAAACCAAGCTCTGGGAGACTGCTTCAAACCATAAAGAGATTTTTTTTCAATCTGCACACCACCTGCTCTCCAGTAGAAGTACCATATCCAGGAGGCAAATCCATATAAACCTCTTCATGCAAATCACCATGCAAGAATGCATTCTTAACATCAAACTGTTGTAAAGGCCAATCAAGATTAGCAGCTAACGAAAGAAGTACCCGAATTGTGTTAATTTTGGCCACTGGTGCAAATGTCTCATCATAATCCACTCCATACTTCTAAGTATAGCCTTTAGCCACTAGTCTTGCCTTGTACCTGTCCACCAATCCATCTAAATTGTGTTTCACGGTATACACCCACCGACAACCAACTGTCTTCTTCCCGGGTGGTAATGATACTAGCTCCAACGTACAATTCTTCTCAAGAGCATCCATTTCGACTGTCATTGCTTGCATCCACTTCTCATCCCTCATTGCATCCTGCACTTTACTCGGGAGAGACACATAAGATAATTGATTCACAAAGGCTACATACGGTTTAGACAGTCTATGGGTCGACACATAATTAGCGACGGGGTATTTAGCTTTTGCACTTAGAGTAGGTTCATAGTACTTCGGGGGTTGACCACGGGTGGAACGACTAGGCAGAGTTTTGGTGGGAACAATATCTGACACAGAAGAAGGAACACTAGCTAACACAGAAGGAGTATTAGATAAAGAAGGATTAGAACATACCTCGGGTGATGATTGAGTAGGTGAGACCACTGAAGGAGAGGGAGAGACAGAAGAACTGTTCAAAACGGCATTGGCGGCATCGGGAATTTCATTGGAAACAGAATCGGGAACTTCCTCTCCGGCCGACCGGTCAGACTGATCCGGTAGACTGGTCAGTAGCTGACTACCCAAATTCTCTTCTCCGTTCGGTGGCTGCTGTCCTCTTTTCCAAGTTCCGTTCCCAAACACTCCAGCCTTGAGAACTCGGATTCCAGTCTCCCATCTTGCCCACTAAACAAATCTTCATAATAACAAGACTTCTCCCCCTGACGAGGAGTCACAGGAGGCAAAAAATAACATGCATCTTCACTGAACGTAACATCCATGGTGACATAAAACTTCTGGGATTGAGGATGATAACATTTGTAACCTTTCTGATGAGAACCATACCCCACAAACACACACTTAAGGGCTCTAGCATCCAACTTTGACCTCTGATTCTTATATAGATGAACATAAGCAATACAACCAAAGACACGAGCAGGAAGAGTATTAGAAGATGGAATAGAAACATAGTTAGACAGGACCTCAAGTGGGACACGACCTTGAAGAGGGACAGATGGAAGACGATTGATTAGATGAGAAGCACACAATACGGCCTCTCCCCAAAGATACTTAGGCATGTTAGCACTAAGTAGAAGAGACTGAGCCATGTCCAGAAGATGACGATTTTTCCGTTCAGACACCCCATTTCGCTCAGGTGTCTGTGGGCATGAAGTTTGATGTATTATGCCATGGTGTTGGAAATATTCATGAAAAGAATGATTGACAAACTCACCCGCATTATCAGAACGAAAGACCTTAATATGAGCATCATATTGAGTACGAACAAGCTTATGGAATGCTGTAAAAGCAAAGAAAACAGAATCTTTGAACTTAAGTAAAACCACCCAAGATAATCAAGTAAAGTCATCAATGAATAACACAAAATATCACATTCTAGAAAAGGTAGAATGTTTAGAAGGACCCCATACATCTGAATGAATTAACTCAAAAGGCATAGTACTAGAATGAAAACTCGAAGGATAACTAGACCTATGACTCTTAGCCAAAGCACAAGTTTCACAATGCAGGCTAGACTCACTAACTCCCAGAAACAATGAAGGCATGGACTTCTTCATAACTCCAAAAGATGAATGACCCAAACGCCTATGCCACAACCATAGCTCACTCAATCTGTCAGAATTCAAAGGCTGGTCCGGTGCTTGTGTTGGCTCTGCGTACATGCAATCCAAGTGAAACAGTCTCCCCCTCAGGTCTCCCTTGCCCATGATCACCCTGGTGCACAGATTCTGAAAAATAACATACATTGGATAAAAGGTTACAGAGCATTTATTTTGTGACCCCAACTTGGATACAGACAAAAGATGATGAGACAATGAGGGTACATAAAGCACATCATGCAATACAATGGATGGTGTAACCTGAACAGACCCAATACCTAAGACTGGAAAAGACGCACCATTCGCATTAGAAACATGGGATATAGAAGGGTATGACATAGACATAAAGAAGGACTTATCATAGGTCATATGGTCAGACGCACCAGAATCAATTATCCATGTATCACTACCAGTAAAGTCAGAAACATGTAAAGCAACACCAATTTTACCTCGAGTTTCCTTAGTCAAGGAAACATTACCCTGTGAGGGATCTTGCCCTGCAGTGCCGTAGAAGTCAGGTTCTGGCACCAATTGGACTACCGCTTTGCCTCTTTGACCACCACCACGTCCTCCACTTCCTCTAGTATTCCCATCGGTAATAGTCAGATCCACCATTTTCTTCAATATCCAAATTAAGAAACCACAAACCAATTGTTGATGGAAGCGGTCCGATGTGTATAATGGACTTGATGTGCAGAACATAGCTTAAGGGATGCTTTAGACCAGTAATCAAAAAGAACGTAGACCAAAGGGATGCTTTAGTACAGAACGTAGACCAAAGGAATGATTGATATACTGATGATTGATATATATCAATTAGTGTTCCAAATACCCAACCAAGGTATGATTGAAGCAACAGAACCAGTAACCAAGAATAAAGCAAAGGGACCAGTAATCAAACGAAAGGGCCAGCGACCAAAGAAACAAAAGAAAAAGAGCAAATTGATTTTTTTTCTCGCAGCGGAAACCAAATAACACCTGCACCGAGTCCGAATGGATCTCGGCTCTAATACCAAGTCAAATAGAAAAAAGGAACAAAGAGATTGAAATTTTCAGATGTTATATTTACCTTCTCCGAACGAAGTATTATATACAAGATACATCAAGACTTATTAGGAAACTAATTACAACAGAATAATCCTAATAATACTCAATATTCACAATCCTAATTACATGGCATGACTCATGCCAACAGGTACGCCTTCATAAAAGTGGAGCTCTGAAGGGTTTTCCCTTTAGGTCTTTGAAGTGAGTTCTCGGGTTTGGCAACCCGCTTCTTATTTTCCCTATTGTTGGGAGTAGTCTGGTCGCCAAGAAATGGAGGAGCTGATGATGAGGCACCACTTGACTTGGTCGACATTGCTGCCACCTATAATTATAACACAAAATTCGTTACAATTGAGTTCAATCCAAGTATCTAAAATGAAAACGCATATATAGGCTGCAGCTTCTAGATCAGATCAATTGCCGCAGATTAGTTAAGTTAGAACTTAGTAAGACCAAGTAAATCTGAATTTAGTACGTCACACTACTATCAATTAGTAAATCTTGAACTGAAGAAAAGGAACTATCCCAAAGACTTAACATTGGTGTGTACGTACCAGAATTTGCCTGCAGTCCAAGTGTTTGTCCATTTCAGAGAGTAAAACTACATACCGATATACATGTCTGTAAATTTTTAATGTCTCATGATCGCCAAGCGGATGGCCTGAATTCATGCAGTAGTGACAACCCGAGATTTGACAGGTGACGCAGTACCTGTTCAAGTGGTTGCTTATATAAGGATGAGCTGCACAGCCAACAAAGAAGCTTGCTTTTAAAAATGCCTCAATCCATTCTGGGTTTTGATGGTTTCTCTGCTGGACTACTGCTTTTGAATCCTGCAATTTACATTGATCCATCCATGGTTATATATTATGAAAAAGACCATACTTAACTAGCTAGCATGCAAATGAGAGTCATACTAGAGAAAAAAGATCATAATACTAGGTGATACTATTATTATCAACTAGTCAATTTCAAAATGCATTTTCAACAGTTTTCTCTACTTTCTATTTTTTAATTTATATCGTTTTTTGAATACAAAAAATTACACAAAACAACTGAAATAAATGTATAAAATTTAAGCAGAAACAGTTGAGAGCATCTCTTGCAGGAGCCATATTGCCAAAAGATAAAATAGAGAGCATTTAGATAAAAAGATTAAATTCAGTTTACTCCTTTGAACTTTGGGCCTAAAATCAGATTGGTCCATCTTTCTGAAAATCGATTACGATGGTTCCTATACTCTCACCTGAGTCCAAAATTTGAATTTGGCTCGAAACATGACGTCAGCTGTTGAGTTGGAGCTGACATGGGGGCTCACAAGGAGGGCAAAATGGACATTTCAAATTTTTCTAATTCTCTCTCTCTGTCTCTCTCTCTCTGTGTGAAGCGGCCATGGAAGCAAATAGAGCTTCCAAGCGACCTCTGGGCATCCGCACCTGCAGTCAATCCCAAATCCAGCTCCACTGCACCCGCTCGAGTTGGGTCATCAACAACTTCCTCACTATCTCCGAGTCGGACCAGAAAAGACCCAGACCCATTGATTCTTCCGACGGGAACGACATCGTCTCCCCCGACACCTCCATGTCCGCCGCCCCCTTCACCGACACCTCCGTTTTCCAAGAACCCTTCAAGCAATTCCTCTGTCTTCTCTCACTCTCCTCCTCCTCTCTTTCTCCATCGCCGCCTCTCCGTCCATGCCTTCGACAACTCATCGTCTGCGATCAAACCAGACGAATCGACTGAAAATGGCAGCGTTTCGGCCCCCGAGGCTAAAATTGATGTCGAGAATGCAAAGCTACGACGAACAAGGACTATCCGAGCGGCGAGTTTCAGTTTCAGGAGGCGAGCCTCTGGAAGAGCTTCGTCGTCAAGCTTCGAATGCTCTTTGCTTATCCTTGGGAGAGGGTCAAGAAAGGAAGTGTCTTGACCATGACATTGCGCTGCGAGGTTTTGATCCATTCTCACATTTTGCTTTTGATTTTGTGTATTTACAGTGTTCAGTGTTGAATTTAAAAGAGTTGTGGTTTTTGATTTTCCAGATAGCTGATCAGTTAAAGAGTCGATTCTGTAGTGGATTATCGCTACCTCAAATTTGTGAGAATTTTGTGAAAGCAGCATGTGATCCTCGAATTGCTGGTGTGTATCTTCAAATTGAGAGCTTGAACTGTGGTTGGGGTACAGTGGAAGATGTTGTGAATTGTGATTATGTGTTTCGAACTTCAATTTGTGTTTGAAGATGTGCATTTGAGCTTATATGGATTGTGACAGGTAAGTTTGTTGTCGCATACACACCTGCGTGTAGGTGGGTTTGTAATGCTACTAGGCAGGTGATCACTCTATGACATTTGCTTTTCTTTGTAATTGTACATACCGCCTATATCACATACCGCCAAGCATAAGCAACGACCTCGTACGGGGTCCTCATGACATGGTAGGTCTCGCCTACGATATGCATCTGGTAGACCGACACCCGAGCTACCTCGCCATGGTGGAGGTCGGCCGGTATCTTGCGAGGAGGCCACCCTCCCATGCTCTCCAAGAGGCTTCAAGAGAAGCAATATGTGTATTATTGTCCCACATCGGAAATATAGAATAGAATGGGACTTCCTTTAGCTATAAGAGGAAGTCCTCCCCTTCTTGGAAATGGATGGGATCCATGATCCCCACACTTGTATCATTGCAAAGGCTACTTGGCCTCACTCGTAGTGAAATCTCTCTAAGTGGACGTAGCATTGCCTCAAGGGCAAGGTGAACCACTATACATGTTTGTGTGTCTCTCACTCTCCCCATCATGATCCATACTTAGTTCCGTTCCGTATTCTCACACAGAAACAGTAATATGATATCAATGTTGTGTTTAGATGTGGAAATTGAGTGATACAGTTATGGGAATTGATAAGACTTCTTTGACGATGATTGATTTTTGATGGGTTTGAAAGAAGAAGGAGGAGGAGGAGGAGGAAAGGGAATTGGAGGTTCGAAAGAGGACAAAGACATCCTTTTTTTTTTAATCATTTTATTGTGAAAATTTCCGTTTTGCCCTTTTTGTGGGTTGAAAAAACTAAAAAGCGGGCCCCCATGTTGGCTCCAACTCAGCAGCTGACGTCATGTTTCGAGCCAAATTTAAATTTTGGACTCGGGTGATGTCATTTGAGAGTATAGGGACCATTGTAATCAATTTTCAGAAAGAGAGACCAATCTGATTTTAGGCCCAAAGTTCAGAGGAGTAAACTGAATTTAATCCTAGATAAAATGCTAGGTTGTTCTAAATTTTTATTTAGGATTAAATACTTGTTACTCCTCAAACTTTTGCCTGAAAAACAGTTATGTCCCTCGCCTTTCAAATTAAACTGGATAGTCCTTATTCTCTCTAATTCTCACACAACAGGTCCAAAACAGGTCTAAAATGACTATTCTACCCCCAAGATCCTTTTTTTATTTTTTTCTCTCTATTTTTTTTAATTTCTCTCTATTTTTTTTCTCTTTTTATTTTTTCTGCTTTTTTCTGGCTGGTTCTCTCTCTCTCTCTCTCTCTCTCCAGACCTTCATATCATCCATTTCTCTTTATTTTTTTCTTCTTCTTCCGATTCCTCCCCCTTTGGGTTTGTTTGGCTCCAATTTTGCTGCAGCTGGTCAACAGTCTCTTTTCTTGCGCGGGCGTGCCAGCACCGTTCGGGTGCGGTCGTCGGGGGTGTCCCTTGACCTGACTTGTTTCAAGCAATTGTGGACGAGGAGAGCACCAACCTCGTCGTGGGATTCTTTGTGCCTCGTGGTGAGGACTTTTGCTAATCTTCTTGCGTCACCAAATCGATACTCGATGTTGTAGATCGAGCAGAGCGAGAACCACCGGGAAGTAGAGAGAACTTGCTAAAGCGTGACTTTAGCTTGGCTGGGTTGCTAGGGCGTTACCCTTGCTTGGCTGGTTCTGTAACCGTTGTGGTCGCGGCACTACCGTCGGCTCCCGAGGAGACTAGGACCGAAGCACGTTGACAGAGGGTTTGGTGGCACTGAAAGTCGGCTTCTGAGAAGACTAGGACTAGGAGTGAGATCACCGGTAAGAGAAAGAGAAGGAGAGGAGTTGCTCTTAGAGAGGTTGCTCTAGAGAGAACTTAGATCATCTTAGAGATGTTGTTGTTGTGTTGTGAATGTGTTTGTTAGAATGAGAGGAGAAGGTGTTTATATAGGGAAGAAAAAGAAGAGTGAAATGATGAGTGGAAAAAAAATAATGAAAGTAGATCTAAGTTCACTTGTAAAATATGGAAAAGATAGAGAAAAGATGAAATGAAAGCAAAGCATGAAGGTGCAGCAACATGGAAGTGGTGATGATCTATTAAAGAGATTGTAGAAGAAAAATATATCCAAGGAAAAAGAGAAAAGCATCTAGCTTTCTTCATGTGGGTAGGAAACATGAACATGTGAATATTGAGCTGGTTTTAGGTCAGTTTCTGCCCCTTTATTCCTTCAATTATTTCTCCAACAAGACTTCATTATATGCTTTCGGCTTCTTCATATGAAATGTTCCACTATGCGTGTAGATCATCCTAACAAATTTTCAGATTTTTATTCCATGTGGTTGGGCCGAAAATGCTGCTGGACCTATTACAGGTCCAGTTTTCCAGTTTTGCTTCTGTAGAAAATTGGGCTGATTGTTTGAAGGCCTTCCACTCAAATAAAACTCTTGCACTGTTCATAAGAAATGATCCTTGGGCTGTCTAGAATGGATCTGGAAAGTTTCAACTCATTTCAAGTTCATTTGGTCAGTCTGCCGCCCCTCCATCCTTGTTTAGCTCGGTTTCTCCTAGCCGAAGTAGGAAAATGTGCTAAAGTTGACTTTTCATGTTTCCATAGTAGGCTTTATTTAGCCTCTAAATATATATTTCGAGCTTGTCGACAATATATAGCTTGAGCCACTGACATTGGCTCAATTTCTCCAACACATGCCTTGTCAGGCCAAAATGTTCATTTTGGGTCCAAACATTGCCTCCCAGACCTTGAAGTCAAAGGTCCTCGTCTTGACTAAAGAGGTCTTGAATCAACACTGCTCTTATAATGTCGTTGCTTCAAAGTCGTTGTTCCAAAGCCACTTGTATTGGCTTGACTGTTTCCATATAGGCCTATAAATAGGCCATAAAGCTTGAATGCCACTACTGAATTGCCTTTGGCATGAACTGACGCTTCCTTTGCCAACTTTATTGCCCCCCATGGATCTAGCGAAACTTGGGCAGGTTGTAGGCAATCAAAACTTTAGCGTGCCCCCCATGCGAAGGAGACTGCTTTTGATCGCGAATGAGGATCCTTCTCTTCCTTGGTGGTAGCTTCGCCATGTGTATAGCAACAAGTATCTGCCTTGTTTGCTGGCTCTCTGTTGATTTTCTCAAATGTAGGTGTTGGAGCAGCTTTCCTGGCTAGATCAAGGCCTATAGTACTTGGCGAAATAAGATGCAAAATAGCAAACTGTTTGCTTTCATTTAATCCTTCGCGAGTCTTATGCCAAAGAGGATGATTGGATCATGGCTATCGTCATCATGACGTGTGACCAATTGAAACCACCATATTTTGCTGCAACTTTAGCATCTAAAACCGCATCGGTTTTAATCATGTTTTATTTAAAAAACATCAGGCCACTATGCTGGCCCTGCGGTGGTAGGAAAATGTTGAATATCTTCACTGTCGCCTTAGATGCGATTCTCAAGATGGAATAATGACTCATTAATTATCAACTAGGGCCACTCACTGGCCCAACTAATAAATTAATCTCCAAACATATTTGAGCTATAAATCAAAGCGTATTGGAGAAGTATCTTCACTGTCGCCTTAGATGCGATTCTCAAGATGGAATAATGACTCATTAATTATCAACTAGGGCCACTCACTGGCCCAGCTAAATTAATCTCCAAACATATTTGAGCTATAAATCAAAGCGTATTGGAGAAGTATCTTCACTGTCGCCTTAGATGCGATTCTCAAGATGGAATAATGACTCATTAATTATCAACTAGGGCCACTCACTGGCCCAGCTAATAAATTAATCTCCAAACATATTTGAGCTATAAATCAAAGCGTATTGGAGAAGTATTCCTTGCGACCTAGAAATGGCATCCAAGAAACCATTCGTTATCGATCAGGCAGATGAAATCACTGAGAAAGCCGCATTCGCCTGGCGAACTAACATGAGTGTTCGATGTAGAAGTCAGAACGGAGAGGAGAGAAGTCGACTGATGGGCTTTGGTGGCGGTGATAGTCAAGCGAGTCTGGGTCCCACACCTCGCGATCGTTTGCCAGATGATGCTATGGCCTATTATGGGCTTCCCATCCGCCGTCCCATAGCGGCTCTTCGGCAGGTGCCTGGTGATTTTAGCAGTTGGGGACCAAGGAGGAAAGTGGGCTACTGGCCTACCGTCGCTCTCGAGGAAAATATTTGGTATCAGGAGGTCCGAGCGAAAGATTTGGCCCGATGGGATGCGGTGGGTATCACCTAAACCATCGATCTATGCTTCTGTCTTCCCAATAATACTAGCCCTGCACCGCTAGCTGCCGCTCTTTGCTTCTGGAACACCTCCAGCAATACATTCGATTTCCGGTTTGGGCAGATGAGCATAACTCTGCTGGATGTTCTTACCATCACGGGGTTGCCCATTAACTTTGACCCCTATGTGCATGGTCAGTTTGATGGCACTCAATTTTCTTTGAGAATGGATATGGCTGGTCGAGGGCATCACAGCAGATCCTACCCATCCTGGCGCGAATATTACTGCACCCGGCGTGACCATACAGGAGGTATCGCATTCCTGGAATTCTGGCTTTGCAAATTTATCTTTTGCACTTCTTCCAACAAACCTACCGGACCTTGGAATTCTCTGGCCACTGCTCTCTACAATGGTATTTGCGTTGGCCTTGGGCAACCTGTATTGGGTGCGTTATATCGCTCCCTTTATAGAGCCGTAATGCGCCCATTTGATACCGAAATTAGTGGCCCCTTCTGGATCCTTGCCTCTTGGCTGCAGATTTATTTCCCTCTCTTCCGTCGCGGTGATATTCCAAAGGAACCTCCAGTTGATTCCCTTTTGGGGAACTGGCTTTGCCGCAACGTAAGGTATCGAGCTCCACCCTACTCCGAGTGTTTTATTTACTTGTACTTGCTGGGAGAGATGCCGGACCCAAAAATAGTCCTTTCTAGGCGATTCCTTCCTCCCCTTGATGATGGCTTTCTGCCCAGTGGACGGGATCATAGCGAAAGAGCCTTCCTGGCCTTTCGTCGCGCCATCTCCTGCTTGGATATTCGTCTTGCCACTGAACGCGTAAGTTATGAGCTCTATGCCCCTAACCATTTTGCTCGCCAATTTGGGTTGGCCCAGTTGGTACCCTGGCCTCTGGTTGATTCTGCCAATTACTACACCTCTTGGCGGAGATTAGCCCCACCTGGGTCTGCCCCCTTTCAGAGTCAGTTTACTTTGATAGTGATTCCCCCTTGGGTCAGAGCGCTGTACCCCCTCAACGATGTCGACGATGATTATGCTGATTGGTGGAAAGAAGTGTCCGTGAACTGTTGGGACCTGCCACATGACGAACTCTTCGTCCTGATCTTTCGTGGCATGAGTAGTCCTGGTCCGGAGGACCGCAAGATTCTTGAGCGCTTCTCCAACCCTGCAGCACAACCCCCGCGACCTATTCTACCTTCTCGCTCATCGCGTCCAGGGATACAAATCCACGAGCCTAGGGCAACAGTAAGTTTTTGTCTTTCTTCACCATTCCTTTTCCTTGTGTTGATTTTCCCGCTCTTATTCCTGAGTGTGTTTTGCAGCAAACTACCTGGAGCAGGATAGCCTCTGCTCAGGCGGGGAAACAAAAGGCAATAGCAGAGGAGACTTCTGAGGGAGAGTCTTCGCATGATGAAGATCTCGCTGAGGTAATTTAGTTAAGAATGATCCCAAACTTGTATATTTGGTGCTTCCCTCCTTTTTGAGTTATGACTCTTTTCTCGTACAGGCCACTGCTGTCTTTGCTTGCAAATGCGATCGAGCTCAATTCGTCGAAGAGAGTTTTGAAGATGACGAACCTCTGGGAATGTGATTGGTAAACTCCGACCCCGTCTTATCCTTTTTAAATTTTAGAATCTGGGCAGGATCTTCACTATGTATCTTTTGACAGGTTCGTCAAAGGACCACTAATCCCTCTCGCCTGAGCGAGGCTGGACCCTCAGCCACTGTAGAAAAGCCAACTCTCTCGCTAGTTCAAGCATCAACTAACCCCGTGGCGCCTCTTCCGTCTCCCACATCTACAGAGCATCTGCAAGGTCCTACCATTCTAATAACGATCTCCGATGACGACTCCTCGGAGCATGAAAGTGTGGAAAGCCACTCTGAGGATTCTGCCGCTTATGAGGAACTGATGACGACAGAGATTCTCGCGGCACTAAGGGTCCAAGAGGTGAATGAAGTGAGGCCTCTTCCTCTTGGTGACCACGTACCAGATATTGACCCGACAACTCGAGAGGTAAGCCACTGTTGGCCAATGCTTTCCATTTCCCTTTTGATCCAACCCCACTCTCTGACATTTCTGAATCTAACCAAGATTCTGTTTGTACCGAGGAGGTGGCTACAAACGCTGAGGGTCCTATCGGTCGGACAGTCGCCCAAGAGATGAAAAATGATACTGACGGTGGTGGTGCCCCCCAAGTCTTGCGAATAAATGAGACAACTGTCGAAGTCGAGGGCCCTGTGCTTGAATCTGCTCCACTTGCCCATGGTGAGCCTCGAGTTGAGTTTCCAGATTCTCCCGCGGCTGAAGGGACAGACCAACCTATTGAAGATGAAGAAACTGAGGAAGCTGTCCACCCTTTTGCATTGGTGGTTCGTGATCCTGTGGCGCCTCCGCCGCCTCCTACCAGATTCGAGAGATTGATGAGGGTGTTAGAGGTAACTCCTCCTTCTGCTGTGGATGAGGCTAAGATGGTGCTTCACGAACATCTGGGTCCTCAGGTATTGGAGACTGACATCCTCTCGCGAGTCTTGGAAGCCCTAAGGTATCTTTGCCAGGAGAAGGCATTGACCCTGCAGCAATTTAGTGCCATTGACGATCTGCTGAATGAACTTGGTGAGGCCCGCCAACGTCAACCGGCCGCGAACGCCCAGGCTCACGACACTCGAGAGGCTTTGAATAGCCTCTCTCGAGAAATGGACATCTCTCGCGGTATTTTTAAATGAGCGAACCAACCGCCTGCGGGAACTACAAATCCAAAGGTCCGATTTCAAACTTCGGATCGAGGACCTCCATACCGGTTTAGCCTTTGTTGAAAACGCGATTGCTACAGAAGAAGCCCAACTCGATGAACCTCTGGCTGCTTCTGAAGAAATGGGCCGCAACCTGGCCCATCTCAGAGAACGGGCCACTCAGGCCGAAGCTAGTGCTATTGCGGCGAATCTCCGCGTGGAGGAACTTTGCTTGAAATTGAGCTTTGCGGGCCAATCTCTGTAGGCCCCCTCGAAAACCGTTCGGTCTCCTCACATACTGTTAATCCCTTCTTTTCCGAGATTTAAGGCATTTATCACTCGTTGAAAAACAACAGTCGTGAAAAAATAATCTTGTGAAAAGAACAGTTACCTCCTCGAAAACCGTTCGGTTTCCCCACATGCTATTAATCCCTTTTTTTCTTGAGATTTGGAATCACTAATCTCGATTTATTGACATCGGTTTTGAAATAGAGCTTCATTCAAGGGTGGGGATTTGCCTGAATTCCCTATAAATAGTTGTATTTCGGGAAGGGAATACTCACAACAATTTTTCTGAAATATTCAAGAAATGGCCTTTCAGTCCTTGCTTCTTTTTCTCCTTCTTCACAAATCTTCCCCTCATGAAATGACCTTTATCCTCTAAATTTTAGGCTTTATGGCGTAATCTTAAGCCTGGGTTAGGCCTCATGGCGTAATCTTAGGCAACCCCTTGTTTCGTCCTTCTGGAGTTCTGCAACAAAAATGCCAGGCTTCAGATTGGTTTAGAAACGCGAGGGGGCTCCGAGTGTGGGATCCACGATCATGCGAGATCATCTTTGTCATAATCCTACACATGGAGCAAAACGGAGAAAGGGAGGACGGCCACTCTGAGGTTCGTCTTTCCTCCTCTGTTTCCTTCCTTCTGGACCCGGCCCGTGTTGTGCCCTCCAGATGGAAGGGGCTTTGGTTCTCACCTCCTTCTCCCCCTTTCTCTTCTTGATAGAATCTTGGAGGGATGAGAAGGGATGGACTCTTTGAAGGAATGGGTTCAAGCTACAGAATGGTTGTTCCTGTACTTCACGTCCAGCTAATGGTGGTTACCAAGGCTAGAGGGGGTGCAGAGACTCAAGCTGATATTCGGTTCCTTCACTCTCTGCCCCTCTAGGAGATAATGGCGCGGCTCAACCCGGCTTTGGATTCCATAGCTGCTTCCAATTGAGGGGGCTTGGAGGCTCCATTTTCTTTCACTGGAGTCTCCCCTTCTCATGAATAATGGTGTTGGCCAAGCCTATGTTGTATTCCTCTACCGCTTCCATGTAAAAGGGGCGCGGGGGCTCCGTTACTCCTCTTTTTCCTTCCCTGAAGTCTGCCCCTCTTTGAGATAATGGCGCGGCTCAACCCGACGTTGGATTCCATAGCTGTTTCCACTTGAGAAAAGATTCAGAAGATATCCGAAGATTCATGTTTTGTATTCTAGCCACTTTTGGCTTTGTAAATAATGTACTGCTTTTGGCCGCAAAGCCACTTTATGAATATAATAATATTTTCTTATCCTAATATCCAAATATCCGTGAGAAGCTGTGTCAACGTGTCTCGCAAGGCCCCAAATATAGGCCCCCATAGTTGTATATCGAAAATAATATGAACTTTTAAAATATGCTCAGCGTCAAAAAAAGCCTTGCGACGAGGGTTACGTTTTGAGAAAATATGTATCTTTTGGATCCACTTGCTGGCTCCCAACTCAAAACTCTTAGCGCCAATAATTCCTTCTTTTCCGAAATTTAAGGCACTAATCACTCGTTGAAAAACAACAGTCGTGAAAAATAATCTCGTGAAAAGAACAGTTACCTCCTCGAAAACCGTTCGGTTCCCTACATGCTATTAATCCATTCTTTTCCCAGATTTAAGGCACTAATCACTCGTTGAAAAACAACAGTCGTGAAAAATAATCTCGTGAAAAGAACAGTTACCTCCTCGAAAACCGTTCGGTTCCCTACATGCTATTAATCCATTCTTTTCCGAGATTTAAGGCACTAATCACTCTTTACTGACACTCAGTTTGACTCTTCTTTTCAACCGTCCATCCAAGGGTGGATATTTGCATGCCTATATCTTCCTCCACAATCTCCAATCCCAAAACCATTTCATCAACTCCAATATTTCTAACAGCAATCTTTCTTAATTACTTGTCACCACCATTCTTCAATTCTCGCATTCTCTCAATCCTTCACCAATGGAACCACAAACCCAGCAACCAACCGAGGATGGAGGAAGTAACAAAGCAGCCGGGAGTAGTGCTAACATGCTTTGTAGGCGGAACAGGTGGAATCCCACTACAGATCAGATAAGAATCCTCAAGGAGCTTTTCTACAATAAGGGAGTTAGGTCCCCAACTATAGAGCAGATTCAGAGGATCTGTCTCCAGCTGAAATGGTACGGCAAGATCGAGTTCAAGAACGTCTATTTTTGGTTCGTGAACCAAAGGGCTCGGGAGAAGCGGAAGAAGAGGTCCACTTCGGATGTTCATGTGCCCATGCAAAGATCAGGGCTTGTTGATGATGACAATGGTACCAATTGGAAACCTGAGGATCAGTATATTAACTTCGAATCTTCTGCATCTGCTTCTGCTTCTTCAGCTGGTATGATTGCTTTTAACGGGCAGATGGGGAACTATGGTGGTTATGGATCTATGAACATGGAGATTGAAACCCTTCCTCTGTTCCCCATGCATGGTGAGGACATCTTTGGTAACATGAAGACTACTTCCGATGGAGGTGGCGGTCACGGTGGTGGCTCTCACATTTCCCTTGAGCTCAGCCTTTCCTGCGAGGGCAAAGCTGGAAAAAGTTTCTAGAGCCGCTGACTCGGCTTAGTAGCTTTGCGAGTGTAGGAACACTTAGAATTGCCCCTTAAGAGTTGTATTAATGATTTTTTTTTTTTTTTTTTTTTTGTTAGGCTAAATGGGCTTAGTATTGTATAGTGTTGCCCCTTAGTGTTGCTAGGCATAGAGAAGAAATGATTATGGGCCTCAAAAACAGGCCTTCATGAATGGGCTTCGCGAGTGTAGGAACACTAGAATTTCCCACGAAGGCTTATGCGAAGAGACTGGCTAATAAATTAATCCCTCACTGTTTTGACTCCTCAGTAATTATGGATTGCACTAATTTTATTTATTTATTTATTTATTTATTTATTTTTTCTTTTTTATAAGTAGTTGAATTCAATAAGACAATGTGAATCAAGGTTTAGACATGCGGCCCAAGTATAGTCGCCTAGACACAAATTTTCTTTCAAATCCTTTGGGCAACCTTACTGAAATGGCCAGGTGGGGGAGGGCGAACAAGAGAGGCAGAATCCATTTTGGCATGAGCTACTCCCACATAGTGGTTTAGGCCCATTTGCACGCACTTCTGGATTCAAGAACCTGTCATGAACGTTGTCCCCTTTCTAGACACCATTTCACATAGGCTATACTTACTAAGATGAGAAAGGTCATAAGTGTGAAGACAGTTCAACAAGTGTTAATAAAAGCCGCCCTTAACCTTAAGGGACCTGAACTAGGCACCAATAAGGAGTTTAGGCCAATATTAACAAAAGAGACTTCACCTATTCCGTTATGATTCACAACCCCTTTACCAAATTCAACTTCTTTTTTTTTTTTTTTTTTTTTAATGAAAAGAAAACTAGAAACGAAAAATTAACAGAAAATTAAAAGCAAAGAAAGAAAGAAGCTAGCAGCACCATGTTTGGCTAACCTCTAGAAGACCACGGGGGAGGCCATCTATGCTTCATTCCAAGCTCCGATGTATCAAAATTTGTAGGGTAAAAATCCCTCCTGTGAGAGCTTATAGGAAAAGAACAAAGATACTTCTCGTTGAAGAATTTGGAGGAATTTGGCTCGTGAGAGGGGTAATCTTGCCCCCCAAGTATCTTTGTTGGTTGACGAAGCATGATCTTCAATTGCACTTTTGGAGATGAAGATGTTTCAAGATCGGCTTTGTCGCCAACTACCATGTCATAGAACATGGTGTCTTCAGGATTAGCCACAGATTGGCCATTATAGACGACCACTTGCTGGTCTGAATTCTCCATATCAAGAGCTTCACTTGCTGGATAATTGTAAACAAGAGTTAACTTGTCATTGATGATACTCAAATTTACAGTTGCGAAGGACAACTTGGCCACTAGAATAATTGTTCTGGCCATTCATGCAACGTGGGTTGTAGATGTGCCCTCCACATATATCAAAGCCACCGCTTGGCCTTGAAGAATATATGAAGAACTTCAAATTAAATTGATTAATAAAGCCACATATTGGCTTCTGTAGACCACAACTTAATTGATAATTAAGTTGGTCCTGATTTTGATCATCTTCCCCATGACGTCCAGTAGCAGAGTCACAATTAAAATGATCATGAACTTGCTTCTTTTGATCAAAGGGATGATCATGGGCCATATCTTGCCCCCCATGCATCTGATCAGTGGCCACGTATTTGGCTTGATCAGTGGAGAAATCACATATTTGTTCAGAGACAATTTTCTTGTCCGAAGAACAATCTTGTGGACCATCTTCTCCATAAGCAGCCTCTATGTAAGGCTGTGATTCAACAATGGGCAAGCTACTTTCTTCTTCTGCGACGGGCTGGTCGAGAGGAAGGTTTTTGCTTTTAAATTGATCGCCTCTTATAGGCAATTCAATTTTGGTAACACCATCTTCGCGCGCCGCTTCTTGACTTTTCAAGGAGCTCTGTTGCTTTGTGTTGATGGCGTCAACCTCCCCATGTTGCGAATCCACATGAGTTGCAGTCAGATTGGCGTCATTCTTGTGCATGGTCGCGGACTCCGATGAGGTCTGTTTGTGCTGGGTCGCGACGACATTCATCGACTGCTGGTGGTTTTCTTCGGCTGGTTGGGTCACGTCGGCCAGCTGCTCCCAAGTCTGCCACGGCTCTTGTTGGGCTGATTGGAAAAGTTCATCCATCCTCTTCTGCTGCGCCGCCAGGACCTTTTTCAAATTCGCATAATACGAAGCAGTGTTATGTTGAAAGATAGCAAGTCGCTCCTCTATGCTCGCATTCTCCGGAATGGGAATGGGCACATAGCCTTCTATCGTCGCCATGACTTCAGAAAATTTCTTTTGGTAAAGATTTTCCTCTGGCATCCCAATGATGGTGAACACAAAAAGACTCTGACGTAGTCCCACTGGGCGTGCCAAAATGTTTGTTTTGAAGCCTGGTGGTTGAATGTGCTTCAAGAGAAAAGACTCTGATGTTGTCCCACCGGGTGTGCCAAAATGTTTGTTTTGAAGCCCGATGGTTGAATGTCTTCAAGAAAAAAAAAATTCTAACCCTGTCCCACTGGGCGTGCCAAAATGTTTGTGTTTTGAAGCCCGGTGGTTGAATGTGCTTCAAGAGAAAAGACTCTGATGTAGGTCCCACTGGGCGTGCCAAAATGTTTGGCTCCAATTTTGCTGCAGCTGGTCAACAGTCTCTTTTCTTGCGCGGGCGTGCCAGCACCGTTCGGGTGCGGTCGTCGGGGGTGTCCCTTGACCTGACTTGTTTCAAGCAATTGTGGACGAGGAGAGCACCAACCTCGTCGTGGGATTCTTTGTGCCTCGTGGTGAGGACTTTTGCTAATCTTCTTGCGTCACCAAATCGATACTCGATGTTGTAGATCGAGCAGAGCGAGAACCACCGGGAAGTAGAGAGAACTTGCTAAAGCGTGACTTTAGCTTGGCTGGGTTGCTAGGGCGTTACCCTTGCTTGGCTGGTTCTGTAACCGTTGTGGTCGCGGCACTACCGTCGGCTCCCGAGGAGACTAGGACCGAAGCACGTTGACAGAGGGTTTGGTGGCACTGAAAGTCGGCTTCTGAGAGACTAGGACTAGGAGTGAGATCACCGGTAAGAGAAAGAGAAGGAGAGGAGTTGCTCTTAGAGAGGTTGCTCTAGAGAGAACTTAGATCATCTTAGAGATGTTGTTGTTGTGTTGTGAATGTGTTTGTTAGACTGAGAGGAGAAGGTGTTTATATAGGGAAGAAAAAGAAGAGTGAAATGATGAGTGGAAAAAAAATAATGAAAGTAGATCTAAGTTCACTTGTAAAATATGGAAAAGATAGAGAAAAGATGAAATGAAAGCAAAGCATGAAGGTGCAGCAACATGGAAGTGGTGATGATCTATTAAAGAGATTGTAGAAGAAAAATATATCCAAGGAAAAAGAGAAAAGCATCTAGCTTTCTTCATGTGGGTAGGAAACATGAACATGTGAATATTGAGCTGGTTTTAGGTCAGTTTCTGCCCCTTTATTCCTTCAATTATTTCTCCAACAAGACTTCATTATATGCTTTCGACTTCTTCATATGAAATGTTCCACTATGCGTGTAGATCATCCTAACAAATTTTCAGATTTTTATTCCATGTGGTTGGGCCGAAAATGCTGCTGGACCTCTTACAGGTCCAGTTTTCCAGTTTTGCTTCTGTAGAAAATTGGGCTGATTGTTTGAAGGCCTTCCACTCAAATAAACTCTTTCACTATTCATAAGAAATGATCCTTGGGCTGTCTAGAATGGATCTGGAAAGTTTCAACTCATTTCAAGTTCATTTGGTCAGTCTGCCGCCCCTCCATCCTTGTTTAGCTCGGTTTCTCCTAGCCGAAGTAGGAAAATGTGCTAAAGTTGACTTTTCATGTTTCCATAGTAGGCTTTATTTAGCCTCTAAATATATATTTCGAGCTTGTCGACAATATATAGCTTGAGCCACTGACATTGGCTCAATTTCTCCAACACATGCCTTGTCAGGCCAAAATGTTCATTTTGGGTCCAAACAGGGTTCCTATCCTTTTTTTTTTTTGAATGGTTGGGTTCCTATCCTTGTCCAACAGTATAGCTCTGCAGCCCTCTCTTCCCCAAACCCACTGCCACCGCCACCGCCGCCGTCACTAACTCTTCCTCGCCCATTCCCTCCAATTTGAAACCCTCAAAATCCTCGAATGGCTCGAATGGGCCTCCATCTGCAACCACATCTCCACTCTCGCCTCCACCTCCATGGGATTCTCCACCGCGCAAAAGGCCCAAATTCCATTCATAAAGTCTAAATCCGAGAGCCAGAAGCTTCTACATCAAACCACTGTTGTAGTCTCTGCCATCGCACCTATCGGGTCTCCGTTGTCCGATCTCCACTCCATCGAGGACGTATCGGAGATCGTAAATGCTTTCATTTTGGGCAAACTGCTTACCATCAACGAGCTTTGCGCTGTGCATAGAACACTCATAGCCACAAAGGTCTTAGCAGATTCTCATAGGTGTTGGTGTTATTGAGCTTGCTTCATCTTTATGTGATTTGAATTGAGAAATAGTAGGAGGATCTTGTGATCATTGAGGATCAAGATTCCGGGTCAGGTCGCCCCAAATCGAATCCCTCTGATATTGAATCCTATTCCAACTCCAGTGCATAGAACGATAGAGATTCGGAGTCCGATTGCGAGAGTGAAACCACTGAATCGAATTCTACTGATGAATTTGGGGCTTTCACCGGAAATGGGATGATGTTCAGAGTGGATGATATGGGTGGGCCTCCCGGCGCTGTTGGGTCTGAAGAAAGCTCCTCCGGTGGGTCCTGGTTGGGAGGGTGGGTTGGGAAAGGCAAAGAGCCTGAGAATTTGGGGTAGGCGGGTTGGGAGTGGAGCTCAGTGGAGGCAGGTTGGTTGGAAATTGGATCGGAGTTGGGTTGGTTGGAAATTGGATCAAAGTTGGGTTGGTCGGAAATTGGATCGGAGTTGGGTTGGTCAGAGCTAGAATTGGGGTTGGGGAACTGGAGCAGGGAGTTGTGGGAGGTTTAGGTGGTTGATGATGTTGATCGGAATCCGGTCATGGCAGCCATGATTTTCGGGTTAGGGAGGTGGGGCATCCTATCAACGATCCAGCCTATAGAGAGAAAAAAATAAAAAAAGGATCTTGGGGGTAGAATAGTCATTTTAGACCTGTTTTGGACTTGTTGTGTGAGAATTAGAGAGAATAAGGACTATCCAGTTTAATTTGAAAGGCGAGAGACTAAACTGTTTTTCAGGCAAAAGTTTGAGGAGTAACAAGTATTTAATCCTTTTATTTATTATAATTTATACTATTATTAAGAAAAAAGAGTTTGTTCTCTATAACTAAAATATTTTACCAATATAACCCTCACATATTAAAAAACTTTGAAACATAATTAATTAATAGGGATAATATATTAAATTGACAAAATAGAAATTAAAAGAATAAAAATAAAAGAAATAGCAGAAAACGTGTCTCATTACGACTTTTAACTTCTCTCCACACACATAATGTGTGATGCTTGTTAGTTATTATACTATTATTAAGACGAGATGTAGTTAGCCAAGATCAAATATTTGACAGAATTGTCCCTAAAATATATAAAAAAATTTGAGAAATAATTATATCATAAAGGCAATAATAACAATTACAAATAGACTTCTATTAAGAAAATAGACACAAAAGATCCACAACTTATTTATCTCTCCCATTACCTTCTCTATGCAATAACTGTCTTCTTGCATTACATTTTTTGTTTAAAAGTAATAATTACTTTTCACATATAGAGCATGTATGGAGAAATACCCGTTGTTAGATAAGGAGGTGAGATAGGGTTTTTGACAGGTGGTCTTTGGTTTTTGGGATCAGGGGTGGACATTTTGCTCCCCACATTGATCATCATTGAAGAATTAAACTCCTAAAATAGTACCTAAAAACATGGAGGGGTTATAAGGACGTTAAGAAATTCGTACAAGATACGTTACATATTATGGTTCATAGTCACATGCTATAATCCTTTGTACCCACTCCATCTTTATGAGATTTTTTAGAGAGAGAAAAAAAAAAGATTTATTACTATATTGATCACCCTAATCATTTGTTTTTTAACTTTATAACATTGTAACGGTTATATATAACGATCTCCGAAGGTATGGTCATGAACTATCTTCACCTCCCCATACCGCACGTATTATGCATGGATAATCCATGCATTGATAAACTATTGCCTTTCTCTTTTCTAAATGATAATATATATTGGTTTATAAAATTGACATGAGGGAGTTCAAGTTAATAAAATTGGAGATTCAAATGGAATCAGTGTTGAAGGAATTGTCCCATAAAAGTACCCCTCAAACTCTATCCTTTCTAAGGAATTGTCCCTTCAAAAACCCTTCTTACTTCTTTCGATACAATTACCAGGTAATTTATAAGATCATCTAATTGTGCAGGCTAGTGAAATACAATTAAGTTGTAAAAAAAACATTCATTTTTAAAATGGATTAAATACTTGTTACTCCTCAAACTTTTCCTTGAAAAACAGTTTAGTCCCTCGTCTTTCAAATTAAACTGGATAGTCCTTATTCTTTCTAATTCTCACACAACAGGTCCAAAACAGGTCTAAAATGACTATTCTACCCCCAAGATCCTTTTTTTATTTTTTTCTCTCTTTTTCTAATTTTTCTCTCTCTTTTTTTTTCTGCTTTTCTCTCTCTCTCCCTCAACCTCTCTTCTTCTTCTCTTCCTCTGCCATCATCGAAGACCACCACTTCCGGCCACCATCTCACAGCACCACCATCACCATTCGAATCCAGACCGAAACTTGAGCCAATCACGACCATACGTCGATCCCGGTCCCCACACGTACACCGCAAGCTCCAGCGCCACTTCTCCTCACCCTTCATCTTCTCCGGTGCTCCGATCATCAAACCGGAACTCATCACTTCCTTCACTCAATTCCTACACCACGGCCGGTGGATCAATCACTCTTCCTCCATCTTTATTCTCCAAAACCTCCCTGAAATACTCACTGAAAACCCTACAATTCTCATCCAAAACCCTCTCGTAGCTGCTCTCCATCTCCTTCAGCCCCGCCGTCTGGTTCCCACTCATCTTCAACAACGAATTCAACCCCGCCGGAAAAGCCACCGACGTGTCGTTGATCGAAACGTCTAATCCTTGTTCCGGCTGTGGAAGAAGGTCGGAACACCAGGTCGTCTGGCTTGAGATCGAATCCTAATTGTGGTCGAGGTGGAGCGATAGCATCGTCGTCGAATGCTGAGATGGAAGCCGGCGGCTCTGGTCGTGACGTCGTCGTCAATGTTGGGAGACGAGGCAATCGAGGTTTTTCTAAGCTCGATCTGGGTCAGATTTCGAGTTCTGATGATGAACCATTCTGGGTTGCTGCCGACATGGTCTAAGATGATGGTGATGTCAGGGTTTGTACGGTGCGGCGGTGTAGGTCTGGAGGGTCTGACGGTCTGAACGCAGAAGCAGAACGCGAGTCGGGGGAAAGATTGCCGGCAGTTCCTGGGTAGTCGACGTCAGGCGATCAAGAGGTCCTTCGAAGTGGTGTGGGGTGAATTTCTGATCTCTTCTGGAAGGTTCACAAAGGGTGATGAGGAAGACCTCCTCGAACAGTACCGGAGCCAATTCCGTCTGGGCGAGCGCCAGCTCAGATCGGAATATCTCTGGGATCCAGACGGCAGCGTCGATCGAGCGGCGGCAGAGGTCGTAGATGAGGGAGAGGAGGATGGCGGAGAGGGATTGGATTGCCTCCGCTTGGGGTAGAGAGAGAGAGAGAGATATATAGAGAGAGAGTGGGGGGGGAGAGAGAGTATAAAAAAAAAAGGGAGAAAAATTAAAAAAAATAGAGAAAAAATTAGAAAAAGAGAGAAAAAAAAAAAAAGGATCTTGGGGGTAGAATAGTCATTTTAGACCTGTTTTGGACCTGTTGTGTGAGAATTAGAAAGAATAAGGACCATCCAGTTTAATTTGAAAGGCGAGGTTCTAAACTGTTTTTAAGGGAAAAGTATGAGGAGTAACGAGTATTTAATCCTTTTAAAATTCATGTATTAGTCAAGTATTTAATTGTTAAAGAAATTGATCAGGTAACTCAAGTCTTCAACAATCAGCTAAGTCATACCACGAGATACAACTTTATCTCATTTTTGTGTTACATACCAGTCTCAAAAGAATATAAATCATAGATATATAAAATATGCATACATATATAGCATACAATTGCTCTCTACAAGAATAAATCCGAAAAACTTTCATGAAGAACATAAGCAAGGGAATATTAATTATTTGGTTCACTTAAAACAAAGACAAAGGAAATGTTTGAGCCCAAAAGTAATTTTGGCAAGATCCTTTAGTGGATTTAGCATAACGGGCCGATACCTGCGGCCCAAAAATAAGCCTACACGGGTTTGGGTTTCAGCTTCACCCATTCCGTGATCCATGAGGAAAACGAAACCTTATTGGAGTCGGGTAGCGAGGATTGAATAGGAAACTTCAATCAATATCCCTTCTATGACAAGGAACAGTCGAAACCCTAGGTATATATATACCAGGTTTTAAGGACGAAAAGGAACCTCTCTGATATCAATCAATCCTAGCGATTACAAAGCCTCCCCGGAGCAAACCTTCAACCTTGTTGAAACCCGGCGACCGTACTTCCAGTCCCAATCTCCCCAGGAGCCGACTGCGAGCGCAACCGCCACTGTTACTTCCAGCGAAGCAAGGGTAACGCCCTCGCAACCCAGCGAAGCTAAAGATACGCTTTAGCAAACCCCGCGCTTTCTCAAGATTTCCCAGTGATTGCTCTGCTCAACCTACAACGTTGAGTATCGATTTTGGTGACCGAAGAGATCACACCCGAAGTCCTTATCCGTAAGGCAAAAGTCCTTTTCCGAAAGGCTAGAGAAGAACCCTGTGACGAGGTTGGTGCTCTCCTCGTCCACAGCGCTTGAAGAAGAAGTCAGGTCAAGGGACTACCCCAACGACTGCACCCCGCGGTGCTGGCACACCTGCGCAATCACTCGCTCAAAAGAGACAGTTTGCAAACCAACTGGTTTTGGAGCCAAACATTTTGGCACGCCCAGTGGGACTCGAACCCACAATCGCCATGAGGCCTTATTTTATTTAACAGTTTACATTTTCAAATTCATAGACAATATGTGTCAAGAATATATATATAATGGCCTATGCATGAGGCCTTTTTTTATAACAGTTTTTTGAAGAATATTCAGAAACTTTCATTCATAAAGTGGCTTTGCGGGCAGAAGCATTACAAATCAAGATAATTACATTTGCGGTTTACAAGGCCAAAAGTGGCTTAATAATCATAAGAGTTGTAGATCTGCTGAAAATTTATGGATCTTGTGATCTTGTGGTGACAAAGGGGGTGGTTGAGCTTTGGTCATGAATACTCTTCCTCTCTTCACCCACATGCTCCTTTGAGGTGAGTCACAGCTGCTCTCATTTGTATTGGAGGCAGAAGGAAGGAAATAATCTATCCTAAACCTTCTAGTGGATTACCCTCAGAGATGGAGATGGTCTGCAGGAGAGCGTGACTCACAACCACATCTACCTCCAGGGGAATGACAGAAGTCTGACAGTCTGTTCCCGGAGGTAGGCTGCGAAAGAAGAACAACCGGCCTCGAGTGGCCTTCCTCCATTCTTTCGCCTGCTCCAACGCGAGAAATCTGAGGAGAGGGATCCCTCAGAATCAGGTTCCGCCGCGTTAGAAGCGCCGCGTGTTCTTCAACCTAATGGAAACCGGGGAATTCCATCCGGGTTTCCAAAGACCCAAGACATGCAGATGGACCTGAGATTAGGCCATAAGACCTACCCAGGCAGTGAGATTAAGCCATAAAACCTAAGGATTTGAGGTTGAGGCTGAGATAGTGAGGAGAAGATTTCAGAAACAAAAGGAAGAGAAGTAGGGTTTGTGAAACTATTACTGTCAGAGCCATATTTGCTTGAGTTTGTCTTCTCGGAGCGCAGGTATCTATAAGACCAGTCTCAGTGGTCTTAACTGCGCGTTGGGCAGTTGGAATATGTTCAACGCCATCAATATGAGTATCGTTGGAATTGAATGCAAAGATCTCGGAAATGAAGATAATTGAAAGCGCGTGGGAAGCGGGACAGTTTCCAAGGAGGTAACCGCTCTGTTTCGAGATTATCTTTTCAAAACAGTTTCAAAAGCAATAAAAGCAAATTAAATGCTAAATTGCTTGAAAAATAAATTGAACAGATATTTGGGCCAAGCAATGTGGGCTAAATATTTAAATTATTAATAATTATATTGTTCGTACAAATATGGGCCTGGAATTAGAATATCAGAGGCCCAGAAGTCTTCGACCTGCATGGGTCAAGCGAAGAAAGAGCTCGTCCAGGCGAAAACTAGCATCCGCGGCGGCTTGTGCGGCTTGTTGGGCAGCTACTCGAGCTTGGGCCAGTTCTTGGGACAGCACCTCGAAGGCAGCAATGGGTTGTTCTAATTGAGGCTCCGCATGGACGAGCCTAGCAGTGACATCAGTCAACCGGGCCTGAAGGGCCTAAATCTGGGACCTTAAATGGTTCCTCTCGATCGTCAGATCCCTGATGAGGTCAGCTTGGTCACCCAAGAAATCGCGCGAATTGTCTGTTTGTTGATTAAGGGTCCGG
The DNA here is from genome assembly GCF_958449725.1 of Rosa rugosa. Classification (NCBI taxonomy): domain Eukaryota; kingdom Viridiplantae; phylum Streptophyta; class Magnoliopsida; order Rosales; family Rosaceae; genus Rosa; species Rosa rugosa. The sequence continues at coordinate 28,360,593 of NC_084826.1, forward strand.
TAGTGTGCTTCGGTTTGCCTGGCTTGAGCGCTCGCGACCGCCCTCTCATTGAGCCCTTGCGGGAGTTGCTGCAACAGCTGGTCAACCTCGCGAAATTGATCTTCAGAGACGGCGCCCTCGCAGAGAAGCACTCTCAGATATTCCAAAACTTTCGCGGGCGCCCCAGGGATTAGAATATCAGGGCCCAAGAGGCGGCGAAGACCTTCTCTGGCGTCGTCTACAACCCCATGTGGGGTCACTTCAAGCACGAGAGCTAACCGTTCTAAAGTGGACGGAGTGGGTTCCTCAGCAACAGGGGCCTCAAGAGGCTCCGCAACAGGTACTGCTTCTGGCATTGGCTCAGGCAGTACTCCTATCTCCTCGACTTCAATGACTTGGGGGGCATGAGGAGCAGGTTCTTCACCAACCACATTGGGAGCAGGTTCAGCAGGAGCCTCATCCGCTATTTCTCTGACTACCGCTTCTGCATTTGGACCCTGGAAAGAAACATCTTCAGAATAACCAAATCAAAGATAAAGACAAAACTTCTGGTTAAAAGAAGTACCACTTCAGCTGGTAGTTCGCGGGAGTCTGCTGTTGGTATTGGGGCAGTCTCACCGGAAGTTGGACCTGAGTCGGGTACTCCTGATTCTAGAAGGAGAATTGGTTGCTCGCGGGGAATATGGAGAAGTGGCAGCCTTTCTTCAGGCTCATGTGAACTGTCATCTACGACTTGCGCCGGAACTACAACCAACTGCATGTTGCTTGCAGCATTGATTGCAGAGAGAGGGTCACCAGTGTTTTCTTGGGCTGACGTGCCAGATACACCTTCGCCGGCGGCAGAGGAGCCTTCTCCAACTTGCCTCGGAAACCTACGATGAACCTGAAGCAGAGAAACGTTCTCATATATGGCAAAACAAAATGTCAATACCCACTTTAGAGAGGAATATTACCGATCGATCAGCGACTGGTTCATCTGTTGCCCAAGGACCAGTCCGGAATTCAGCGCGACTGCGTTTGCGTGCTAAAGCAGCAGCGATCTGGCAAACAAACCAAATTAGAATTTGAGAAGGCTGCCAAATTATGCTTGTTAAGAAGAAAGTCCTTACAGTTTGAGGATCATCATCATCAGAGGAGGAGTCCTCTACTTCAAGCTTGCTCAGCTTTGCTTTCTGTTTAGCGGCCGAGCCAGTGGCTGGAGGAACACCTGCGGCGCGATGGCTTGAAGGCGGTGCGCGCCCCTGTTATGAACTTTGAGTTAAGAGTTTGGAGTTGGAAATGATCAAGGAAACAATGAATATGAACTTACCTCTGGAGGAGGCTCGCGAATTACAATTCCAGCCTGAACCAAGCGTGGGACTCGCGCGGGTCGCGGGGCCGGTTCAAGTGGTGGAGGTCTTTCTTCATTTTCATGGAAGCGAGCGAGCTCTTCAATGTCAGCATCGTAAGGATATCTCAGTTCTTCGAAGATGGCCGCGAAGAGTTCGTCATCTCTTTACCTCCAGCAGTTAACAGAGACTTCCTTCCACCATTGGTCATAATCTTCAGCGGTCCCGTCTATGGGGACGATATCAGCCGCCCAGTCAGGGAGATCGACCAGCGCAAGCATGCTTTGTTCGGGCGGAGGTCCAGTTAAGGGGCCAATCCGGCGCCAAGAAGTGTTGTAGTTCCAGGCATCATAGAGGGGAAATGGCACCAATTGGACGAGGCCAAACTGGCGAGCAAAGTGATTAGGAGCATAAAGCTCATAGGTGAGTTCATCAACAACGAGCCTAATATCTGAACAAGAGATCGCGCGGCGAAAGCCAAGCGCGCGCGATCGCTGCGATCGCTATAACCAGGTGCTCCAGGAAGGAACCCATTTTCAAGAGGAGCGGGGAATCTTCTATTAAGTATTAAGTCGCAGTACGGCATTTCATGCAGGAGGTACAAGTATGAGAAGCACTCAGAATATGGTGGAGATATGTACCTCGCCTCACGACAAAACCATTGACCAAGAAGGGCATCAGTTGGTGGTAATAGAGGGATGTCGTCGCGGCGGAAGAATGGAAAGTAGGTTTGAATCCAGAAGTCAAGAATCCAAAACGGGCCAGAAATGCTAGTCTCGAAGGGATGCATTGTGGCCTGGTATAAAGTGCGATAGAGGGCACCCAGCACTGGTTGTCCTAGCCCCACGCGGCGGCCGTTGTAGAGGGCCGTTGCTAGAAGAGTCCAAGCGCCAGTGGGCTTACAAGCGGAAGTACAGAAAATGAACTTGCAGAGCCAGTACTCCAGGAAAGCAATACCACCAGTCGCATTGCGCTCTTTGCGATAGTGGGTCACCCACCGCGGATAGGAGCCGCTATGAGCACTGCGACCGGTTTGGGCCATGGTGGCGGTGAAGGTGTCAGAATCAAATTGGACATGCAGGTAGGGCTCGCCATCGATGGGTAATCCAGTAATGGTGAGGATATCCAACAACGTTATACTCATTTGGCCAAATCGAAAATCAAAGGTGTTGGTGGCAGTATGCCAAAAGCAAAGAAAGGCAGCGAGTGGTGAGCGATTCCCACCGCGAGGAAGGCGAAAGCATAAATCGATGGTGTGGGTAATACCTGCCCTGTCCCAGTGAGCCAAATCTCGTGCTCTTACTTCACGATACCAGGAAAGCTCCTCTGGGCTGATTTTGGACGGCCAATGCCCTATTTTTGCTCGATGATTGTGTGCACCCCAACTGCTGAAATCTGCAGGGGTCCTCCGGAGGACTTGGGCGGGTCAACGAATGGGCAGACTATAGAGGACGATGGCGTCGTCAGGAATGGAGTCTCGAGGTGTCGGACCCAGCCCGGCGTGATGATTTGAAAGCCTGAGAAGCAAAGGTCTCTGGACGGAAGTATGAGCGCGACAGCGGGCACCGATTTTGACTCCCCAGGTGCGAGCGATGCCATCAGTGAGTTCGTCTTCCTGATCGATGATCACCTTCTTCGGCGGAGCCATTTCTGGGTTTCTGCAAAGTGGGTATGGAGCAGGAGTCTTTTTGGGTTTAAGAGACTGGAAGGGTTTCTGATGTGACAGGCCTAGAGTGGCTGCGGTATTTAAATAAAAGATTTTGTGAGGGAAACGATGCGACGAAAAGACGTTTTGCCAAGCGAATAGACGCAACCCTTATTAATTGCATCGTTTCGATCATCAGACGTGTCGTTTTAAGTCCCCTTCAATCAGTTACAAATATGGGCCTGATATCGGGGCCTGGGGGGCAATGTTTGAGCCCAAAAGTAATTTTGGCAAGATCCTTTAGTGGATTTAGCATAACGGGCCGATACCTGCGGCCCAAAAATAAGCCTACTCGGGTTTGGGTTTCAGCTTCACCCATTCTGTGATCCATGAGGAAAACGAAACCTTATTGGAGTCGGGTAGCGAGGATTGAATAGGAAACTTCAATCAATATCCCTTCTATGACAAGGAACAGTCGAAAACCTAGGTATATATATACCAGGTTTTAAGGACGAAAAGGAACCTCTATGATATCAATCAATCCTAGCGATTACAAAGACTCCCCGGAGCAAACCTTCAACCTTGTTGAAACCCGGCGACCGTACTTCCAGTCCCAGTCTCCCCAGGAGCCGACTGCGAGCGCAACCGCCACTGTTACTTCCAGCGAAGCAAGGGTAACGCCCTCGCAACCCAGCGAAGCTAAAGATACGCTTTAGCAAACTCCGCGCTTTCTCAAGATTTCCCAGTGATTGCTCTGCTCAACCTACAACATTGAGTATCGATTTTGGTGACCGAAGAGATCACACCCGAAGTCCTTATCCGTAAGGCAAAAGTCCTTTTCCGAAAGGCTAGAGAAGAACCCTGTGACGAGGTTGGTGCTCTCCTCGTCCACAACGCTTGAAGAAGAAGTCAGGTCAAGGGACTACCCCAACGACTGCACCCCGCAGTGCTGGCACGCCTGCGCCATCACTCGCTCAAAAGAGATAGTTTGCAAGCCAACTGGTTTTGGAGCCAAACAGGAAATACAATATATTCTTGGTGGCTAGGGGGGAGGAAGCGTTCTGACAAGATCCTCCGAGCACGGATTAGTCTCTGGGCCTAGGAAGCCTTTGAAGACACCGTGTGATTGCCAAATCAAAAAAAAAAAAAAAAAGACAAGGGAAATACAATAATATTTTGGTCCCATACCTGTTCTATTGAAGAAGAAGAAGAAGAAGAAGATGAAGAAAAAGGAGAATATGAACTCGTCGATGCTTCACTAGTAGCAGTACTCATATTTAGAAGTCGGAAAAAATAGGGAAGTTGTTTAATTCAATTTCAGAACTCAAACAAGCTACTCAGAACAACAAGAACTGGGGTAAAATGTAACAACTAATATAGCATTGGTTCACCAGAATTTCTGTGTACTTATTCACAAGAGGACATGAAGTTCACAGAACTTCACACCGTATGTAATTATGAAGTTGTATTAATCTTTTCATAAAGTTGACTGGTCAATGCAAACGAGGGACTTTATACCCAATGGCCAATGAAGATGTTTTCCTTTCGGGTTATTGCCAAACATGTGTTTATTCATTGTGGGGGATACAGGCTTCTTCTGAGAGATAACCCAAAACCAATGAAACGTCTTTTTTTTATTTCCTTTTTGAAATGAAAAAGTCATTAATTTCAGCTTTATCCTTATTATTATCTTTCCATAAGGAATTTTTTTTTTTTTTCCTTGACTAACAAAATTTTCTTGACTGACAAAATGAAGACTCTTCCGATCCATGGAATGAATTTTATAACTAGCAACACCAGACCTAGCTTACTTGTACATATGACATTTGATTTTGGTATTGTAGCAAAAGAAATTTGTAGCACATTGTAGAGGAGACCTCATATTTTTTTTTTCTTGATTACGGAAAAAAATTATCAATTTTTGTCCATTTACTCCATTTTTAGGGATTCTTTTCTCATTTAATCCATTAAAGTTGTTTTAATTCCCCCTTACCCAAAACACTCTAAGAAAGTCTTTCCTAATACCCAATTATGTTTTTTTTAAGACTATTTTACCCTCACCCCTTTGTTACTTAGAGAGAGAGAGAGAGAGAGAGAGAGAGAGAAACCATAGGAGACTTCGCCGGAGCCCCGTCACTGGCCGCCGGAATCCGGTCAACCGGCCGCCGCCCACCGAACTTTTCTGAAAATCTCGCCGGAAGTCCCCAAAGAGGTCGTCAAAGATTTCATAGGTCGCCATAAAGGTTTATTGCCCCAATAGACGTCTATTGCCCCTTAATAGACGTCTATTGTCCCCCAATATTGCCCCTCTATTGCCCTCTAATAGACGTCTATTGCCCCTCCAGTCTCCGGAATGGGAACTAATCTTCCTAAAATTATACAAATAAAACTTTGATTAAAGAAAAAAAACGAAAAGATTATATCAATTCAAAACGTCTATTTCCCTCCAATAGACGTCTATTGCCCCCCAATAGACATTCAGAACTTTTTTTTTTCCTTTCCTTCTGCCCTATTACTTAAAAAAAAATATATAAATAAAAAAAATTGATTTGGGCACCCAGAAAATACTCTGGGCACCCACATCATCTCCCTTCACCGGTCAGCTCCCGCCGTCGATCTGTAACGTCACACGCCCCCAGAACCTCGACCTCTCCAACAACTCCTTCTGCGGAGACTGATACTCACCGGAAACAAATTCACCGACGAAATTCCGAATTGGAGCAAACCCACCGTCATCTTGCCTCTGCTGCTTAACTAAACCCACTGTCACCATTTTGACCGGATTGCGACTGGGAGCGATGACAACAACGTCCTGGTCTGGCGAGTCAAGTTGAGGCAGCTCCTCGATTCTGATGTTTGCTCTGGTGGCCTGTCGGAGCTGCTTGGTAACGGAGCTGGACTTGCGAAGGCAACGTGGCCGGGAGGAACAATGAGCAGAGGTTGTTGCTGGTAAACCTCGCCTGAGAGGAGGAGGGGGAGGAGGAGGACAGAATATAATGGGACCTCGCCTGAAAACACGGGTAAACCTCGCCGGAGACTTGACTGTGATGAGAGAGAGAGAGAGAACTGGTTTTTGCAGATCGAGGAGAGAGAGAAACTGGATCAAAAGGAGGAGAGAGATAGGGAGTGGTAGTGATTTGTAGTTCTTTAATTAGGTAGAGGGTAAAATGGTCATTTGAAGTTAAATTGTGTATGTGGGAACAAAAACTGTTGCTGGGGTAAGTGAGATAATTTTTGCTTATTTTGGTGTTTTTGTTCAAGAACCCAAAATTATAACCTACTATCTCGAATACAACCAACATTAAATCGATCAAAATAAAGAGTAAACATGGCATTGAAAGAAAATTTTGCTTCTTTGTGAATATTCTTAAAAGAAATTAAGGAGCAGCACATATATAGCTAGTTGAAGAATATCTCATACTAAAAACTCGATTTACAATAGTTTTTGTATTAACTACATGGTTCGGAGTTTCCTTAACTGAAAATATTCGTGGCCTTTTTAGGAAAAGAGAATTAAATGTTAATGCAATGGTTAGGTACTTGGGGTACAAACACTAACTAATTATTGTATTTGCACATTGTTCACAAATAATCTTAGTCTTTGATATTAAATTAAATAGTGAGTAATCATATGAGTCACATTGCACGTTTACTTACTTGGAATGAAAAATAATCATGAATCGGAGATAAGTGGAATGAGAGAAAAAAAGAATCGGTATTGATTCCGGATGATTTGATTTCTAAACCCATCTCCCCCCCCCCCCCTTCATAATCAAATTCCTGAGTATTCAGAAATCGATTCCTAATAAGGAGGTGGGACCTACACTCATTCTGATTCCTCCATGTATTAGTAAATGCAGGAATACTTTTAGCCAGAATCATTATGATTCCTTTATGTGTTAGCAAACGCACGAATATTTTTACCCCGTAATCATTCCCTCTTATTCCAAGTAAGTAAACGTGCCCACAAAGTAATACGTTAACTAGATTAATAGACGTAATGAAAGTCAAGTCAGGGAATGGACCCGGTCTTTAAAAAGAGATTGAGGATCCAAGTTTTTTAAAATGAGTCTTTCACTTTTTTGCCACTACTGCCAAGCAAGTGATGACAATAACTAAAACTTTGATACTTAAATGGATTCACCCAGACTAAACAGTGACAAATCTAACTCTCGAGAGATTGACTAGTATATTAAATATAGTAAGGTAGAAAGATTCTAGAAAAGTAGATTCACCCCTTATATTATGGTTCGTCTCGAATCTGAGAAAAAAGAAAAAAAAAAAATTAGGCTATACACCTTAGGAAGTTTGAGGAACCAAAACAAAAAATGCACATTACAGATAAAAATGCAAGTAATTTTAAATACACGTATCTTTTTTATCAATACACACCCCCTTTAATTATTTTTGTCATTTTTTCCCTATTTACCCTTCCTCTCTCATCCTTATCCTCCTCTCTTCCCACGCCAAATCACCAGTGATCCCCCTACAATTCATTTGTTGTCTAATTGGAAGACCTAAATACTTCAGTCGGAAGTTCAAATATGAACTTTGCCACATTGTGGCTCAATTATGTGCGCTTGACGAGTTTGAAGTCCTTAAAATTCTAGGGATCTAAGCAACCTTTGGGCTTCTTGGGGAAGGAGAAAAGCTGCAACCACAATGACAACAAAAGCTACAAATACACCCACAAGGATCTGAGGATCGAGTGACTCGCTGAAATCCATCTCTCTCTCTGCCTTCTCTATCCTCATTGCACGTTTCCCATGGAATAGATCATAAGTGGAGGTTGGAGACAATAATAGTTGGAAGGGTGAGATAGGGATAAAAAAAAAATTATAAAAAATTAGGGTGTGTATTTAATATTACTCTAAAAGTGCATGTTCATTGAAACAAGGATGTTGAGTTTTTTTTACCAAAAAAAAAAACTAATAATAATAATAAAGGAGCTTGCCTTTAGGAAAGTGAGAATTTTGTATTGCCTGCAGGCTACCCGAGTGCAACGAAAACTTAACTCAAATTCGAACACGCCACCAATACTGGATCCTGGTTTTTGGAGAAATTTTAAATACACACCCCAAACTACTTAATACACATCTCTATTATTTTATATTTCAAATAAGATTTTATAGGTAGGTTAAATGACCAAAATAGACATATATGTATTATAAGAAAAATAATAACAATCATATATTCCTTATATTATTCTATAATTATAAACACAATAAATTTCTATACATGGCATCCTCATTTAAAAAAAGAATAAAGTTAGAAACCATTTAATTTAAATTTTCCTTAAATAAATTGTAATTAAATGGGGTGAGAGACCATATAATTTAGAATTTCGAAATCAATGACATTAAATATTTTTAAAACATATCGCATTATTCCCACTTTTTAGTCCCTTCTTTTTTTCTAAAAGTTACGATATATTAGTCAATTCTAACATAAAATATCAGAGGTATAAAACTTTGTAATTATTAATTTGTTTGACCATCCAATGATAACTTCGTAGTTCTGGCATTGTGAAGAAACTACTGTTACAGTTTTGGTTGAATGTTCGACTCAAAATTTTATACTTTTTTTTTAAAAAAAAAAGAGGATCAAAGGGTTTCACTCCTGCCCCCATAGTGACTCGAACCCATGACTTCGTACATAGGTAGTGGGTGCTCAAAATTTTATACTTGATCAATAGGGTATTTGGTGGATGAGAACTCAAATAATACAAAAACTATTTCTAAGCATCATTTAGGGAACAATATTGAATCCTTATGGATTTCCCAATAACTAACACAAGTAATTAATATGGTCAATTATATATACTCATCAAATTAAATAGTAGCCTTAATGTAGTTAAATAATAGTGTATTTCATGGTATTTCATGGTTTTTTCGTTTAAGGATATTTAGGTAATTTGGATTGTGCATTTAGTAAAATATTAGAATGAAAAATTAAATGGTAGGTGTATTGAGTAAGGAGTGTGTATTAAGTAATTAGGGGTGTGTATTTAAAAGTTCTCTGGTTTTTGATCGAGTGGAAAAATATATATAATTTTTCTATAACATGTCAAAAAAGGCCACCTATGTGTTCGTTTATGAGGTTCAACATGCAATCATAATCAAGCTCTACCGACAATTGACAAGAATTTGATTGGTCACAAGCTTTTGGGCGACTTTTCCATGAGTTACTAAGAGAAGTTATAGGGGCTTCATGAGGAGTCTAGATATATACAATTCGAAAGCTTTCCATCATTCATGACAAGATGACTTTCAAGATTAAGCATCTTAAACAAGATGGTCTTAAATAGCCTACTTACAGGAATCGAATCAGAAATGGGAAAATGAAATGGAATCATAAATTTGAGGAACCGAATCAGCTGTTCCCAGTACACTATCCCTATTCGGGATGAAATCAATTGTCCCCAATACACTATTCATATTCTGTCCCCATGCATTCATTGGTCCACAAAGATTAAGAAAATATTTTCTTAATCTTTTGTTCTATTTTTTATTCTTTGTGGACCAATAAATGCATGAAGACAGAATGAAGATAGTGTAATTGGAGACAGCTGATTTCATCCCCTCGTTTTCAACTTCAAACTCTAAAGACACTCAAACATTACTGAGTTTGAAACTTCATTTCTAACTTTGGTTCTATTGTGGAGACTTGGGAGATTGAAAACTTTTATGAATGGGCTTGTGGAAGCCTAGCCTTTTTTTTTTCTTTTTCTTTTTTTCTTCTTAGGGAAGTCGACAATATATTAAAATCAAAGATCACACAGGAGGCCACATCCTTTTGGGGGGAACAACAATAGGAAGTCACTTCATTTATTCTCTAATGCAACAACTAGTATAGAAAAGGCAAACCCTAAAATTCATTTAAAACATGATACTCAGTGAATAGAATGTTCTGTCTCATTTTACCTATAAAAGAATCTAATAAAAAACAAAGTTGGTAGCAATAGACCGAAACCCTAGAAATTATTCTCAACAAATTCGTCATCAGCACACCTTGTCTAGGTTGCTTCTTCAACGAATTTGTCACTCCCGCATGTTTCAAACCTCCAAACGAAATATGTGGGACAATTTATATTATGCATGCACCTTCATCACCTCTAAATCTCTACCTCAAAGAAATACACAATATATCGAACTAAGGCCACGTTTGTTTTCCTTGATAAAGCACTGGATAGGAAAAGATAAATCCAATCTGATTGATCAACATGTTTGGAACCTTAGGGGGGTGTATTGTATTTGGATTTGTGCAGATTTTTTTTAAATGACAGATTTTTTGAAAAGTCCACAGACTCTTTAAAAAGTTGATAGACTGTTATGGATTTCTTAAAACCATTGATTTTAGCAACAGACTTTTATTGATTCATGAAAATCTATATACTTTATTATGAATGACTTCTACAGATTTCCTAGAATGTACAAAATATAAAAAAATAAAATAAAATAAAATAAAACAAATGCAGCCCAAACACAAAACAAAATAATAACTTGTTGTCTCTTCAATGCTCCAGTATCTTCTAATAGAAATTGACTCAAATAAATAATTGTTAGTCTGTCTAGCGAGTTTGTTCTCATTCCTAATCTCCCAACAACATAAATATACAATATAGATCACTTGATGTTTATGGTTAATTATTCTCATCAATTTTGTTTTCGCCGATTAACATATATTGTAGCAATATTGGTCAATGTCTTGATCTATAATCAATCAATTGAAATTCAATTGTTCAACTTTTTTTTAACCATAATATAAATTCAAATTAATGAGAATAATTAATTAATAAGATAAAATTTAGTATGGTTCAAGGTCTTAGGGTTAGACCACAATATTTGAGTTTTAGGGTTTCATAAATCATTTTTATTGCTATTAGGGTTCCAAGTATCACAATTGAAAAAAAAAAAAAAAAAAAAAAAAATCACATTCAACAACTACAATGAACATGTTGGGTATCAAAAAAGGTTGATATCATAAAAGATTAGAGAAAAGACAAAAAATTAAGAAAGATATATGATGAAGGACAAACTTCTTCGTGCATAGAGATAAGAACTTTGATAGACCTTTTTTTTTTTTTTTTTTTTTTTTTTGAAGAGGAACTTTGATAGACTTTTTGAAATCTTTGGTCTGGAGGCTGGAAAGTTATTGGAGTTTGGTATGTATAGTTAACACTACAAAGTCCATGATTATCCATGATTTTCTAATTCCATAAGTATGAATGATATTTTGAATACCTCTATACTTTTATTCATTTTTAAAAGTCCTAATTGAATACCCCTAGATTTTGGTGGAATTCATGAAGTCTTTAAAAATCTTAATTGAATACCTTAAGACTTTCATGGACTGTTAAAAGTCTATATTGAATACACCCAGACTTTTAAATTCCATAGATTTCTTTAAAAGTTCCACTAATTCTATATACAATACACCCCCCTTAGACACCTTGCTACCAGAAAATATTTATCTTGTCAGACTTCAATAACACACATATTGGAAAGGTAAGATTTAAGTTATCCATTCACCCATCACTCAATCACGATTAAATATTGGAAAAGGAAAACCACGCGCTTCTCTCTCTCTCTCTCTCTCTCTCTCTCTCTCCCTCCTTCCTCCCTCCCTCCCCAACCTTCAAACCAAAACCACGGGCCTCTCCCTCTCTCTCTCACCTCTTCAAACCATGGCGCAACCGTCAATTTGTACTAGTACCACAACTAATTGCCGGCAACCACGGGTCCCTTCAGCTTCATTTCAACCTTCCAAACCACCTACTTCTCCAATCATCGCAGCACTGCAACGTGATCCGATCGCCGGATTGAATGTCTGTTGCCGCCGTCGATGGGTTCCTCAAGACTTCGCTAATAGGTCTCTTTCATTGATGATGAATTCAATATTGATCTGGAATTTTTTGTTTTTCCATCTATGTCGATGTTGAGCTTCTTGTTTTTCTTTAATTTTTAGCTATCGATCCAATTTCCAATCCAACTTGTATATTATTGCTCCAAACACCAAGTAAGATTGAGATTTTCCAATCCAAACTGTTTCTAATCCAATCCAAGTCGATCATGGATACCAATATATTCCAGTCAGGTCTGCCAAATGCGGTGGACTAATATCAGCATCGCCACTAGCCACCATTGCATCAACCACCATATTTCAACTACAAGGCAGAAGCTCTCACCCCACTCGACAATCTTCTATCTCCAAAACCACCAAGGCCACCTATCCAATCCAAGACAATTAACTTATTGAGCATGATTTCCAGTCATATACTCTAACCACCTAAGACACGATCTCGATCTCCATTTTAAAAAATAATAAAAAAAATTAAAAAAAAACCACCAAGCCCATTAAAAATCAAGATTAGATCTCAAAATTTGGTCCTCAAACGTAAAAAACTACGACCTTCGACGAAGAAAACTAACAGGGGAGAATAAAGACCAAACTGCTATGCTAGCCAAAACAATCAAGGATTTAAGGAAAGTGATGAACTCGCCGTTGAAAATCCTAAAGGCGTCGTCAGCAAGGCATTTGTTAAATCGAACCCTACAAGAGAGATTGACACACTTTTTTCCTTTCTTTTTTGATGGTGCATGGGAACCTAGCCCGCTAAATTAGAACTAAAATATATTATATATAATCAATTAAATATAGGGCCTTGGATTTCGGGATTGTTTTTGTTGGAGAGGAAAGATCCGACATTAGAAAAGTGACAAAAGATAATATAACTTATAATTGGGTGACTCACAACAAATTGTACCAAAGCCTTTTGTGTAAAAACCCAACACCTAATGAGTGGTAAAGTTGGGATAATATCGATACAATAGTGGGAAAAGGGCCACAATAGTCACTGTTTAACGTGATATCAGAGCGGGTCTCCAATTATCATGGATCCGATTTGAGTTCCTTAAATTGGCTATAGGAAATATTCAGATTGGATTTTTAATTGACCAAGTCTCCAATTATGGGATTTGTGTCCCAATTTTCGATGTGAGAATTCGATTTGTTAATTGATTGGCCAAGTGTCCAATATGGGACTTGTGCTCCATTCTTCAAAGTGATAATTGAATTTGTTAATTAATTGCACATGCAGACGAGCTAGGTTGTACATGAGGGAGGGGGGTGTTGGAGAGAAAATAACTCACATTAAAAAGTGGCAAAAGATAATATAACTTATAAGTGGGTGACTCACAACCAATTGTACCGAGACCTTTTGTATAAAAGTCCAACACCTAATGGGTGATAAAGTTGAGACAATATGAGTAGTTGAGTACAATGGTACAGATTTGACTCAAGAATTATTTTATAATTTATTGTTAAAAATTCAAATAATTACTTATCTTTAGATATTGAAATGAAAAATTCAAATTCAAATAGTAAAGTCTGATCAACTTACCTTTTCAATGAGAATTCAAATGGTGTCGATCAAGATAGTTGCAACAGTCAAATTGACTTCTATCTATACAACGTTATCGAACATACGTTGTTATACAAAACATTCTCAAACTCAGTCTTCTTATTCCTTTACCCTCATAGAGAAAGCACTTAATACGTTAGCAAGAATTCAAGGAAATAGCAAAAGCTTCTTGGATTATAGATAATTGTATGCTGGTGCCGCACACTAATTAGAGAAGTACAAGCATTGAGTAGGGGCGGAATTCTATCTAAGAGACATTGTTAACCCACAAGCATCTATCTAAGTTTCTAGTCGATTCTTACGAATTTTAATTTTGTTCATTGAATTAATATCTATTTGATATTCGTTAATACACACACACACACAATTCCTTCAAAAGAGGATGTCCCCCATTATGACGTGTAAACTAATGATCAACTGTTGGTGACGAAAAATTTCAAAGAGAATTTTGATTCACGAATGAATGCACACGGGAGCAAGAGCTCACCAAGAATAATCTAGAAACTTCCTTAATTTGCTCGTTGACTTTGGAGTTAGACCATCTGTTAGAAGAGAATGGACGTACGGTACCTGCAGAGCAGGAGCTGACCAAGAATAATCGAGAAACTTCCTTTGCTCGTTGACTTTGGAGTTAGACCATCGGTTAGAAGAGAATGGACAGGACGTTTCTTAAAGCAACTCCAACAGCTTTCCTATAATTTCTATATAATAGGGAAGCAAAAGTCAAAACTTTAGCATCTTTTTCTTCTCCAACTCCAACAAATTCCTTATTTTACAGCAATCTCTAAAATCTCCATATTCTTTCTTAAAATTTTAGAGATTGCTGTAAATATAGGGAATTTGGTTTTCTCTTTCCTCATTTTCCCTAAAATAGGGATAGTTATAGGGAATCTGTTGGAGCAAAAGAGACTCATTTTTCCCTAAAGTAGAGAAAAATTAAAATATGGGGTAGCTGTTGGAGTTGCTCTTAGTCGAGTGAAGTAGAATAAGTCAGAATGGGATGCATTACCTGGGCGTCGAGCCCTCTATTTATAGGTGAGCATCACTCAGTATCCGCTAACACATTTACTGCTGTGATTACTGTCGAAATTATGGATGCAATCATTACCTCATTTAGGACGATCATCATTACCATATTAATGGCCGCAATCAGTACTGCATTAATTTACGGCTATCTTCACGACTGCACTTATGGCTGTAATCATTGCCCGTATTCATTATCTGGACTTGTAGTCGAAATCATTGTCGTACTTATGACCGTGTTATTTATCTTAATTGTGGGTCAAAAAATAGTTGACCACCCCACATCAACACAGATTATATTTTAGGTCCTCTTGCAAGAAACATTTAACAAAATTTTATCCAAATTAGAAAGGATTTGGCCATTTGAATAATTATTGTTTCAGCTTTATTTAACGAATTGTATTTGATTGTAAAACAAAGAACAAATAGATAACCAAGCAATCTCTAACTATGCTGCTTTTTTTATGAGGATAATTTTTTAAGCGAAACCTAATTGTTGAGTGATTCTGATGATTGAGTTATATTGCCAAATGGTCGTAATGAGTAAGTCTTTTTAAGGGGACATCCTCTCTGGAATGAGAATAACTGAGCGTTCATTGATAGAAGTTCAAGAAACCAAACTAGACAATAAAATCTTGTACTATTGAGGAAGTAGTTCATGATCAATCTCCGAGGAGGTCAGAAGTCCTACATCATTGTTGTAGGTTAGGTGCATTCTTCATACCCTATTGATTATATGTTGCCCACTAAATGGCAACTTTAGTTGGTTAGAGGTTGATTGATTTTAGCTTATGAATTGTGTTGAGATATTACTATAACTAATGATGGTCGTCCACTAATTAATGGCACCATTTTTCCTCGTCCTTGGATACATCACTCTCTAAATGGTCTAGTATTTCCTTGTATGGCAGATAAATTATTAGCAATATAGATGGTCGGTTAGTAGATAACCACAACCAGGCGTCGACCAGATATCTCAGCCACAATATCTCCTAGATTAAGGCTGAAACACTCATTATGGTGGCATTGCGGCCTCCACTGAAACACAAGAATCATCCCCTTTTCTTTTGAACCAGTATAATTAAAAAAAATGAACCCTCGCCGTGACTTGGCCGAAAAGTTATCTTTCTGGTGAAGCTGGGGTGTCCACTCCGAGAGCTCCTCCGCCGACCAAAAAGGTGTATGTCACTCTATGTGATCTGGGTTCTTATTGCGCTGCTTCATCTTCTTTCTACCTCGAAATGATTCAAAGGATTCGGTGGTCCAAAGCAAAGATGGCGTAACACCTTTAGATTACAACTCTTTTGTAAGTGTTAGATTACAACTCTGTGTGGGGCGGTCTATAATACAAAAGCAATTTCAGAGCTGAGTTCATCAAAGAATACTATAAAAAATGACTTCTGTATGTTGTTGCTTCATTTGGTCATCCCCAGCCGACCGCCCCATTAGACAGACCTTTCTCAAAGTCCCAATTTAGTGAATTTACTATTATTCCTTTATGTAGTGTTTGGGTAGGGGATTTGGAGGTTCCAATGGATTTCAAGGGGATGAGATTTCAAGGTGAATGGATTATGAGGTGATGAGATCTTAAAATGAAGAGATATAAGTGGTGGATTATTTAAATACCTTGTTTGGGTAATTTTTTTAAGTGAAGGGATTTAATTATGGGATTTTGTAAACATATTTATTTTTTGACAAGATTAATCTTCTTTTATAGGGTTGCAATTTTTTTTTTTTTAACCAAATAGGTGTAAAACAAGAAAAATTTGTGCTTCACCAGTTAATTCCAAAACTTCCATTAAAATGAAATAATCATGAAAAAAACGCTAGAAATTTAAAAAATGCAACAACTGAAATTTCAGTCATAATTCGATTTTGGTCTTGCTTGAATTTATAGACTTCAAATGTCAACACTTTAATATCATTATAATGATAACATCATAAACGTTACAACAAAACTTTGAAATTATGGAACATTTCCAAGGTCTCCTTGTTCTTGCTGTGCTTGTTGAGCTCGATGCCTTTGATAGTCAGCAAACATATCCATCGCCAATTGACCACGAAATACAGTCCACTTATTAGTGGCTTCAACAGCAAATCTTTACCAACATTTTCAGGAATCAAACTTCCCATCACTAAAAACTATTTCTCATTACCTTTACTTCCCGGTAGTGGACAAGAACAATGTGTGAGAGGTCCCTACAGTAGAGGTCAAGTAGGTAAGACATTGGAACAAATTTTCACAATCTCATTTGTGAGCATGGTTAATTTAAATATGCATACTAGAAGATAGTATGCCAAAGAAGAAAAGTAAATCTCTATAGTTAGTTCCTAAAGTTGTAGTCTTCGCAGTAGCTAAAAGGCAGAATGATGAACATTGATATGGATGGATCTAAGTCCACAACTCCTAGATGTATAAGCGAGTGCAGCTGCTCCTATTAACATAATAAAGAATGTTTACTGTTTGAGGACATAGGAGTTTACTGTTTGGGCAATACTATGAACAGGTTGCCAATACTATGATTCGAATTTGATACAAATAAACATGCCCATGCAGAAACTAGAATCAAACAATGAAAACTTGCATAAATAGCAACCATATATAGAAAACTAAGACCCCATTTGTGCAATAATACCGAAACATCAAAAGATTGAAAAGCACATATAAGAACTACCTCAAAGGCAACCCAAAGAAACAATCACAGAGCAAAGCACAGAGAACATAAGTAACAAAAGGAAAACATCCGCAGCAAAGATCATACAATCACAAAGAACAAGTAGAAATATGACAAAAATTCTAAAGCAAAGAGACATTGGGAAAAACCTTAATCTTACTGCAGGTTATGTTACAACATGGCACACAGCACCCAAGAACAAAGATGTTGGACATTGACTCTTGTAGTTAAACTGAACCTTAACTTGTTGCTTGCTACCAAGATTCTTGATTAACACAACTACAGAATAACAGGGCTTGCAAAGATATTTACTGCAGAAAAACCTTGTGCTCTGCATGTATTCTGTTTTCAACTAATGCATATAAAGTTGACATCCTAAAATTTCACCCCAGTAAATATGGATGTACAACATCAAATCGTACAAGTACAAGTAAAGGATGCCTAAAACAGATCAATCAAGTAAAGGAGCACTGAAATCCCTTCTTTTATATGTTCAGTAAAATTGCTGATGGATGCTACTCTGGTAACTGCAAATTCCTAACAAGGTATATGTAAGTACATCTCTCTTTGACGCTTGTAATGTACAGCTGGAGTGAAATGCATTTTGCCTATGTAGCTGTCTACCTAGCTAGCGTAGCTATGGCGTCACAAAATTACTTGTTCCAGTGAAAGAACAAATATGTGGCAGAACAAATATGTGGCACCAATATTAACTGAGGTTCTGAGAAGTGGCACAAAGTATCTGATGCAACAATGTATTCAAACACCGGCCACTAAGGTACTGTACTTAATTTATGGTCTAAGATTGCCTCTAAGCTTTGAACATTCAGTTATATATACATATTCTGAAATTCTCTCTCCTATCCTGAAACTACTAACATTTTACAAAAATTGGATCAAAGTATTGACATATACATATTATGATAGCCAAAGAAAAGCAATGCTCAGCAATGGGTCATGAACATGAATGTAAAACTTTATTTATATAGGCATACACAGGTTACAAACATAGACCTACAAACCAAACCACATTGAGTAAAGAGAGTAATATAAGTGACTGAAACAATGACGGTTTCTATTTGCAATTACTGAAAGAAAATCGATTAATCCAATTGAATAGAAAGACTGAAAGAGAGTTGAGAGCTTCTCCTTCTCTTTCTCGTTCTATGTGAAGAAGAAGAATGCGCTTAGCTTCTCAAACACATTACAGATACCTCAAAACCCATTACAGATACCTCAAACACAACCCCCAAAACCCAAAAACACAACCCAGAAAACCCAGAACAAGTCTCATATCCCAGAAACAAATACAAGCTAGCAGCCCAATCACATCAAATTTGTTAACAAAAGCATAGGAAGAAATTCAAGAATTATCAAGTACAATAAACACATAACCATAGATCGCTCGTGTGACATAACCATAGATCCCTCTCTTAAAATCCCAAGTTATTCATGTCCTTTTGGAGTTTTTTGCCAAATAAGGGACTTGTGGTGAGGGATATTAGAATCCCCGCGAAAAGTCATCTCCCTCCATATAGTCCCTTATCCAAACACACAGCCTTATGGCATGGTTCCCCATTTGTTCTAATTTCACCAACCAACATACCAAACCCATGTCACACGAAACATAAAATATAAAAAACTAAGAAGACCATTTCCAAATTCCAACATAACAAAAACACGTCTTGCTAAAAATTAGAAATAAATACCAGTCTGGGTCATCTGTCAACTCTGTTCTATGCTCATCTTGTACTTCGGTTTAAAGCTATACCACCGTTTGTCAACTCTGTTTTATGCTGAACTTATACTTGGGGTTAAAGCTTCATCGTTTGACTTAGAAATCCCTCGTGTAACATACACAAACCCGAAAGGTTTAGCACTTGACCCTAGGATCATCTGGCTACCCTCTGCGATCTTTCGTTACTGTTTCCAGCCATTTTTAAGTTATAACCTTAATACAGTCCAGCCATTTACATGTTTCAACCTTAAACACACTGAGCTCCAACTTTGACACAACCTCAGCACAAATAAACACGTCAAATGGTACACAGCTGAACATATTTCCACAAAGAATAATGTTTCATTAAATCCGTTGAGATAGTTAAAATGCAAATTTACATACGGCTGGTAACAGTGCTCATGTGGTTTACAACGGACTAACTTTGAGTCTAACATGGGTAAACACAGTGAGATTTGAGGAATCTGATAAGCAGAGCCTTCTTAATCTGACTTTCTACCTCTACATACAACAAATAACGGGAACAAATGAAGGATTAAATAATATTGCTGCTTAAATATGACAATAACATTATGGAGAGCAGACCACGTTTTTTCTTCTGGGCAGGGAAAACATCAAGTATAAAGAATACTCATGACGCAAGGAAGGCACACTGTTTTCTTGCATGCTCTGGTATCAGTTTAACAATCATCTCTGCAGGTACTCCCTTGAGTTCTAGTGAATGGCAAATGGGCACCAACAAAAGTTACAAGTTAAGCTTAGACATCTCAACCAATGAAATCAAGGAGCAAAATCACAGTTCCTAGAATGAATATTACCATGAGCCTTGAAATTGAATAATGGGGGAAGGAAACGTCCATTTGGCAGACGGGTATTAGGGTCCCGTAACTCATCAAAAAAGGGATGAACCAAGGCCTCCAACTGCATTCAAACAAAACCATTTAAAACCAGATTTAGTACCAGGCAAGGCTCAATTAGGCACGCTAAAACTGGTTGCTTATCAAAAGCACTCTCTAAAGCACATGCTCTCTGTTATACTCCATACATATTTAGGACACAAATAATGATCTAATCAACTACACATGGGATTGCACATGCAAAATAGAATCAATGAGCATTTCGTAGTTTGAGGTTATAACACAACCTAAAATAGCTGGCATGTTAGACATAGAGCTTAGTGTTCATTTCTTTTCTTCTATCTTTGAATAAACTTAGACCTCCAGTGATAAACGATAAGTTCAACGACAGCTGGCATGTTAGACATAGAGCTTATGTTCATTTCTTTTCTTCTATCTTTGGATAAACTGAGACCTCTAGTGATAAATGATGAGTTCAAAGACAGCCTAAAATAATAGATCTGATCAAAAGTACTCACAGCTGTACTTCTGAGGTTTGGAGAGTACTGGAGTAGCCTCGATACGAGATCCACGGCTTCCGGGGGCATGCGCTTGTGGAATATCTGGTGATCAATGATATAAAAAAAGAATATTAACATGCAATTTTCTTGGGACCAAGTAAAACATATGTAATATTCCAAGTACCTTGTGCCATGGATGCGCTTTAATTTGAGGGAATTTAAATTCTGTGTAGTTAGGGTTCATGCATTTTATTTCCTCTCTGGTTGGGGTGCCTAAAACCTGCAAAAGAGTAGCATAATCATTATGAGAATAACAATTACATCACTGTTCTATTATCCATTATCCAACAGACTATAAAATGGAAAAAATTCAAAGCTTTGAATTACCTTAATGATTTCAACAAGCTGGTCTACTCCACTTTCTCCAGGAAATAGAGGCTGGAACAAACAGGTAATTCGTTATTAGCACATATTATGCATCCATGAGTCAAATTTTAAAAAAAAAAAATAAAAATTTAACCTCAAATGAGAACAACTCCTACCTGTCCAAGTAGAAGTTCAGCTAGAACACATCCAGCAGACCAGATGTCAATGGCTGTGGTATACTCTGTTGCACCAAATATAAGTTCGGGTGCTCGATAATATCTTGAACAGATGTAAGATATGTTGGGTTCCCCCTTGACCTGTCATATGTACATCCAATTCAGTATTGTGAAACAATTAGCCAGAATAGAGAATATTGAGAAAATGCCAGGATGTAGAAAACAAACCAAGACTTTTGCACTCCCAAAGTCACAGATTTTAAGCTGGTGAGTATGCGGATTGACCTGTTGAAATGTGGATAGACGATCAATTGACTTGTCCATGCATTTCAAGTAAAACCAAAGTACAATATATCGCAAATATCAACATACCAACAAATTCTGAGGCTTTATGTCCCTGTGGCACACTCCAATACTGTTGTGAATGTAAGCAAGTGCTCTACAAATCTGAAAGGACATTCAGAATTAAATGTAAGAGCTAAAAACTACAGAGCACTACCCATTTTCATGAAGCTGCATTACCAATTCCATTATACAAATCATGTGATTACTTTGTTTAACAAAACCTTTGAAAAAAGAGTAAAAGACACAATTACTCTGTAGGCATCTCCAGCAATGCTGTAAAATACATATAATGTGTGTGGCATATAAACACCTTTTCTTTTTCTTTTTCTTTTTCTTTTTTTGAGACGGGTATGAGATATAAATACTTTAAAACTGTACAAAAGCATACCTGGTAAGAATAGAGTTTAACATATATCAGCGGCATCCTCTGGCTCATCTTACTATAATGTTTGATCACTCTATGGACAGTCTCAGGGACATACTCAAGCACGAGGTTCAGGTATAGCTCATCTTTTTCAGTTGTGGAAAAGAAACAATGTTTAAGAGACACAATGTTGGGGTGGTCTAGAAGACGCATGGTTTGCAACTCCCGATTCTTGTACCTTTTGTCTTGAAGAACCTTTTTAATAGCAACAGTTTCTCCAGTTTCTAAACACTTGGCCTGGATAACAACATTACAATAGCAATTTTTTAAGATGAATTAAATTTTAATAATGAAATCAAAGTTAGGAAATTCACAGCCTCAAACAGTTCACTGAAAATAAACTAATCCACACAACAAACTGTAATAAAAAAAAGTTACCTGAAAAACCAATCCAAAAGATCCATGTCCAACAACACGCTCAGCCATATAGCTTATTGTCTACAGTCATTGAAAAGAAAAGAATACCACAATCAATTTAAAGAAAACAGAAACAAAATGCATCTGTGCAAAAGCAAGGACACAAAATTATCTTAAAAAGTCACCTGTTTTGGCTGGCCATTTCTTCCACCAATAGTTGTGACAATTATATGACCCGTTTCTGTTCCATTACCATCAACAACAGTTGCTTCCATTTCCTGTCAAAAGAAAAACAGAATAAATAAGTATACATAAATAACAGATTTCACAATCCTGTAGGAGCCTATATTCAAATGAGACATTCCAATCACAAAGATTGAGCCAGAATAACAAGTGCGCATTGTTTACCTTGTCATCCCTAATTTTCATGTCATTCATCTCACTGGGCAAACTATCGACAGCAACTGTATTTCCAACGCGATCTCTTAATCCAGATGCAGGAGCCACACTTACAGAGGCCATGAGCCCAATCAAGAACTGTAATAATTGTCCTCTAGATTCCCTTTCTCACCTCAATCAAACAAATCAAAAAGCTTACCTACAGAAAGCATATAAACATATTAGCACTAAACAATACAAATTATGTTATACCATTATGGCCAACTCTTGAGATGCATCACATTTCACATAGGGTGCAAAGAACATGATATAAAGTGCCATGATCAAATATACATAAACCAAGTTTAACGATGCGCTACAGTTCCTTTCGTCAATGAAATTTCTTTATTGGCCAAAAGAGTTGTATGAACACTACCTACACAAAAACAGTCAGCAGACATACATCTAATATGAAATTGTTTCCAAAGAACGCAATACTTCGATACAGCTAAACTTGATGAATCATCCGGAAGCTTAATGGACAACAAAAAGTTCAATTAAAACGGTGTTAAAGGAAAACTTAAAGGTCATTAGAACTGAGCAAGCACAAAACAAAGGCAGCGACTTCCGAGAAATCAAACGGAAAAAAAAAAAAATTCAATAATTCATAAATTTCAAATCCTGCGTCACTCTCACGGCAACAACCGTCAAACAAAGCAGGAAAAAAAAATCAAAAAATATATATATATACTACATATGAAGAAGAAAATGAAATTAGATATGCAAGTATTCAAACCTAATCGGAAAGCAAAACACGTAATCCGTGGCCGGAAAATTGAAACGAACAACATGAAGAGAGAAAGAGGAATTTACCGATCGGGTCGTCGGAGGTCGGTGGAAATGAAAGGATGGCGGTGACGGTGTATCATGAACCGTGGATTGGAGATGGATGGGAAAGCGTCAAATGTGATTTGAGTAGTTGAGCAAGGACGAAGCGATTTGGTTTTTAACTGAAAGGAGAATGAAGGAAATTTTGAGAGAGAGAGAGAGAGAGAGATTTGGAATTGGAATTTGGAGAAATGACAAGAGGGTGGGGCCTTGGGGGGGGGGGGGGGGGGTGGTTTTGTCTGTTTTGTCAAGGAAGAAGAATAGAGGCGGTCAAAACTCAAAACACGAGAGAGAGAGAGAGAGAGCCCAAAAACTTATGTGTGGATTTTCATAATTAATTTATTGATTGTCTTTCTTTTCAACTTTCAACAGTCTTGTTTGACCGTTCAAACCTCTGGGCCTGCCCTGCCCAGCCCTGCCCCACTTTCCACCTCTTTATTGACAATTTATTATGGCAGTCGGACACTCGTTTCTGCTCCATGACTTTTTCTTACTTCGGTTGCTGAAGGGTGCGGCTATTGTCACCCTATTATTTTCTTAGTTCACTCTACAAATATTTGAATTATTGAAAGACTATATTACTCAACTGTAAAAATGACTAATAAGTACACTAATTTTCTAAAAATCTAAATTTGTACATAAAATTTAAATACAAAGACGATTTAATTTCTCATTGGATAACATTAATCTTCTTCTCCACCCAAATTTGAATTTATTACTTATTATTTTTGTCCTTTTGTTCTCTCCTCATAGTTAATTCGTTATTCAATTTACAAAACCATTAGTGTTAACTTCATCAAAATCTTTATAATATTCTTTTTTTTTTTTTTTTTTTTTTTTAGAACAAGGGCCGGTGCGGCTGCCCTCAAGCATTCATAAATGAAACTGACGAATACAAGGGGGGGACATTGAGCCTAAACCCCAGATTACAATCTGCAACTAGAGTACATCCAGAAAATAAATCATGAGACGACTCTACTAAATACTTGTATTCCAATCCACACCAACTAGCAAAGAACGCGCTCCAGACGGTTCTATTTGCTTCCCAGCGGTGACACAACGGAAAGATTACTCGATCAGCAACTTTAATGCAGCAAAGCGTAATTTCATTCTACCAGCTTTCCTATCATGTTGCCACTGGAATCTACATCCAGTGGCACGTAGTCTCACCCTGCCACTAGGAGGCAGCGACCATTTGACAAAGCAAGGAACTCGCCGCCTACCTAGAGCAGACAAGGCACTTTGAGTGCACCCACAGGCACAAGGCCCGACTATCCCTACACAACGAATGCAGGGACTTATTGCTCGCAATCTGCGCAAAACAAGTAAACAAACAACAAAACAACACCAAACAACAAAATAACAACTTATAAACAAACAGCTCAACCCAACTGTCCACCAGTAAGGATCCAAAGCCCAAAGCCCGGCCCAACCTCCAACCTCCCCAAGGAATTCCAGAGCAGCAGTCCACCAATCCCACCACCATATCCGCCGCCAACGAACCGGAGTCAGCAATCCGGAACTCCCACGTCGCCCACCAACGATCTCCACAGCCATCGGAGACCTGACCACAAGCCAGAACAGATCGCCACTGCCAGGAGATCGAAGCCCGGATCCACCCACCCCAATCAACCCAGGCAGAAGCCCGATCAAACAAAGCGATTGTGACCCCAGATCTCGCCGCCGGCCAACAACCCATCCTCGCCTGAGCCCATCAGATCGGAGTAGATCTGCCCCACCCAAGAAACACCTTGCATCCATCTTTCCCGAGTCGCGCCTAAGCCTCAGACCCCCGCCAGTGCCCACCGTAACCTCACAGGCCCGTCTTCGACAGCGACAATAGTTCTCATTCTTTATGAACACTGAAAGTAAAAAAAAAATAAAACACGAAAAAATCAATCTTTTCTTCATTGCTCATAGTTGTTAACTTACTAATTTTTTTATATGGAATGAAATAGATGAACATTAATTGATACTGAAAAAAAAAATGGAAGTAAATCAAATTATGATTTTAGTAGAAAACTTTAATATATTTTAGTTTTATTATTGATATAAATTAAATGAGAGATTTTCGTTATAAAAAAATTCTTTTTTAATTGGATATGTCATATAAGGATATTTCTAGAAAGAAAAATGGGTTAGATAAGTAAATATAATAATTGAAATTAAAATGTAAGGTGTAATGAGCAAGTAGGGTGAACAAAGTAAATGATAGGGTAGCAATAGCCGCACCATTTGCTGAATTTCTCGTCCTAGGACTATTTTTTTTTAAATGTTTAAAAACTTCTTTTTTTTAAAAAAAAAAAAAAGAGAGACACTAACAAGTCTTGAAATCACTTTTAAAATTATTAAAGACATATTCTATATTATTTTTTATAATTTTTTAATATTTATAAATAATTTTATTAATTCAAAATCGCTTTTGTCTTTTGAATTACAATCTCAAACAAGTCGTTAACTTTGTTCTGAAGCGTAAATTGGTTAGCATGTATGGGTGGATTGATGCTTAAACTATCTTACGTAAACCGACAGATTTTGTTTTGTCACACTCATTGTCTAGATGATACTTTGAGTTTATATTCTGATCATAACCAATGCATGAACTCGTCTACTTAATCTTCAGAATGTATCAATATTGATTTTGTTCATATAGCGTCAAAAAATATTGTCCAAAAAAATAAAAATAAACCATCAAAAGATTGTATATACCTTATACATAACTCATTTTTAAAAGATAATATCGTCAAGTCTTCATTTCTTAACTAGTTTGATTATCATTTGAGATAAGATGCCAATATATTGAAAATATCTGCTCTAAATCTTACATGATGTTCTCTTCACTGCCTCTCACGAGAGAAGTTTCTCAGCGGCGGCTCTATTCCTTCTACTGAGAAGGGGGTCTTTTGTCCTCCCTCTCATCTAAACTGTGGTGGTGATGGCGGGTTTTCTCGGCAGTATCCCCTAAACATAGGCTTTTGCCTCATTCCCTTCGCGGCTGTCGTTGGTTGTGATGGCAGTGCTGCAAATTCTATGGCCGATCAGACTTGGCTTGGAACAAGGGCGGTGATTGTTACACTCTGTAGTGGTGGCTAGTTCGGCCCGAATGTTGGTTTTCAGCCTTCGTCTAAGGGTAGCGGCTTTTCCTGGGTGGAATTTGTTCCTCTTAATGTTGAGGTATGCGGCGGTGGTGAAGGGTTGTTGCAGGCCATGGATCTGGTGATCGGCGCTGGCCTCTGTTGGGCGCAGTCTTCTGGTTCTCCTTCAGGGTTCAGTCGACTTCATTGAAGTGTTTCGTTTTTGTACAGCTTGCTGAACTTAATGAATGGATTGATCTCTTTTGATAAATAAAAAAGGGTTATTATCATAAATGGTACATGAACTTATCTTCTATTTTATCGATGGTACCTGAACTTCAATTTTGATCACAACCAGTACCCGAACTTTTCGATTTCATTTTAAATGGTACCTAAGGCCACCTTCGGTAACAATTCCGGCCAAAAAAGTCAAATCTATAAAAAAAAAAAAAAAAAAAAAAAAACAAGTTCAAGGCAAGTCTATTACCAAAAAATCATCACTATATATGATTGCAACCCTTGAAATCATCAAAAATCATCACTATGATTGCCTCCCATGCTGTTTTTAGTTGGAATAGTGACCGGAGGTGGCTCTAGGTACCATTTAAAATGAAATCGAAAAGTTCGGGTACTGGTTGTGATCAAAATTGAAGTTCAGGTACCATCGATAAGATTGAGGTATAGTTCAGGTATCATTTGTGATAATAACCCAATAAAAAATCATTTGAGATAAAGTGATTTCTTTCATATATATTATAGGGAGAATTCCACGAATAGTCACTCAACTATGACTCATTCGACACTTTGGTCACTCAAGTTTTAAATATATCACTTTGGTCACTCAACTATTACACTGTCAATCACTTTAGTCACTTTGTTAATTTTTTTCATTAAAAAAAATACTTCTTGGGTGACTAAAGTGATTGACAATGTAATAGTTGAGTGACCAAAGTGATATATTTGAAACTTGAGTGACTAAAGTGTCGAATGAGTCATAGTTGAGTGACCGTTTGTGGAATTTTCCCTATATTATATTAGTATTTGGAACACATACAATATTATTTATCATAAAACTTCTAATCTTGCTTCTTTTCCTTTTATGTACTCCGTCTATTCTTTCTACCACCACAACACATCATCCACCTCCACCTTCATATACAATAAGATCAGTCTTCATCTTCGACAGTTATATATGGCTCTATAAAAGAATTGTATTTATCAAGCATGTAAACATTGTTACCATTGATCTACTATTCACATCCTATATTATAACTAATTTAATGTTTCAGTCATGCAGTTTGGTATGGTGGACCTATCATACATCTTAGCACAGTGAATCATTGAATCATTGCTTAGAGTTAGTTAAAGGGTACAGATCTAAAGTCGGGTGTGTTTTTCTTTGCTGATACAATTTTAGTGAAGAAGAGGGTGCAACTATATTTAATTTCACATATTGAAAAGTATTTAAATTAAATAAATTTTTGGGTAGATTACCATTTTTATAGAGAACATATAGAAAAACCTAAAACTAGATAAACAATTCACAATAAGTAGTAGAGAAAACCCTAATTAGGGTTCAACATATAGAAACCATAATGGTATCCACTTAGGCATAGACTTTGAATCTAATTAAAGATGGCAAGAGAGAGGAGTGGAATATTCAAAGAGAGAAGAATTTAAAGTAGATATGAAGATGAAGACTAAAAAGAGACACAAGTCTCAAAGATTTAAATGATCGACGAAAGAATATGTCATTGGGACCACTGCTCAAGAGACAACAACAAAGCGTTGGTGGAAGTTAGAGGTAATTTTGACACTAGATGCCACTACTCATGGGGCCTTGATTTTTTAATAAGTTTTATACAGTGATATTTTCCTTTTGAATTTTATCTTAATAAATGTTTTGTTCAAATCTCACATAAGAAATGAGAGAAATTGTTAACCAAAACTCAAGCCATATTTTGGAAAGGTTAGTAATGAATACTTAACAGACAAGTATCTAGCATTATTGTCTAAGAGATAGATAAATAGGACCCTGAACTCTCATCCAATTCATTCTCTATAAGTAACGATCTGTTCAAGTATATCTGAATTGTGTGTCTGGCCCCAACTCTAGTTATTTGTCCAAGTTGTAATATAGTTATTCTCAGAGATATCTTATTCAATGTATGATTCAGTTTCCTTGTAAGACTCGAATTCTCTTATTGTAATCCTCTATATAAAGAGGCTCCTATTATCAATGAAAGACACAGTTTATTCTCTCCCAATTCAGTTTTCCTAAAACACGTTATCAGAATGAAGCCCTAACCCTGAAACAAATAGCCAAAACCTAAATCCGAATACAAAATCTTGAAACCCTTTCTTTCTTCACCGCTCATCTTGAAGACCTTGACCCCAGGAGTCCAAAACTGGAGGCGGAATCTGAAGAACAGGCTAGAAAATTACCGAACCGGCCCTCGTAAGTAGAAATTAATCCTCCACTTGTTCGTCGCCTTCCAGGCCTCCTCTTGCCACCAAACTTTGTCAGACTGAGTGTATCGACCTGAGGATTCCAGAACTTGTCAAATAATTCCAAGAACAGGCCTAAAAAGCACCAAATCGGCCCCAGAGCCACTGAACCAGCTCTGTTAGCCTCACTTGGATAGGCTCGCTAGCGCACCCATATGGCTATATGCCTGCCTTCGTGCGCGCCCCTTGCTGACCCCTCAGTTAGCCTCGCCAACACTCGCCTCGCCGACCCCTTGTCGCACAGCTAGCCTCACCCAACTCCCTCGCTTGCAGACCCCTCGCCAGTCTCTCCTAGATCCGTCTGTTCGCCTCGCCAGTGACAACCCCTATGCACGCCAGCGACAGCTCAGCGCACGCATGCAGTACCGTTGCTGACCTCTCGACGATCCCCCGCTGACCCCTCTGAAGGAATGGATGGATTTCAAAACCTTTTAATTAGTGCGGAATAAGTTTAACAATTAAACTACTAACTAAACATAAAATCCATTCCTTTAACCCATGATCTTGGCTTATTGTGATATGTATATAAACAAAGCATGCATAGTAAGGAAGAACAAAGAGGGAGTTTATGTTCTACTCACCCTTGGAGCGTGATTTTAATCCGATCCAAGTGAACCACCAAAGTTCCTCTCCTTGATCTCTTCTTATGTGTGTTTCCTCCACCTTGAAGCACCTTGAATTAAGAACTCCTTCTTGTGCTTGTAATCTCCTCCTTGATGTAACAAGTAAAGCCACAAAAATATATGGCCTCTAAGGATCTTCACCAAGTGAATCAAGAGATGAAGAAAGATGAAAGAAAAGAAGAAATTATGCAAGTGTTCTTCTTTCCTTTAATTTCAGAAAAATGGACCAAGAGAGAACTCTATTTCTCTCTCTCTAATCTGAAAATAATAGTGTGGAGACACACTTATTTCTTTGTCCATGCTTTCACTTTTATATAATAGGAAATAACTCCAATTACTAAAAGAAAAATATTGACTTTCATAAAGCCAATATTTTGGCTGGTCCATACATGTTATTGGGCACTAAAAATGTGTCTTGGGCTTTCATTTAAATCTCATGTAGTGAAGCCCAAGTCCACACCAAAAACCCGACAATCGTTTAGGCCCAATAGGTTCGGTTTTTACCCGAAAATACTAATTATGTTCAAATAATAAATCTAATTAATTATTTGCTCATAACCAACTCTTGTTTAATCTTCTTCATATACAATCTCAAGGATCCACTTATATGGTGTGCAATCTCTTAGGTTCTAATTAACAAGGCAGTGAAGTTTATAGAAACCATTCTATTTTGTTTACGAATCAAAAACTCCATTTTTGATTCTCCCTTGTTATTAGGATAATAAATGTTTATTAATCCTCGGGGACTTCACAAGTCATGAGTGACGTCTTGCAACATATCATGACTGCCCTAGTTAATTTAGAATGACAAAGAACCTATTCAATTGGAATTACAATACAATACGGTCCTTCTCTAACACGATGTTCTAAATCACATCATCGGGGTATGGAATTGATATGTCAATCCCCTAATGTGATTTTCATTCTTATGTGATTATTAGAATGTGATTAAAAACTCCTTTTTAAATCTCATTCAATGCTTTGGCCAAAGATTCATTGAATCACATCTTTGAACATACACCTTATTTACTTAAGGATAGAGATTCCTTGTTGTACACTCACATGTCTCCATGACCGAATTGATTATACCAATGAATGCATCTATTATATCCATTAAGGGACACAATATTATTGCATCATCAAGAGATAATCCATTCACTCATAAGACAACTATGATGTCTCAGGTCAAAGGACTAATTTGTATTATTGCAATTTAGAGTTCAAGTTTGACATGTAAGTAAGACTCCATACAAGAACTCTAATGATCGCGTTCAGTGTACTCTTTAAGTTAAGAGCACCCACATACTTGTATTAGTGTCTCTACACAAATGACAAGAGACATATCATCCTCCATATTGAGCATACATAGTATGTGCTAGTCTTTCCGGATTATCAATGTCCAAGTGATAATCCTATGACTAGGAACCTTTTAGGATAAGAGTGTGAAAGAGTAAAGGTCTTACACATCTAACTCTTTAGATTACTTTCTCTTTAACTCATATTCCTTGGACATTGTTCAATCAAATATTAAATATAAGCAATGAACAATAAACTTGCCCTTTTGATTAATAATAATTACATCAAAATGATTGTTTTAGGACACAATTCATTCACCCTCAGTGAGCCTCTCTACCAGCAAGCACCAGAAACCTCTGGTGACTTTTTTCAGCTACCTCCGGCAACCCAGATTCCGACCAAATTTTTCTGCGACCTATTTTCAGGTATTTTTTATTAAATGTTCCTGCTTTCAGTACTTTCAATTCCCTTTTCTTTTCTAGGGGACTTGCAACCTCCCTTCTTCTATCTCTGTTTCTTCTTTCATGGGGAGACCTAAGCCGAACTGTGGGGGTTCGTGTTATCTCTAAGTTTGAAGCTTGTTGAGATCTCCAAACTTAGAGTTTGTAGAGAATTTATGATTGACAACATACACATTATTGTTTCGATCTAATGCAATACCTCTTGGAATCAAATTTCTTGGGAGCGACTACGCTCAGAAATTCCTAATTTCTTGGGAGCGATTACGCTCAGAAATTCTCAATTTCTTAGGTGCGAGTGTGCGACTACGCTCATAAATTTTTATTTTTTCGTGGTAGCCTTTTTCACTCCGAAACTAACCCTTTTTCTTGTTCTTTTTTTAGGATGAGTAACCTGAACAAATTGGACTTTGCTCCATTAGGGACAACAAGCTCTAAATATCACAAGTGGGTTCGTGATGTTTGCTAGCATCTCAAGGCCCAAGGAATCCTGGAAAAGATTCTTGAGCCTAGCTAGGACGTGCTAACTGTTGAGCAAGCTCAAGCTTTGGAAGTAAATAGAGCAGCCTTGGAGGCAAACCAGGCGAAAACCTTCATCCTAATGACCCGTCATATGGATGATTCGCTCCAGTATGAGTATCTGAATGAAGATGACCCCAAAAGGCTGTGGGTCTCACTCGAAAAACGCTTTGGCAACGTCTGTGACTCCTTGCTTCTTGACCTAGAAATGAGATGGCATAATCTTTGCTTCTATGATTTCAAGATAGTTCTTGACTACAACTCAGAATCACTTCGCGCTAAATCCTTAATGGAATTTTGTGGAAAAGAGATCGCAGATCCGATGCTGATTGAGAAGACTCTCTCTACCTTCCCCATCTCTTCATTGATAGTTGCTAAGAACCGGTTCTAAAAATCGTTAGGCGCTAGTCGAGCGGTGGCTAGGGGACTAGCACTCTGGCGCCTAGGCACCGCCTAGGCGGTTTTACTGTTTTTAATTTTAAATTATTTTTGTAGCATATAAAAATATAAATAAGAGTAGTATATATGGATGTTTATATATATAAACTTATGAGTAAACTTATTATAATCTGTCAAGTAGAATAATAAAAAAATTACTTCTATAAGAATATATTTTATATTTTTATTCCCCAATTCCAATGCCTGTCAGTCACATGACCTGATGGGTTCTTTGTTCAATTTTTTGATCTGAATGGGTTCTTTATTCAACACAAACCCATGAAGTCGGCTTCTCAACTTTGTACTTCTCTCTCTCGTTCTTTACTGTCTCCGGTTTGAGCAGCGGTGCAGAGGATTCTAGCTGGCACCAAGCGATGTAGATCTTCAAGTCGAGTTCTCACGTCGGAGTTTATGGATATAATATTTCAGGTTCTCCGATTTCTTTTTTTTTTTTTTTTGCTGGAGTACATGCAATCTACACTTGAACAGAATGTAATCGTAAGCGCCTTTGATTTGGTGGAAAATGGAGTCTCTGATATACCGGTGGCCGCTTTCGTGTTCGGGTGTCGTCAAATCAGGAAAAAGGCGTTCAAGTGCACGTTCGGTAAACATCCAAATCTGAAGGAGCTCGAACACGTCGCCACCGTGAATTGGAATGGTCCAAGGAGCTTGAACCTGCCTAGTGCCTAACCGCCTAACCTCTCCTAGGCGCCTAGTCGCTCGCCTCGGCCGCCTAACTCCAACCCACCCAGCCCTCCTGATTTGACATTAATCGAGTCGGAGAGCTATCGCCTAGCACCTAGGCGGCCGATTTTTAGAACATTGCTAAGAACTATCGAATCGATGTTACTGCAAGACGGATCACAAGGTTTCATGAGCTTATTTGAGCCATGAATATCATTGAAAAGCACGACAACAACCTTATGAAGAACTATAATTCAAGACTCGTGGGAACAGAGCCTATTCCGGAGTCCAATTATAGCGCGCTCCTAAGAGAGGTCGCTAAGAGCGAAACCTTAAATCTAGGGACAATTCTGGACGTTCTGTCCATATTCTCGCTCTATTGAGGAAGGTAACCGCCAAAATAGGCGGACATGGAACTGAAAAGGTCAACGTGGAAAGAGATACGGAGGCAACACCTCTGGCCATGTTGGCGGCACCACCAACACTAAGAACCATCCTATGACGCTTTCAAAGCGCCTCAATCAAGGGAGCATGAGCACAAAGATGTATGTTCTCGATGTGGAGCATCTGGTCATGGGGCACACATTTGTAGAGCTCGTGAAAATATTGTCACCGCCTACAAAGCGTATTGTGAAGCAAGAGAAAATCCCTATGTGGAACAAGAAGATCAAGAAGGTGATCTCGAACTAAGGGTTGAAAACTTCAAATCAGGCCAAGATCAAGAGACTTGTAATTTTGAATAAAGTCTTTATTTTTCCAAGAGATGTAATAGGCAATTGCCATATATTTTGTACTAAATGCCATTGGTTTAGTTTTTCTTCAACTAGGCTCATCCAAAATGAGTATGATGTATAGGAAGGTTTTGAGATAAGTGGTACTTAAGCGAGCTTTGCTCCACCGACATCTCTCTACTCTCCTGGTCATATTTATTTTGGAGTTATCGAAAGAAGTTAAACGACTATCTTTATTTTGCATTAGCTACTTTCGGATTAGATTTTCTTTTGGTCAAAGAAACAATGATGTACACCGTTGGCTTATGAATAAAATTTCAAGTTCTGTTCATTATGACTCTATTTTAATTTTGTGCATATTACTTTATGACTACGATGACTGAGCCATTAGGACTAGTTTAAGGATATGGAATGACCCAAATTTCTCTTGTCAAATGACATCTTGATTACTGTCACAAAAACTCTCTACGCTCTTAGGGTGAATCGAACCCTATTGAGTTATTCCAGCCAGTGGATTCCATGCAGAAATGCATATAGAAAACGGAAAAGAGTTCATTTGCATTACCTCTAATGATTGCGAACAAAGGCGCATCTTAGAGAAACTTAGGTGCCTCTCTAGTGAATTCTATATCACCACTATTCGAGCCATTAAATCCAATAAAGTTATGAGAGAAGATCTCTTGGATTTAGACACATATTGACTTATTCATGATAGGATAGGTCATGCTAGTCATGATATGATGATTCGTCTACTAAAGACTTCACAAGGACATCTATTGTTTCGAGCGAAACGAAGCACGAATCAAAGGTTGATTCCTGGCATGGACTAAGTGTGACCATCGCCGTTGCCTCTGGCGCTGCGGCAGTCCACCACCAGCCTAGGGCTGGAGCAATCAATATCCATGACACCATGGATGGCGTCCATCATGGTGATACTGCAATCATCAACTTTGCTTCCAGTAGCATTTCAGACGCTCTAGCCTAACCAAAATCCTCATTGGTTGTTTTTAACTCCCCTCACTTGTTCTATAAAGCCTGTTCCGATCCTTAGGGAAATTAGGACTAAGACCATTCTATGCAAAGGATACAAAAATACACATTCTGTTCTTACATAGAATTCGATGGGATTCTGTGAACTGATTCAACCAACTTGCAGACATTTAAATATTTCATGATGTTGGTTGACACGCAAACACGCTGGTCACATGTTGTGCCATTATCTACTTATCATGCTGCTTATACTACAATCCTAGCACATATCACATGATGAAGGGCTCACTCCCGGGATCATCCCATTCAGTCAATTGGACTTGACAATGTTAGAGAGTTTACATCGAAGACTTTCGATGATTATTGGATATCACTAGGACTAATGTTAAACATCATATTCCTATGTACACACCCAAATAGTCTCGCGGAAACGACTACAATGGTAACTCGGACATTGGTAATATGCACCAATCTCCCTATATCCACTTGGGGTTATGCAATGTCGCATGCAGCTATGCTGATTCGTCTATGACCCACTGGCACTCAATTTATCTCTGCATTAAAGATAGTGACTAGGTACAAGTATCTCGTACTTACGCATATTTGAGTGTGCCATTTATGTGCCTATTACGCTGCCACAACGTACTAAGATGGGTATGTGAATAGACGAATGGGAAAATACGTTGGATATGAGACTCCAACAATTGTCTTCCACTTAATACCCTTGCTAGGCAATCTCTTTACCGCTAGATTTACGGATTGTCACTTTGATGAGACAGTCTTCATGTCGTTAGGGGGAGATAAGAACACGGATGTTCAACAAGAACAACATGAATTGTCTTAGTCTGTCCCCATTATGTCTCATCTCGATCCCAGCTAAAGTGATGAGATCACACATATCTGCTGCAAATATGGTTGCAAGGATGGACGTCCCTACCAGAGGACGTAGTGCCACTCTACACGGAGGTAGGCATGGCACTAGCTAGGATGCGTGGGAGGCCCATGGGGTTGAAGGATACTTTGGCACAATTTAATCCTTTGATCATCGACACTCAAAATCCGTCTCATGAGAATGTTCTGGATTAAGGTTATCGTTAGGGGACGGCTCAAGGTCATAACCTACTCCTGAGAATATAGAGCTCTCTAAAAATTACACTAGTGTACATGAGACATGAGACAGAAACTCCATCATGATTGATGATGTATTTGCGCATTTAATTGCTTTTGTTAAGTCCAATGATATCGAACCACACTCCATTGATGAATGAATGCCAAGGTAGAGAAATTTGGTCTAAATGGAAAGATGCGATCCAAGTTAAGTTGGATTCTCTAACGAAGAGGAATGGGTCTTCGTTAGAAAGCGTGATGAGAAAAATAGATGATAATCTCGCCTTATGGCCCAAGGCTTCTCATAAAACGCCCTGGAATCGACTACGAGGAGACATATTCTCCCGTAATGGATGTTATTGCACTCCACTACATTGTCAGTTTGGTAGTTTCTGAATAACTGAACATGCAGCTTACAAATGTGGTCACTACGTATCTCTATGGGGATCTAGATAAGGAATATACATGAAGGTCCCTGATGGACTTCATTTACCCAAGTCAAATGTCTCTAGACCACGGAGAGTGTTTACAATGAGGTTGAAACGCTCACTAAGTGACTACTTGATTGGGAAAGGATATGCTCGCACGTTTCCATGATAAGTTTCGGATTCTATCGCGGTTCATATTGGTGACATGATCTTCATTGGAAGCCCTCAAAAAGTTCAGGGAAACCACTGAACACTTGAAATCCGAGTTTGAGATGAAGGATCTTGGGAGAACACGATTATATCTCGGTTTGGAACTTGAGCATCGTGTTGATGGATGCTTAGGCATTTTGATAAGGTCAAGCCTTCAAGCACGCTCATGATCGTCCGTAGTCTTGATCCTTAAAAGGATCCTTTTCGTCTAAAGGATGATAATGAAGATGTACTAGAGGCAGAAGTGCCCTACTTGAGTAAAATATGCGCATTATTGTAGTTAGCTCAATGTACAAGACCGGACATCTCATTTGTTGTGAACTTGTTAGCTAGATATAGCTCTGCGCCAACGCGACGCCATTGGATTAGTGTAAGAGATATCTTTTGATACTTGAGATGTACGATTGATATGGGCTTGTTCTATCCCTGAGATGATGGATTCGGACTCATCATACACTAAGAACGCCGCCAACACTGACCTGCGTTCTTTATCCCCATCCAAAAATGATATTAGTGTTTTGGAAGGTATTGTTGATGCAAGGTATCTCTTTGACCCACACAAAGGTCATTCCCAAACTGGTTATGTGTTTACCATGGGTAAGACCACGATATCTTGGAGGTCTATAAATCAGACCCTTGTCGCTATATCTTCGAACCATGCAGAGATTATTACTCTTCACGAAGTAGTTCGTGAATGTATATGGATTGGATCCATAACTACGCATGTTCGAAGCAATTGTGGTTTGAAGTATACCACAGATGAGCGTACAAGCATTTATAAGGATAATACTGCTTGCTTTGAAAAAATGAAGCAAGGCGACAACACCAAGCATCATCAGCAACAAGAGATTCTTCTCTAGATCAAAGTAAACTAAGATTCGATCTGAGGACAATGTGGCAGACTTGCTCACTAAGTCTTTGCCTAAATCCACTTTCGAGAAATATGTTGGTAGCATCGTTTGTGGAAGTTATCCGAACTCCCATGACCGTAGTCATCAGGGGGAGATGCAGCAACGAGAGGAGCACCGCGTTTGGGCGACACAAAGGGGAGTGTTTAAGAATATTTGGATTGTGGATTTGGCCCAAACTCTAGTTAC
Organism: Rosa rugosa; assembly: GCF_958449725.1. Lineage (NCBI taxonomy): Eukaryota > Viridiplantae > Streptophyta > Magnoliopsida > Rosales > Rosaceae > Rosa > Rosa rugosa. The sequence continues at coordinate 28,397,858 of NC_084826.1, forward strand.
TTGTCCAAGTTGTAATAGGGTTAGTCTGACAGATATTCTTGGAAGTATCTTATTCAATGTATGATTCAGTTTCCATGTAAGACTCGAATTCTCTGGTTGTCATTCTCTATATAAAGAGGCTTCTATTATCAATGAAAGACACAGCTTATTCTCTCCCAATTCAGTTTTTCTAAGACACAATAAAACGATGGTTCTCTTTCATATCTTGTGAATTCTAATTATATTTATAGATTTTATTTTGACAACTTTGCTATTACGATCCGTCAATTTTGTCATTATTATTTTTAATTATTTTCTTTTTCATTAGGTGATAATGAAGTAGCGAGCTAAAACACTCTTAAATAATTAAATCAGTATCTTTGGCGAAAACCCTAGCAAAGTAGTTCCCTTGCTCTAGCCTCCTTTGCGTTGTCACGGCTTCCAGCAGAGCTTTTCCTTTGCTCTAGTCTCTATTGCTTCCGTCACGGCTTCAAGTTCCCTTGCTCTAGCCCATCACTTCTGTCGCAACTTCCAGTTTCCTTACCTCCATCGCTTCCATTGCGGTTTCCAGCTTACCATCTACACCAGTTAGTCACCAAGGCCATCTTCTAGCCTTCCAGCCTTTTATTCCACTGCCTAGCGCTGCCCACTGGTTCAAAGCATCGATGTTCTTTGCCATCCCAGTCCGCCGTCGGCACTCTGACCTGTGATGTCGATCCAGTTTTCCCGTCACTGAGCCGTCATTGTTTGGGGGAAGGTCGCCCTCCAAACATTGTGTTGATGGTGCTAGGCTAGGCCCATATAGCCTTCTCTTGGAATTGGGCCTTTGGGCCTAGTTTCAAGGGGAAGGTGATTATTCTTGTTTAGTTGGGTCAAGGTGTCTAGTTTAGCCTAACTAAAAATCTTCTATGAGTCTTCTTAGAAGTGTTCTTTATTTTTCGTACCTCAATTGCGTGCTTGGCCAGAGGTGGATAATAGCTTATATGTTCCTTTTTTTTTTTTTTGAAAAGGGTTTGGAACCGTGCCAAGCTGGGAGGCTCATCCCCACGCCTGACTTATTATATTAATATTAGGGTTGGGCATAGAGGGTGACATAAAACCTTGACCTCTAGCACCAGTACATAAATCATCATAGAGTACATCCTGGATAATCACAGGAGACCCATCTAACCAAACATCATCTATATAATTAAGACTAGCAAGATGCGCCAATCTATTGGCTACACCATTTGCTTCTCGGAAGATATGCCTAATCTGAACAGAGTGTAAAGACGTCAAATACGACTTACAGTCATCGATAATGCGCCCTAACTCAGATCGATCTTCCATAGTTTGTTGTAACGCAGCAACCACAAGCGAGCAATCACTATCTAGGTCAATGGCACCCCAATATTGGTGAATAGCCAAAAGAAGTCCAGCCCTACAAGCCTCTGCTTCCATGTGCGTAGCAGAAAGGACATGAGGGAAATAACGAGCCATCGCTGCAATACAAGTACCAAACTCATCACGTACCACAATACCCACACCACCATCCCCAAACTCTGATCTGTAGCTACCATCCACATTAATTTTCAGCCGGCCACGAGGGGGAAGCTCCCATTTTAATTTGTTCTAATCATTGGGTTCTTTTTCAGCCCAACCGGATGATGTTTATGAAAATCCTCCAGGAACTTCGAAGCCCACTGTGCTGCACTAGAAGCATTGAAGCACGTGCCCTGCCAAAGGACATTGTTCCTCTCAGTCCATAGGACCACATGAGCATGCAAAACAACTCAAATTGACCTCCATGCAATAATTCCATGACATTAAGAACCCATTCCTCCAAATGACGTCCAGGAACATTCTTCACATGCACACCCAAGTTACTAGCCAACCAAGTATCGCCAGCAATGTCACAATCCTTAAAAAGATGAATGCCATCCTCAATTGAACTATTGCATAGAACACATTTCATATGTGGGAGAGAGACACGTCGTGCAAGGGCAACTTTAGTAGGTAGAATACCTTTTAAAACTCTCCACATAAAGGACCGTACCTTAGGAGGTGTACATGCATGCCAGAGTCTTCTCCAGAATTTACTATTGACCCCAAAAGAACCATTAGATGCAGACGCCCTAGATACTCGATCAACTGCATTCCGAGCCACATGATATCCAGACCGAACACTATAACAGCCCTTCTTGTCATAGTACCATGTTAATCTGTCCTCTGGACCACTCGTACTTAGAGGAATGCGCCCTATTATTTCAACTTCTGAAGGCGTAAATAGCTCTTGTAGCACCGCAAAATTCCACTCATGCAGATCACTACCAATTAAGTCAGCCACCCGTAAATTATCTAATCCATCCGGGGGTCTAGTGAAGGGCTTAAAACTGAAGGGAAGAGGCATCCACGGATCAGACCAAACCGAAATATTAGAACCATTACCAACCTGGAACCGTAGCCCTTTCTTCAGCAATTCTCGTCCATGCATGATACTCCTCCAGGCATATGAAGCTCCACCCACCAACCCAGCATCCAAAAAACTACAATCCGGGAAATATTTTGCTTTATAGAGTGAAGCAATAAGGGAGGTAGGGTTTTGTATGATTCTCCACCCTTGCTTAGCAAGCAACACCTGATTAAATAGAACCATATTCCGAAACCCTAATCCCCCTTCTGTCTTAGGCAAACAAAGCTTCTCCCAAGCTAGCCAATGGATTTTCCTATCGTTCAACTTGTCACCCCACCAGAATTTTGCCATTAAGCTATGCATCTCCTGGCACAAGTGTTGCGGTAACTCAAAGCAACTCATTACGTAAGTAGGGATAGACTGTGTAACAGCCTTGATCATAATTTCCTTCCCTGCAGCACTCAACATCTTCTCTCTCCATCCTCTTGTACGCTTACGGACCCTTTCTGTTAAGTAATCAAAAGCCTCAGACTTTGAATAACTAATTTCAATGGGGAGGCCAAGATATTTGTCATGTTTATCAACCCGCTCAACATCCAAACTTGCGGCCAGAACATCTTGCTTAGCCCTTTCCACGTTTTTACTGAAAACCACTGAACTCTTCTGAAAATTAATACACTGCCCAGATGCCTCCTCATACTTCTTGAAAATATTCTTCAACACTAGACACTCTTCCATTTCTGCTTTGAAAAAAATAAAGGAGTCATCAGCGAAGAAGAGGTGAGAAATAGGAGGAGCACCTGTACAAATTTGAACCCCATAAATCAGCTCTGACTCTTCCGCATGCAGGATAAGTCTGGATAAAGCTTCCGCACAAAAAAGAAAAAGATAGGGTGAGATAGAGTCACCCTGTCTTAATCCTCTAGAAGGTACAATTCTTCCTCTTAGAGTCCCATTGATAACAAAAGAATAAGACACAGTAGTAATACATCTCATCACCCAAGTAACCCAGATAGGACTGAAGCCAAGCTGTAAAAGAACTGCTTTCAGAAAACTCCATTCAACCAGATCATATGCCTTGCTCATATCAAGCTTCAGAGCTCCAAAACCAACATGTCCACGTCTTCGATTTTTCAAGAAATGGGCTATTTCAAAGGCCGTCAATGAGTTGTCAGAAATCAACCTTCCAGGGACAAACGCACTTTGAAATGGGGAGATCATACCATTCAAAAGCGGCTTGATCCTGTTAGCGAGAACCTTAGACCCAAGCTTGTAGAGGACGTTACATAGACTGATTGGTCGAAGCTGACTAATGCTCTCCAGATCTTTCACTTTAGGGATTAAAGTAACATTCGTACCATTTACCTGCTTCATCATATCATCAGACTCCAAAAAACAACGGACAGCCCTGGTAACGTCCCCTCCCACTAAAGGCCAGAAATGCTGGTAGAAGCAAGGCGCAAAGCCATCCGGGCCAGGTGCCTTAGCCGGATGCATTTGTTTCAATGCTTTGAAAACCTCATTCTCTGTAACATCACAAGTGAGCAAAGCATTCATGTCATCAGAGACACAAGTAGGCAGCAAAGAAGCGACAACATCCATTCCCCGAGGTTGTGAAGTAGTGAAGAGAGTTTGGAAATAATTCAAAATAATAGATTCAATCTCCCCATCATCAGTACACCACAAACCATCCTCATTAAAAAGCCCTTTTATTCTATTCTTCTTCCTTCGATTGCTGGCACGCTGGTGGAAGAAACGTGTATTAAAGGCGAAGTTTCTTTTATTAGATTTAGACTTTATGCTTTGTTTTTCATGAAGTAGTGTGTGTATCAATTTACACGTAGGCCTGTACTAGGCCTGTGACAAGAAGGTCTACGCCACTAACAAGCTCGCCAGCCAGCACTAAAGGGTTTCACTTTCCGCTTCCCACATGATTTTGAATAATGTGACGAAAAATGTGCGGTTGGTTGATTTTTAGGTGGGAATTGAAGAATGGCAAGTCACTTTGCCAAGCCAAGATCTCTAACCAACCCTAGAAAACCAAATCTCCCCCTCTCTCTAGCTTTCTCTCTCTAACCTCCAAATCAAAGGCGTTCTTCGCTGAAGCTCCACCCAGAGGTAATCTTGATTATATTGCATGTATTTTTTTACTCTGAAAATGATAGTTGATTATTGCTAATAGATATAATATTTCTGTGTTAGCCAACGTAGTGGGAATCACTATGTTGAGAAATTTGCTGATGCTATTTACACATTTGTGTTTTATATGCAACAGATTGATGCACAAGAAGAAGAAAAAGCTGATACGGATAGGAATATGTCAACGATGTTTGAGATAGGTTTAATATTAAACAGATTGTTCTTTGCACACAGTCGACAATTTATTTGCTCTTTCATTCCTTGTTAAAGATGACCGGGCTGAAATCATAGTTGATGCAAATCATTCTCATTTTGTTGGTAAGTATGTTGCAACAGAATGCAAACTATTATCTTTTTCATTTAGATTTTTGTTTTAGGGGAAGTCTAAGGTGTGTTGATGTTTGTCATACATCAACTTTTTAATAAATATATATTAAATTAAATTAGTTAGTGAAACCTGTTATACAGGTCAACAGGTTATCCACTTATAATTTGACATGTGTACTAAAAAAAATAAAAATTACCATACTAAGTACTCATTTATTGTTTTATATGTAAATCGTTCAAAAACTTGTAATGAAGATCGTAAATGTAGTAATTACTTTGATTACAACTATAATTATCACTAAATACGTCAAATGTGGTTGTTTGTTGTAAAATGTCTCATCGATGATATAATTTACAAAAGAAAGGACTCTAGTTACAAAAAGAACAACTGGATTACAAGAATAAGGACTTGAAAAGTTTTAGGTCTAATATGATTATTTACCTTATAAACGAAACATTTGTTGTAGCAGTGGTAAAATGATCGTTTTTTTTTGTAAATAGAATTACATTTCAAGTAATTATCATAAAAACAACCATAATTACAACGTTATACCTCAATTGTTGTAATTTATAGTAAAATGCATCGTCAAAAAAGTAATTATCTCATGGATGATGAGATTTACACAAGAAAAGTATTAAATTACAAAATATAGAACTCTAATACACAATTAAGGACTCGCACCTCATTTACAACATATACATAAAGTTTTATCACTTTGACAACAATTCGTTGTCACATTAGTAAAATGGGTCTCAGACTTGTAATATAAAAAATTACCACAAATAAGAGCTTGATTACTACTTCTACAACAATTCGTTGTCTCATCGGTCAAATGGTTCTCAAACTTGTAATATTAAAGAATTACCATAAATACAACCTTAGTTACTACTTTGGACCTCAATTGTCGTAAAATCAGGAAAAAAACATCGTTAAATAAGTAAATAACTCATAAAGGATAGTAGTTACAAGATAGACAACTTTATTACACCATAAAGGACTTACCGCAAATTTACTTAAATATATAAAGTTTTACTATTATAGCAACACACTCGTTATTTTATTAGTAAAGTGGTTCTGAAAACTTGTAATAACGAAGTATTAACACTTATTATAACTAAATTACCACTTTTTACCACAATTCGTTGTTTTATTGGTAAAACGGTTCTCAAACTTGTTATAACTTCGCCAATATTCCCTTATGGTTTTTCTCTTCACCATCACATTCTCCTCATCATAAGGATTGGTTTTGTCTCAAGGTTACTTCACTACTAGTTTTTCTTCTTTTTCTTCCAGAGGCTCGACTTGTGTCAGCGATGTGGAGATGTCAAGTCTGGAGGAGGAGGAGGACTGGAATTTGGGGGTTTCAATGGTGGAAGATGGATTTATTGAGGACTTGATCGATGGGGAGGAGAGGTGTTGGCAGATGGATTTAATTGAGGACTTGTTTTCAGCTGAAGAGGTAAGAATTATCTCTGGTATTCCACTTTGTCTATATGCAATTGTTCATATTTCTGCTGCTCAATTTCACAGCTTTTGCATGTCCTGTGTGATTTTGGACTTTGATTCTCATATGGGTTTTGGGTGTATAAAACGAACAATAATTCAAACTCTAACATGTTCTTATCGTATTAGGAGATGCAGTTTTGAGTTTGAGTTTGAGTTTGAGTTTTGACAAGTCCACGGTACTCATTAGCTTTAGGAGATGCAGTATCCTCCTCTCAAATCTACAACTCAGGTGAATAAAACTCTATGATTACTACTATAGCAACATAGCCTACTTCCATACCTTCTGATGCAGCAAGTGAAATTGGAGGAAAAGCTGTTGGACTTAGAGGTAGTGCTTGAATCAGTGGTCTTTGTAATGAAGTAGTTTTGAATTCACTTAGTATTTTCAATTTACTAATAAAGTTTGTCTATGTGTTCTATGTGATTTATGGATTATTTGATGCCATAAATGATTTTGATAGTAGCTTCGTCCAACTTTTTGTGTAATGTTTCCACATCTTGCCATACTTTTATCAGGTTGTATTATGCCAAATCATTATATGAGACGGTAAATAACCTGCCAAACTAGAGCCCATACTATCAGACTTGTGGAAGCAGGAGAAAGACAAAATTGTTACTCCAGAGCACTGCAGTAATATTATAAAAGATCCAATCAAGGTGAGGACCAAAGGCACCAAAAAGACCACAAGCATTAAAAAAATATAGACAGTGTAGTTGGTGCAAGAACTATGGACACACAAAAATGACATGCCCGCAGAAAAAACGTCGACAAAATAGAGCTTGAAACATTTGGTTGAAACAGAGTAATAATTGTATTCTATAAACGAAGAATTTTTAAATTTTGAACCAATAGTTATGGTCAACCTAATTTTGTTAATGTACATTTTGTTTACAATGAGCAGCATATTAGTTATCATGATTACTATCGTGACTGCAGTTTTGGTGCAAAAGATCTGTCTAAACCTTTCTTATGCTTGTCCGCGTCTTATTGAGTATTAGGCATATCAGCCTTAGCAAACAACCATCATTTTATCCTTTTGTTATCTTTTGGCTATTTTCATTTGGGTTGCTTTGAAACTTAGTAATTTGACCATTCAAAACAGAGGCTATAGATGATGAATACAAAATTACATTAATATCAAAGGTGTAATAACATGAAGGTCCAAGTACAATAGACTCTCAATACCAGCATTGGGACTCTCAATATTTTTCTACAAAATATTCTACATTTTGAGTTTGAACGAATCATTCTACATGAGTTCTTTAGATATGTCATTTGTTAGTTCATATGTTGTTGAGGCCTCTTCTGTGATAGTGAGTTCTTCATTTGCTATTAGATGTGATGGGTTGTCCCTGAAACAAATAACAAAATATAAAGAGCAGCATATGAAACTTAAGATTTAAGCTTTTAGTCCTACACCTTTTCTCTGTGTGTAGGAAAGATAAATGTTGCTGGTAATGAAAGATAAATACCCAAATGCTGTCATCATAGTAGAGAATAGATTTAGAATATAAAGTACCTGCAACTTTATATACTCCTTTTCTTTTCTTTTTTTTTGGTCAATGCTTTTCTTTTTTCTTAAAATCATGCATGTGTTGAGTCTTAACTTGCTTTGAACAACATCAACATATCACTAATACTTGTCAGCATTAGTCCAGTTTCAAATAGTAGCACAACAACACAAGTCTACATTAAACCCAAACGTCCAACCTGATTCCCAATGACAATCTTCTGAAACTCATCTCTCTCTTTCTATAGCTTCTCGATTTGGGACTTAAAAGCTGCTATAACTTTAGCTTCCTAATTATAGAGAACTTCCAGAAGAATCAGTAAAAATGAGAAATCCATACTAAAACAAATTTCCATAAAGAAATTTAAGTTTCTAATACAATGGTGAGTTAACATCAAAGCAAGGACTGATAACCATGCGAGTCTTTTTGTCATACCTGGTTGTTAAGAAGAAGCTTAATACATACCTCTACACAAAAGTCTCATGCTTAACTAGAGATGATTATTGAGATGCGAAACATAATGACAAGCATATTGGCAGAGCAACACTACAACACAAGTCTCATACACATTCATCATGTGAGCCGGAGGAGAAATATGAATCAGACACCTCATGTTTGATTAGTGAAAAAAATAAAGGCCAATTGAGTTCTCAATCGTAAAAAATTACCCACAAATATAAGATCAAGAAAGTTCATCAATGAAATTAAGAGATGGGCAAGAAAGTATCAACCTTTTTGGTACTTCTAGAATATGAAAATGAGTCTTTCTCTGAGTTCATGAGCAACCTATAACATACAAATTGGGATCAAACAGTTAAATTTCACACCAAATCAATCCAAAGACTCAAACTTCTGTAAAGATCATGGGTACCCAAATAGAAATCAATCCAAACAATGAACAAAAATGAAGACGACCACATACCTTTGCTATAATCTCCCCCGCGAAGCTCTCCAGCATATCCCCAATCTCCGCCGCTAAGGTCTTCGGCATATCCCCAATACCCGGCTTTGATTGCAGAGGCAAAGACCACCGAGAGTAGCAAAGGTGGAGGCGCCGATGGAGGAACGACGTCGTCCCAAGAGCACCGAGAGAGAGAGAGAGTTCCCATAACAGAGAAGAGGCGCTCTAAAAGTTATGCATCCAAAAAAATAAATAAAAACTTGAACCAGTTCTTACGTCTCCTTTCAATTTAGGGTTTTCTGAGAAAATCTCAAATTTTATGGTTAATATGTAATTCAGAATTTTCTAAAAAAAAGGCTACCTGCTGAGCAGGTCACTATTATTGAATATTCTGAACCGTTAGATATATTCTCAGTTTAATTATATCCGACGGTCTACAATATTCAAAAAAGTTAATGTATGACATACATCAACGTATACTAGAATTTTCCTGTGTTTTAATCGTCTCCTTTGGTTTATTCAATATTTCTTTTTCATCTTCAACACCAAAGAATGCTGCCAAGGCCACTGAAGTGGCATCTCGTGAGGTGGTTTATAGACATTTTGTGTTCCGATTTGATTTCAAGGACTGGAAGGTATCCACTTTTCATTCTTTTAGTGTTATGTTTTATTTGCTACGGCTTGCAGGTAAGGGTCATAAGAGAATCATATATTTGACATTATCTATTAGGGGCAAACTGTCCAGTTTCAAAAATGCCAATTTTGAAAAGATTGATTAGGTGCAAGATAGTTTATAATATTGAACAAAAGATCACCACTTTTTTCTTGTTTGTATATACGGAGTTGTAATCATCTTGTTTGAGAAATATAATGGCAATCCCTACTTGCTATCACAATGAAATTGAAAGAAAGCAGGCATCTAAACTAGAGGCATCCAAATTAATGTTGCTGTTACGTCCCGTATCTCAATTTACCGGTTTACTAGCCATTTGGAAGGTAAACGACAATTACTTTCACTTTTTACTTTGTTTCGACATTTTTAGTGGACCAAAAAGTTGACTTTTTGTTCAGGTCAATTTTTGAGAAAAAATTTTTTATGAAAGTTGTAGAGGACGTTAAACCGAGTCCGTGGACACGTGCCACGCTTAAATCAGAGTTCGTATGCGAAAGTTATGATCAAAATACTAAAGTTATTTTTCTATAAAAGGAGGAGTTACTATTGTAAGTTTCTATTTTCAGAACCCCCCCCCCCCCCCCCCCCCCCCGAGAGTTTCTCTCTCACTCCCTCCCAGACCTAGTCATCTTCTTCCGGTGATATCTCCTCCGTTCGGCGACGAATTTTGACGTTACTGATACCGTTGGAAAGCTCTCGTCGTCCTCTTCAATTCTAGGGTGGTTTGGTAGCTTCGGCTTGAACTGTGGAAGGTGCAACAAGGAGAAGAAGAACGCAGCATCGCCGTTTTCTCGGGTTTTGGTCGGAATTCGAGTGTGGAGCTCTTGGAGTGGGTCTTGGAGCTCTTAGATCATACATCAATCTCTCAAAGCCTCTTGTCCAATTTGAAGTGTGGAGCACGAATCTAAGGATTGAAGATCTAGGGTTTCAAATTTCCCCTCTTGCTTTCAAGGTAAATTCCGGCCTTTAGACTTAAAACTGCTCAATGTTGTAGTTGAGAAAGTTGTTGGGGATGTTGTAAGGAACATTTTGGCATAGGTGTTGATACCCAGTTTGGGGGTTGGCTGGCCCACGCGCCGCCGCGCCTGGGGGGCGCGTGAGGGCCGATTCTGGCCTCATAAATTTGCTGGTTGCATTCCTTGTAATTTGTGGAGCATGTTGGTATGTGTTTTGTAAAGATTGGAGGAGGTTTAGTATTTATTGTGATTTTCCGAAGTTCGATATTTCAGTTGTCGATTTACGAGAATCCGACCGTCGGATTTCTCTCGGTTCTGCTCTAGAGCCTTTAAATCGACGAATTGATATTAGTGGTGAAATTTGGGATGAATCCGAGAAGAAATGGAGATGTTGGTTTACAAGGGGTTTCGTTTTGGAATCGTACTTAACTTTCGAATCATTGTTACGAATTGTACTTTCGTACAGGACGAGGTACCGGTCCATCGCTCGATGAGGATCCGTATGCTTGGGTGCCACGTTAGTCGTATACTGTGAGTGGACCTTTGATTTTAAATGATGCATGCAAATATTTTTCTGAATTATTGATTTATTCAATTATCGTTTTATTTATCGAGCACATTATTTGGTTTTAGATTATAATATTGGCATTGATTGGTTTTCCATTATGAATTTTGGATATGAGTTTGTTATGCTCGGATTTTGACGAATTATTTTTTGAGGTGATTTTTAAATTAGATATTATATTTTTATTCATCGATTTTGAGATTTTTTTGAAAGGTTTTCAAAAATGAGATTTTCGAGGAACTTATATTCATCTAATTAATTCTCGCATATTTGTTGATGGATTTGAGAATATTCTTTTGGCATGTGGGACACGTCACTGATTTATTTGATTATCATGAGATTTACTGAGTACGGTTGGGAACTGTACTCGTGCTTTTATTTGCGAGATTTTGGAAAAGTTTTATTGGTTTTCGGTTTTCGTATGATTTTACTCCACCATACCTTGTTGTTTTATTTTATTGCTAGCTAGCCTAATAATACTCCTCCCCGCTTACTATGTGTTTGTGGGTGAGTTGAGCAAAGAACTTGGGAGGCTCCTTTACTCTTATGGTGATAATTTCTTCCCCATACTCTACTGTTACCTGATTCGCGGGGCTAGTCCGATGTCTCTTAACTAGCAAGGCTGGTATATTTTCACGAGTTTTCGAGCTTAAAGAAATCTGTTTTATAATTGTTGCATGCATCGAGTTTTTAAAGGAATAAACGTGGGAAAGTATGAAATCCATTTTCTTTACAATTACATATTTTTGTCCACTCTCGCTAACATTTTTATGTGCTTTTTCCCCTGGGCCCTTCGGTTTCAAATGCCCAGTTTGCAGAGTAGCTGGTTCGGCATAGTACGATTTGGGGCATAACATCTGCTGCTGTTGTATTCCTTATTGCAGCTTACTTATTGAACCTACTTGTATTTTGATTTCTTTTTCCTCATTTAGATTGCTCTGATAACTTGTAGGACAATTATATTAGAATATTTGTGGATTTGAAACATGTGTATTTCGGATTTCAGTTGTTTATTGCAGAGTTGTTGTGATTTGGGGAGCATGGTGGCTCCAGGAGAACATGGTTGAATTGTTAGAAGTGTGGATGTGTTTCTACAGGTTTTGGGTAGTCCATTTTTAGGGGTGACTCTGTCAAATTCAGGACGTAATTTGAATGGCCTGTTTAGGAGGCAGTAGTCTGGAACAACCCCTAGATACTCCTATTGTGCTGCTAACAAGGACTTAAGGACTCTACTTCTGGACTTTTCTATGATTGCTCAGCTAATATGCTTTGGTGCGGGGAGCGTACCCGTCAACTGGATGGTGCGCATTATGAGTTCCTAAGGGGAATCTCCAACCCCGTTGGAGTCAAGGTAAAGCCCTGTAATACTCTTGATCAATCTTATTCTTTATTAGTGTTCTTTTAATGCTAATAATGGTGTAAACCTATTGATGCTTACTACCTTTTTGGATAAGTCGGTGCTTCACAATAAGTGAAATGTGAATGATTCTATGTTATTTCTATTTCTATTTGCACCTTTTATCTTTTATGCTCTCTCAAGTTTTTGATGTAACTTTCATGTGTTGAGTGGCTAACAATGGTATCTTGTGATGCAGGTGAGCAAGTACTTGGCAAGTATTTTGTTGAACCTCTTAATTTCTTAGAATCCAGTGGAGAAAGATGCATGCCAACGTAGATAGGTGATGGGATGAGTTCCTAACCATTTAAATGGTTTCAAATATGTCATTCAATGCAGTAGAACTGATGTGTTTTTAAATTCTTACATTTGACTTGTTAAGATAAAAGAAACATCTTAATGCTTGATAGACTGCTATTCTTGTTATCCATGCTTATTGAGTCAAAGTATCTACGTGAAAGTTCCCCCACCCTTGTTCCCTTGGAGCCTCCAAATATTTCCTTATAATTGATGTTAGATTATCTGAGGAATGTACTTTCCCTTGCCCCCCAAACTCTTGAATCTGATTGGTGATTATGAGGTGGAGTTCCTTTCAATTAGAAGTAATTTGACATTTCAGCTAATTAGAAGTGATACACACAATTTAGTTGATGCTCAAACTAATTTTTGTAGTGCATATCTAGCAGCTGTTGCTTTTATTTTGCTGTATATTTGTTTTATTATTAGAAAAAATATTTGTTTCTTGGTAAAAGAAATGGTCTGATTAAGGTCCTTGTTTTGTTCTTGTAGGATGCCAAAAATTATGGGTGCGAAGTGAATGACAAAGTTGATTTCAACCGGAATAAACTTTTGCAGAAAAAGGTAGGTTAGCATGCATTTGAGTTGTAAAGTTTACTCTAATTATCATCATGGATCTCCTAAGCATAGGTGCCTAATTGTAGGTTGCCTTGCAAACTTATTACAGAGTTGCCAAGTAGGAACTTCTTGTTGCTTGGTCTAGTTAATTTATGCTAATGGAAGCAACAAAAAGTTGTGTTAATTTGGAAAATTAACAATTGTAGTTAAAATTTGTAGGCTATGCCTCTTTCTTTTTATTACTAGTTGTAGATAAAGAAACTCCATAATATGAACATCAACAATAGTACAACTGGAGCGAACTAGAAATCCATTGTGTAATACATATCTTGTTACTCTTAAGTCAATGTAGAAGCTAAGTATATTTTTTGTAGGCATCTGGGATGGTATATACTTTTTATTTCAGTTAGTTTATTATTAATTTTTATTGATTTTGGTCTCTGATTGTTCTTTTTTAATCTAGAAACACTTTTTAGCTTGCTCTAGATTGCGTCAACACTGTTACTCTGAGTCTATTGTTTTGTAACTCCATCTTCATGCTGTGTTTCAGGCACTTTTAAAAAATTATGGACAAAATGGCATCTCAGAGTACATCAGCTGTTGATCCTAAAGTAAGCAGCTTTCGTCTTATCTGTTTAATATGCATATTGGCTGTTGATAATAAATTTGTTCCTTCCTTCATATGATGTACAGCTTTCTTTTTCTACTCACATGACCAATTAATCTTGTCATTTCAGATGACAAATACACCTATTTCTAGTTGTTTATCACTAACTGAAGCTACAGAGATTAAAGAGCAATTATTTCTAAGCTAAACTTATAACTTGTATATATCATATCTTGTGTCAATTGTATGTAATGATGTTATTACTTCTGGACAGACCAAATTTCATCAAATTACTAAACAAGTTTACATCTTGCAGGCCAATTGCGAGAGATTGTGCAAAGATTCAAACTTGCCTCATGTTGGAGTTTTATGAACTTTGAAGTCAAACTTTTTCATTGTAAACATTGTTGCTTGCTAATCCCAAGTGCAGGAGTCGCGTAGTAGTATAGACTCAAAAGTACGAGTGTCGTTTCCGCCGAGAGCAGTGAGAAAAACATAGAATGACGAATAAACTGAAAAGAAAATAATTTGAATGAGTTTAGTTGAAGAGAAAATTCAATAATGACAGATACTAAGGTTTCGGGGTTCCACCTTAAATCACCTATGCAATGTTATCAATTCGATTCTTTTCCTCAAAACTTATTTAAGAAAACTGACGCTAAAGATGAATCCAATTCAAGGCAGTTCAAACACACAAAGCCCAATAAATTTCTCTAGGTTCAAGAATAACCTGTACATATGACAACAACCTATCAAGACACAATTCCAACGAAGTTATTTATCAATCTGCAACTCTACTTAGTCTCAAAAGCATGGATACTTTTACTACACAATAGGAAAAACATGGCTGATCCTATGAAATAGATTATCAAATACCCATCAATCAATCAAAAAGTAAACGCAGAAATTAAACTTGAACATCCAAAAATTGAATTTGCGTTGAAGTTCTTGTCGAATCGAACTAATAAAAACTACATAGGAAATCCAAGGTTTCTCCCCTAGCCTTAGCTAGGAGATTAGTTCTCCATAAGAAAAATCAAAGCAACAAAATGATCCATGAGTTTGGGAGTATACAACGCAGAAAAATGAACTGATGTCCAAGGAAGAGAGAGAAAACCAATCTGCCCGAACCTCTCTTTTATGTTGTTCATTGCCAAGCCCTTCGTCGACATCTAATGCCTGAAGACGTCTTCTTTTGATTGAACTTCCTGATTTCACGTAGGCCAAAATCCCCCAATTCATGAAGACATTCAATTGTAATTGAACTCTTCTCCCTACTGACTTCAAGGAGCTTGTAAAAACTGGGCTCTTCTTAATTGCTAGGTACCCCTTCAATCCCCCTTCAATCCCCTTAATTAGAAGGCAATTGAATCTGAATGTCAGAAAAGCTTGAGCTGCGTTTTGCAAAGCAAAGGAGTGTCTTCAAAAGAGTAGAGAAAAGGATAGAAAGCTGGTCACGTGAGAGGCTTATCTCTTCTCCAAAAATAATTATACATATTGGCAATTGACCACACAAGTCAACGTATCCACCTCCAAGTCCAAGTGCAGCAATGGGCCTTTAATTGTCCAATTCCTTCATCCAAGTATCAAACCTATTAAATCAGAAAAATGATATAATTAGATTAATTTAGGCCAACAAAATACTCAATAGCTAAGCAATTATGAAGATATGACTGCATTTTTGACCACTTATCAATTGTACTCATGTGTAGCTAGCTAGGAATACTTCTTGTTTGGTATATTATTTAGTTACTTGAATATATGGATGTTTGAAAAATGGTAATTGAATGTGTTGAGACTAATTTTGACTACATTTTTAGTACATTTCTCTCTACATTTTGCTTAGTTATTTCCTTAACAACATCATTTCTAACTTATTTTGTGTTTTTAGGTAGTTTTGAGTCTGGAAATGGAAGGCAAGGAGTTATATGCGCAGAAATGAGAAGAAATGGAGAAATGAAGTTTTCTCAGTTCTACCAGGAAAAGGAATCCCAGTCGAAGTAGGAATCCTAACTCAACTAGGAAAGAGCTCGAAAAAATGATGTTCAGAAATGAAGAAATGACAGAGTCCCAGTTGGACTAGGAAACCTGATCACACCTAGGAGTCCTGATGCTGCTAGAAGTCCTGATGAGACTAGGAGATGCTGTGTCTTGAAGATGACTCAAGATTGTTCAAGAATGTTCTAGAAGAAGCAAAATGGCGTCACATTTGAAGATGGGTTTCGAATTGGATCATTTGAAGAAGCCTGGCCCGAAGATTGAAGCATGTGACTTGCACATGAGTCTCTTTAACCATCCATGACGTCTTGAGGAGTTCATGGCCCATTTATATTTGTTTTTGCCGTGAGAAGTAAAAGAAAATACTAGAAGATTTCGGCAAAATCCATTTTGGGATAGTTTTGGATTTCTATGGAATTTTGGAGAAGAAAATAAAGGAATAAATATTGAATTTGGATTCCTGATTCCTGATTCCATTCTACATACAAGGAGGCCGAAATATGGTCTAGGTTCAAGGAAGATTTCGGCAAAAGAAAGGTGACTTGCTCTCCAATTCTCAAGGAATATTTTCATTGGCCGGATGATGTCACAAGTAGATTTCAACCTTGATACCCTAGCCCTTGCCGTTCACTATATAAAGGGGGTTTGTAAAGCCATTCTACACACCATCAAATTCAGAATCAAAAGCCACAAACACTTTCCCTTCTCTTCCAAGTTTCGGCAATTCATCCAAGTTTCAAAGTTCAAGGCCGTGAAGCATCCTCCTCTCCATTCAAGCATCCTTGCCATGATCCTCATCCATTCCACCACCTTTTGAAGCTTCTTCCATCCTTGAAGATCAAAAAGTGTAACCATGAACACCTTTTTATGTTTTCGGTTTTGGTTTCTTTGTAAAACAATTTTCGATTTTAATGATTTCGTGTTTTGTTTTATTGTTCTATGATGATTTGTGATTTCTTGTGTGGATGAAGTGTTGATTTTAGATGTGTAGTTTTCGAATACTATGAAGCATGTTTTAGGTTTTAGGTTTTTAAATTGAAAAATTGCAATTTCTATATGTTCTTGCATGATTGTTAATTTTGAACTTCAATCCCATCTTTTATGTGTTAATTGATATTTGGATGCATACTTAGGTTGATGAACGTGTAATTGAATCCATATTAAGGTGCTAGCGTTCTGGGCTTTAATTATTTAAGTGGAAAACCTATAATTACTTAGGTAAATTAACAATGAGTCTTGCATGCTTGATTAGCGTTCTAACTTGTGTTCTTGGTTTGAATTGATCAAACTTCCATGAAGCTTCATGAGTTAAAAGTGTTTTTGTTAATGATTAGCTACCACTAGTAATTGCATGCTTAATAGGGTTAACTATGGTGCGTTCATCTAGTTAATTTAATTAAGGGAAGTAAAAAGAACTTTGTATGCGGTCATCTCTGTTCTTGATTGATTCTATGATATGACATATTTTGATTCTTGATTTGATGTTTGAAACCTTTCCAACGTGTTAATAGTAGTTAATTCTATCTAAAATCATTCCATTCATTTAATTCTACTTGATTCTGTGTTTTGATGTGTCACATGTATATATCTACTTAGTTGTTAATTTAGAAAATAAAATCCTAAATCCCCTAAGTGTAAATCGTAAATAATGTGAATATTGTTTATAATATATAGTTTTGTTTGGTCTAATGTTTTATTTTTCAGGAATTAATAAATCCCTAATCCCTGGTTGAGAATGATACCCTACTTACTCTTATTACATTGATAGGGTTTTAAATTGAGCACTAACTTTGTGCAGGTCAGAATGATATGGATTAGAGTACTGTTTATGTGGTAATTATTGTTCAATATTTAGTCATACAACACAATACAAAACAATGTGTTGTATGACTGTAAAAGAGTTTAAAATTAAGGCTTCTCCTACAATAGTCACTGGTTGTTAGCTAATTTGATTACAATATTCACACCACAGCTAACCAAATATAGTTGTTGTGTGAACTAACAACCAACAACCAACAAAAAAAGAAAACAAAATTCTGTTATGTGAGATTCATAACACACAACAGAAATAAAATTATCTCTGTTGTCTGAATGAATCAACAGAAAAGAGAGATAATTTCACTTTGGTTGTGTGTTACTTATCTCAGACAACAAAGAAATAATTATAGCTGTTGTATGTTATGAATCTCAGGCAACAAAGAATGAATTATAGCTGTTGTGTGTAATGAATCCCAGACAACAGCTAAAATTCTTCTTTTGTTGTCTGAATGGCCATGTCAATGCCGAGACATCCCCGCACATGTCATGCCAGGCACATGCCTACACAGAATTCGCACAACAGAAATAGCTATTCGGTTGAACTAACGATTATTGCACAATGGTGAAATCAACGTTGTGTGATTGAAAAATCACACAACACTCGCTTAGACCACAATGAGGTTGGTCATCAAACAGAACAAAATCACTGTCGTTTGATTAACTTATTGTAGTAGTGTACATTTTAATCTCAAGTTGCATACGTTTAACTGTTTCAAATATAATATTTGGAAGCCCTTATAGATCTACATTGGATTTTGTCCAGAGATTATGAATAAAACCATTTCCTACAAGCCACATTTTTTGTTTCCGAGGATGTTCAGCTGGAACATCAACTAATATCTCCCATAATATAAACTAGGGACCACAAATAAAGTTGAAGGGAGACCATTTCTATATCCAAATCCTCCAATAAGATTATGGAAATGAAACCACTTAGATTCTTTTAATACTACAACAAGGATCCTTTTGTGGCTCTACTTGTAACATCAATGAGGAGTCTACAAGCACAAGAAGGAGTACAAGAAGAAGTTCTTAATCCAAGGTGCTTCAAGGTGGAGGAAACACACACAAGGATAGATCAAGAAGAGGAACTTTGGTGGTTCACTTGGATCGGATTGAAATCACGCTCCAAGGGTGAGTAGAACATAAACTCCCTCTTTGTTCTTCCTTACTAAGCATGCTATGTTTATATACATATCATAATAAGCTAAGATCATGGGTTAAAGGAATGAGTTTTATGTTTAGTTAGTAGTTTAATTGTTAAACTAATTCCGCACTAATTAAAAAGTTTTGAAATCCATCCATTCCTTCAATTGGTATCAGAGCCATTGGCTTAATTTTGATATGTTGTAAACATGGCTAAGTATGTTGGTTTATGTGATTTTCTTAAGACTAGAGTAATATGCAATTTAAATCATAAAATTTGTCTTATCATAAAAGTTATGAAGCAAGTGATGTGAGGTAGATTTTATGATAGCTAGAAAAAGTTTCTAGAAATTACATGTAGGAAGTGGTTTGAGTTTTATGAAACTTTGATGCATATGAGATATGTATTAAGGGGTTCTATATGTTTTTTAATTAAAATTTAAATCTTAAAAACATGTTGGTTAAATATGCTTTATGGCATGCATGATTTTCTGGCTTCAAAGATGAAGTAAACAAGTGTTCAAAGGAAGAACACAAAGCTGAAATTTACTTTGGAACTTGTCGAAACTAGTTATGAACTAGCTAATTTTTATGTTGTTTGCTTTCACTCTTGACCCATAAATTCATGAATTGACATTTACCTAATAGTTAGTGATGACATAAAATCATTTCCATGTTTCCCTCACCAAATAGTTGGTAGAGTTAGTCATCTTTACTATTGAAAGGTGGTGACTTCTATGCATGTTCAATCACCAAAAGTTGATGAATGAGATAGAAGTCATGTCTCCCTAAATCACTCACCAAAAGTTGGTGATGTAAGATGTAAGACATCATCCCCTACATTACTCAAGGTTGGTGATGACTAACTTTGATGACTTGATATGTCCCATCAATCAAATAGTTTATTGATAGGAAGTCTAAATCACTCAACTAATTTACTTGCATTAAATTAAAGTAATTTAGTGGTTAATATATTTTGATTGAGTTAATTATGCTTATTTAATTAACCTAATTATTTTGGTTAATTAAAGAATGATTATGGACTATGGCCTAATATAATTGAGCATGAGATTGGCCGACTATTCATTTTAAAGTAATTAATTCGCTTGGGTTATGTAATTAATTTAATTAATTAATTTGGTTGTGTAACTAAGTAGCTAGCTTAATTTATTCAAGTTTGATTAAATTTAAGTGGGAGCTTTTATGCCCTTATCCACTAGTGCAATCGAAGATGGAGGCACTTAAGGATGATCCAAAAAAGAAGTTTGAAGTCATCTAGCCTTGAAAGGAGTTCAAGTGCAAAGTGTAATAGCTAAGCTTAGTTGTTTAATTTCCGTAATTGTTACGCGTAATTAAAATCCACTACCCAAACATGACCTTGATCCAACATATTAGCTTATGTTGGATCAAACTTCAAGTCCATAATCATCATATATGACCTATTATAATTGCATATTCATTGCACTTGATCAAGTAATTTTATACTTCCCATGATTCCATTTGAAAAATGTTTTTGATGAAATCAAATTGTTTTTCCGAAACAATTAGTGGGAGTATTATATTATAGATTAAGTATAATGAACATGTGATTAGAGCACCCACTACCTAAGATCGAGGTCATGGGTTCGAGTCACCATGGGGGAAGGAGTGAAATCCTTTTATCCTCTTTAAAAAATGAAAAAGGAAAAAAAGAAAGTATAATGAACATGTGATTGCATTAGGATCAAAGCAAATGCAATGTGATTGTTATTAATAAGATTATAAAAGATGAGACCTTAAAATTCCCTCAAAGTGATATTAAGTTGAAAAAACAAGAAGGTATTATGAATACTTCTTTGTGGTCTTCCATCATTGTAATATTCTATTAGATGTTCTTGCATGTGAATATCATTCCGAACGGAGGTATTTCTTGCTAGGAGCTTTGAAGAGAGGTTATTCAACATTTGGTGTTGTGAGGTAGGGGACAAATCTTGGTCAATATTCTATTATGATGAGATTTAACTTTTGATCCCTATACTTACATGAGATGATAGGTATAGCTTAACTATAGTGATTTGTCAATATCCTATTATGGTGAGACTTACTTACTTTAGAGGCCGAAGTCATGGATATTCACATTTGATGTGATTGGATAATTAAGAGTATCCTCTCATGGAAATTAAGTTGACCTATAGTTCTATTATGATGCGGTTGGCTTAATGGAAATGAGTCTTCTATACTCACTAAGAGTTTTAGTTTAAACTCTCGAATTCCGTGAGGGATTTGGAATTTGTCAAAATAGTGAGCGGGTGCCATTTGATTCTTAAGACCCGAGTCACTTAGTTTAAGATCAATCTCACTCCTTTTTATTTTATGTTATATAGATTGCAATATGTTAGGACATCCTATCACCAAAATTCTCAACGAGAATCATCTTGAGGGCCCAAACTTCAATGAGTGGCTCCGCAATTTAAAAATTGTATTGACATTCGATAAGATCGCTTATGTCTTACAAAATGCACCTCCTCACACTCCTTTGGCTCAAAATGCAACCGATGAGCAACGTGTTGCTTATCAAAAACATAAGGATGATGACACTCAAGCTAAATATGTTATGCTTGCATCCATGAACTCACAACTTCATAAGCAACATGAGAATATGGATAACGCAATTTCTATATTACTCCATCTCACTGAATTGTTTGGTGAGAGAAGTAGAAATATGCGCTTCACAGCTGTCAATGAGCTTGTTAAGACAAAACATGTGAGGGGTGCACCAGTGCATCAACATGGTCTCAAAATGATAGGTCTTATTGAGCAAATTCAAGATCTAGGATTTGCACTTGATGCGGAGCTAGCTCAAGATCTTCTTCTATCCTCCCTAGATGATTCATTTTTTCCGTTCATAATGAACTATAACATGCAACAAATGGATCATACTCTTCTTGATCTTCTCAATATGCTGGTAACAGTTGAGAAGCAAATTAAGAAAGAAAGTGGGAGTGTGGCCATTGTCGCTTATTCTTCTTCTTCATCCACCAAGTCCAAAGGCAAGGGCAAAGGGAAGAAGAAACAAGTGGCAAAGCCTAAGGGAGCAGTCCAAAAGAAGAAGAAGAAGGAGCAAAAGGAACCAAAAGGTGTTTGTTTCTTTTGCAACAAGGATGGGCATTGGAAGAGGAATTGCAAAGCTTATCTTGCATCCTTGAAGAACAAGTCTTCAGCAACTGGTATGATCAATGTGATTAAATCAATATTTACAGTTAATAATGCTTCCACTTGGATATTTGATTCAGGTGCATCTCACCATGTTTGCACTTCGTTGCAGGACCTAGTGGGAGCAAGGAAGCTTAAAGCTGGAGAAATTTCCCTACGTGTAGGAAATGACACAAGAGTTTACGCCAAGGCCGTGGGGACTTATATTTTGAAGTTACCATCAGGAGATACATTGGAATTGAAGAATTGTTTTTATGTTCGTATATATATAAAGAACCTTATCTCCATCTCCATGCTTTTGAAGGATGGTTATAGAGTAGTTTTTGATAAACTAAGTGGATTTGTATCTATTAATGAACGCATGATATGTCATGCTAATATTATTGATGGTCTCTTTCATCTAGCTTTAGATGGTAGTATTAACTGTATGAAGGAAAATGCTTTGGGATCTAAGAGATCTCGAGAAACGGTTAACCCCATTAAGATGTGACACCTCAAGCTTGGTCATATTAGCCAAGATAGAATTCACAAGTTATCTAGAGATGGATATTTAGAGTCATTAGGATTTGATCCTATGCCTACTTGTGAGTCTTGTCTAAAAGGCAAAATGACCAAGTCCCATTTTGGTGGACAAAGAACAAGAGTTAAAAAACTCTTAGGCCTAATACATACAGATGTATGTGGTCCTATGTCTACTATTAGTAGAGGTGGATTCTCATACTTCATAACCTTTACTGATGACTACTCTCGATTTGGTTATATATACCTTTTGAAGCACAAATATGAAGCATTTGAAAAGTTCAAAGAATTTAAGAATGAAGTTGAGAAACAAACCGACAAGAGTATTAAGGCTCTAAGATCCGATCGAGAAGGCAAATACTTAAGCAATGAGTTTATTGATTATCTCAAACAAGAAGACATTGTTTCTTCACTAGCTCCTCCTGGAACACCACAACTCAATGGTGTCTCTGAAAGGAGAAATCAAACTTTGTTGGACATGGTTCATTCCATGATGAGCTATACTGATTTACCTATATCCTTATGGGGATATGCACTTCAAACAACAACTTATTTGTTGAATAGAGTGTCTTCCAAATCCATCCTTCTTACACCATATGAGATGTGGCATGGGAAGAAACCAAGTCTCAATCATATTAAGATTTGGGGTTGTCCAGCTTATGTCAAAAGACTAGAAGCATGCAAGCCTGAAGCTAGATCAAGCAAGTGTTTATTTATGGGATATCCTAAAGATAGTTTAGGATATTATTTCTATCAACCTGAAGAACAACAAGTGTTTGTTAGCAAGAATGCCACTTTCCTTGAAAGGGACTTCGTCCTTGATGGAAATGTTGAGCAAATGGTAGAACTCAAGGAAGTGTCTAACAAGCCACAAGCTAACACTTCATTACCTGATGAACAACTTCCTGAACCAACTATGACACAAACTCCAAGAAGATCTAGTAGGATCTAGATACCTTCTAAAAGGTATGGTTTACGTCATGAAAGCCTTGGGGAGTTAAATCTCCTTGGTGACAATGAAAACCTACATGATCCTTCTAGTTATAATGAAGCAATGTCAGACATTGACTCAAAGAAATGGTAAGAAGACATGGAATTCGAGATTGACTCTATGTATACCAACCAAGTCTAGACTCTCGTTGACCCTCCACCTACAAAGCTAGGTTGGTGGAAAAGGGCTATAAGCAAAGAGAGGGCGTTGACTATGAAGATACGTTCTCTCCTGTTGCCATGGTTAAATCCATTAAGATATTATTTGCTATAGCTTCCCACTATGATTATGAGATATGGCAAATGGACATAAAGACTGCATTTCTGAATGACAACCTTAAGGAAGAGCTATATATGAATCAACCTGAAGGCTTTGCGTCTAAAGATGACATTCATAAAGTGTGTAAACTTCATAGGTCCATCTATGGACACTTAAGCAAGCTTCAAGGAGTTGGAACATCCGTTTTGATGATGCAGTCAAATCTTTTGGTTTCACGCAAAACATGGATGAACCTTGTGTTTACAAGAAGGT
This sequence comes from Rosa rugosa, assembly GCF_958449725.1. Taxonomy (NCBI): domain Eukaryota; kingdom Viridiplantae; phylum Streptophyta; class Magnoliopsida; order Rosales; family Rosaceae; genus Rosa; species Rosa rugosa. The sequence continues at coordinate 28,421,862 of NC_084826.1, forward strand.
TAGTGGGAGTGCTGTTGTATTCCTTGTACTTTATATAGATGATATCCTACTCTTTGGGAATGATGTAGGAATGTTATCTTCAATTAAAGTTTAGTTGTCCAAGACCTTCCTTATGAAGGACCTTGGAGAAGCTGCCTATGTACTAGGAATAAAGATCTATAGAGATAGATCTAAAGGATTAATTGGATTATCTCAATCCTTGTATATAGACAAAGTGCTGAATAGATTTCATATGGAACAATCTAAGAAGGGTTTTCTGCCTGTCAGACATGGCATTCACCTTTCTAAGAAAATGTGCCCACAAACGATTGAGGAAGTGCAAAATATGAGCAAGATCCCATATGCATATCCAATAGGGAGCCTTATGTATGCGATGCTATGCACAAAATCTGATATCAGTTATGGCGTAAGCATAACTAGTCTATATCAGTCCAATCCAGGTTTAGAACACTAGAATGCTATTAAGAATATCCTTAAGTACTTGAGAAGGACTAAAGATTTATTCCTCGTTTATGGAGGTGGTGATTTGCAATCAGAGTTGCAAGTGGAAGCATACACAGACTCAGATTTTCAATTTGATGTGAATGACAGAAAATCCACATCAGGATTTGTTTTCACCTTGAATGGAGGTGCAGTATGTAATACCCTGAAAAATCCAAATTAAATTCCATGGATTTTTAGAAATGATTTCACGATAGTAGGAGCGAGTACGAAGCTTGGAGAAGTTGTGGAATTAGTTCGAACGATTTTATTTTCGAAAACGAACGTTTTTAGGGGGTCAACAAAGTTGACTTTTTATACGTTCAAAATTTGGGAAAACTTCCTTCATGAAAGTTGTAGAGCTCGTCGATACGAGTTCGTGGACATGTGGAACGCATTATTCGGAGTTCGTATGATTAAGTTATGAATATTTGAAAATTGGGAATTTTCTATAAATAGGAAAAATAACTGATTTTTTTTATTTAAGGACAAAAAAAATTTCTTTTTGCGGAAGAGCCCCCAGCCCTCCCCGATTCTCTCTCTCTGTTTTCCCCTCAGACCCGGCGGGTCGAGCTCGACCCGACCCGACTTTTTCACCCTCCTCCGGCCTCCTCTGGCCACGGACCCGGCCTTCCCCGAGCTCGCCGTCGCACGCCCAGCCGTTACCTGCCACCATCTTGCCCCGCCGCTGCCCCAGATGGAGATCGAAGACGCCCCAGCCGTGTGAACCCGACCCGACCGGAAAACGACTTTTCCGGCGTTGCATGGGCCGATCGTCCCCATTTTCGTGATCTCCTCCTCATGCTGATCATCCCCATGTAAGCCTTTCATCACGATTTTGTGTATAGAACGCTAGATCATGGTTTGACTTTTTCGACGTCCCTGATTTAATCTGAATCTGATCAGACGCACGAGATTAATCCAACTTCAACGCTTGATTTAGGACGATCTAGGCCGAACCAGGCTTAGCTCCAGGTATGAAAGTCGACCACCCTTTCATTTTGAACCAGTTTGTAGTTGGTCACTTTGCCATCTGAGGTGGTTGACCGGCGTTGACCGCCGCGTTGACCGCCCACTGACCACCGCTTGTGGCGGCGCATCAGACCATATTTCGAGTTTTCATTATCTAGGCGATGATCTATGCATCCATACGAGCGTTTTGATATATAACATGGTCATGTTAGAAAAAGTTGATAAATAGTGGATTTACGTTTTGACGTTACTATTTAACGTTTTTACGTTTATCTTCGGTTTACGATCTGTGAAGATCTGACCATCGGTTTTGCTTCAATTTTGGATATGTTGATCGTATGACTGTCCCGGTGACTTTGTGAGGTCACGGGCGAAGATCCGACCGTTGGATCTTCGTATAATTGAGAAATAGTGATTCGGAAGGCGATTCGTGAGAATCTGACCGTCGGATTTTCATATAATTTTATGGAGATGTTTGTTAGAGTGATTCAAGAAGATCTGAGTCTTCGTGATAATTTTGGAGGATGATCCTAAAGGCGATCCGTGAGGATCCGACCGTTGGATCATCATTAAATTCAGATCCGACCGTTGGATCATCGTATAATTTCGATCTGACCGTTGGATCATCATTAAAATTAGAATCCGACCGTGGGTTTCCGTATATGTGTGCTTTTGAGTTGTTGGCTAAGTTAAGATCATTATTGGATTAGGTGATCGATGGATTTATTTGGCGGACGATTCGTGAGATTGTTAATGGAGCTGTTAAGAAGACGCAGCTGGAATAGAGGTGAGTAAACCTCACGTGGTTCATATTACGAACCCAATACAATTAATTGCTTTATTTTGTTGCAATCATATGAACTATTGTTGGTGTTACTAGACATTCCTGTGTGAATGTCTGTATATATATTATTACGTGAAATAATATGTATTGTTGGAGTTGTGTTGAGTTATTGTTGAGAAACAATATATTGTGAGAGGTATTGAGTTTATTGTTGAGAAACAATATATTGTGAGAGGTGTTGAGTTTTATTGTCGAGGAACAATAAATTGTTGTGTTGTGATCTGTGGAGATCACTAGGTCACGAGGTGACCATGGCATCTATTAGTGAATCACGCTCTCGTACCGGGCTGGTGGTTATTAATAGTATTAAATCGTAATCACGTCTGTGGCCGGACGAGTGGTTACGTTCAGTTAGAGCTCTAGTCTGTCTGCCAAATGTGGAGTGACCTTATGAGTGAAATTGAGAGTAACTCATAAGTGTCAATATATATATGGTAACCTTATGAGGGAAATTGAGAGTAACTCATAAGGGTCTATATATATATATGAGTCTGTCTACCAAATGTTGGGAAATCTTATGAGCTAAATTGAGAGTAACTCATAAGTGTCTACATATATATATGAGAGTGAGTGATCTTATGAGCTAAATTGAGAGTAACTCATAAGTGTCTATATATATATATGAGAGTGAGAAAATAACGTGGGTTTGTAGTAGTCTTGAAATCTAATAAATCAACAGTTCTTTCTTGTTTACTCATACTGGCTGTAAAAAGCTTACCGGGTTTTGTGTTGTTGCAACTCCCGGTACACTATTCAAATTGTGTAGCGGGTAATCCTACAGGACAGGAGAACCAGGACGGTGATCGTGCGGTTAGAGCAATTGTTAGAGTTTTACAACAATTGTAAGTTGTGAGGTGTGTTATGCTCATTTGAGCTTTATAATATATTGTGAGAGTGAATTGTAATAATGAACTCGAAGTTTCGAGATTTGGTTTTTTTTGTAATTGTAATTATTCAGGTTTCGGATTTGAATTTATCATTCAAAATCCGGGGCGTGACAGTTTGGTATCAGAGCGTAAGGTGCATATTTGGTGATGTGTCAATACCTTCCGAGTGATGGCCCGTCTGCAGCGGATCCCCATCGTGTGCTCTTCGGTATTGGCTAAGTCATTGGGTATGCGTGAGTGTTGGGAGTTGTTTAGGCCGCTAGGTCGTTTAGGGAACGTGAATACCTTCCCTATAGTATTGACTTGGTTAATATGAATTTGTATTTGACTTATACTGTGTTTTAAGTGCTATACATGTCTTAGCCAAGCATACTATACTCCTTAGGTGATGGATATTCGAAGGGGTTGTACTTAGAACCTTACAGTTGTCTTGTAGGTTCGTATTGGAATAAGTTCAGTGGCCGCGAGTTACAATCCTTGAGGAATAGGAACCTCTTGATTCAACTCTGTTAAGTCAACGAGGAGTGTTTTATGGAAAAGAGGTTCTTTTGATTGTTGAAGTGTTTGGTTGAAGACATGGTGTGGACCTATGCACGTACCTAGTGTGGATACGAGTATGAATTGTTATAAATTTTGTCTTCTTAAGTTGGACGTACAGATGTTTAGATGAGGTGTACGTATCAAGGATTAGATATCTTGTTTTATAAAGAGACGTCTTAGTGGAGTTTTGGTAATTGACATGTGATACGTGATTAAAGTGACTCTGAGGCAATTATGCTGACCTTGTGTGAGATTGAATTCTTAGTGTAGACTAAGAAGGTTGTGTGGTGATTTTATATACACTACGTGATGAACTTTTAGAAGGAAAAGTTATGAGTAAAAGTATGGGTTTTTCCCTGATGTCTATAGCAGACTTGTGAATATAGTTTTGTTCAAGTGAATGAAATTGAACTTTGAGGCCTATGTATGGTGCAGGAAGAAGCATGGAGGACATGTTAGAGTCAGGCAAGGGTTTGCCTTTGGTGATTGATTTTAGGTGATGTAGTTAAACGCAATTTCAGATATTGATTTTAGTGACTTTGTTAGGTATCCATAGTGGTTCAAGTGAATTACTATGTGATATGGAGTTTGATTCGATTTCTGAATCGCTAAATGTTAGGGATTGAATTGTGGTGAGTTTTTGTTGAAGCAATTGATAGATGGAATTATCGAGATTCTATAAGAGTTGTAAGAGTAACTCTAAAAACGTGGGTTTTTCCTAGCTAACTCAGGATGTGTTTAGCTTTATAAATCCCTAATCCTATCGATGAAATTGTTGTGTTTGGTTTGACTCAGAGGATACTAGCTAGACCTCGATGCGACTTAATTGATTGTTGGATTCTTTTTGAGTGATTGTTTTTATTGCATCATTATGAAAGATGTGTGCAGTAGAGTTGTTTATGGTTTTGAAAACAGTATTGGGTGACCAAGGTTCGATCCTTGGTGTTGTTGTTGGTTAAACAAACAGGAAAGAAAACATGCACACCATCTTATTGAGTTTATAGTACAAAAAAAAAAAAAGAAAAAAAAAAAGAAAAAAAAAGAAAAAAAAAACGAGGACTATGCTGTACTAAGCCTAGTCAGCAGCTCCGGATGGGTTGAGGCTGAGCTCAAGAGAAACTGGAGATCCACGGTTGTAACCGCCTGAGCCACCGAAATAGTAATCATGTGCACTACCTTCCTCGGAAGTAGTCTTCAGGTTACCAAAGACGTCCTCGCCGTGCACGGGGAACAGAGGAAGAGTTTGAACCTCCTGGTGATCTCCTCCTCGTTGTTGCAGGGATGTTTGTCCTCCTGTTGTGCCAAAAGAGTTGTACTAGTATTAGTGTTGAAGTGTGAGGAAGAATATGAAACAGAATTTAAATCAAGAAATCCTTCATTACCAGTAGAATAGGTGGAACCAAAGTTGAGATCAATGGATCTACCATCATCAGTAGAACTAGTGGACCCAAAATTGATGTCAATGGATCCACCAGCTGGCCCAAAATTGATGTCGATGGATCCACCAGCACCAGTAGAACCAGTGGACCCAAAATTGAGATCAATGGATCTACCAGTACCAAGAGAACTAGTTCTCATGGGCACTGGAGCAGCCTGATTACACCTATTCATCTGCTTCTCTCGAGCCCTGACGTTCTGGAACCAAAAGTAAATGTTCTTACCCTCAACATACCCATACTGGTTCAGCTGGAGACAGATCTCGTGAATCTGCTCTGTAGTTGGGCACTTAAATCCCTTGACATAGTAAAGATCCTTGAGGATTCTTATTTGTTCTGGAGTAGGAATCCACCTGGTACGGCTTCGCCAGAAATCCATGTTGGCACTACTTCCAGCTGCTTGGGTGTTTCCTCCCTCCTCTGTTGGTTGCTGTTGTTGTGGTTCCATTTGTTGCGGGGTTTGGAGCTCCATTAGTTGCAGAGTTCGTGGCTCTTGGGTCATGGGGTGAGAGGATGTGGAAATCGAGGAATACATGGTTTAGTGTTTGAGGGAGATTTTGTTAGAAGGATTGGAGTTGTTGAACTGGTGATTGGAGATCTGAGATTCTCAGAGGAAAGATGAGATCGAATCTTCAAATGGAAGAAAAGATCTGAGAAAGAAGGATTGAAGATTTGGAGGAAAATATTGAAGATCTGAAAGTTCAGAGGAAAGATGGGATTGAATCAACTAGATGGGAGAGAAGATCAGAAGAGAAGGATTGAAATTGATGAAGAAAGGATTTGAGAAGAGAAAGGCTGAAGAGTTGAGAGAGAAAGACTTGAGCTCGGAAGAAAATTTCTTTCTTTTGGAGTGAACAGTTTTTCTCCAGAATGCACCTATTTATAGAGCGAGGTGAGCAGATCTCCACCGTTGGATGAACGATTCCTGTGATTCATTCTACGCGTTGGATTAAAGTCGCCCCGAAACCCGGAAAAGCTGTTGGCGCGTGTTGAGCGTGTAAGGGGACAGGCCGAACCTCGAGACGCTGTGGCAGACAGCTTTAGCCGAAAGTGATTTGCTTTCCGTAAATCACGGAAGAGACGTGTCGTGGCACGTGGAGTGTACCGACAGTTTGTTGTTATTCTATCGCTTATGATAGAATAAATAAAAGAAGTTGCATGGATAGTAACGAGAGCAGCTGGTGCTCTAGTGGTTGAAGAGCAAGGCTCATGTACAAGAGGTCAGAGGTTCGAACCTTGCCTCTCGTTTATTTTTATTATGTTCGCTTATGACATAATAAGTATAACATTTGTACACATTATATTAAGCACAGCTTGTGCTCCAGTGGTTGGGGACAAAGGTTTCGTGCAGCAGGTTGAGGTTTCGAACCTTGCCTCCCCCGTTATTTTATTTATGTCGCTTATGACATAATAAATATAACACGTGAGCATATATTAATGAAGGCAGCTCTTGCTTCAGTGGTTGGGAGCAAAACCTTCGTGTTTGAGGTCGGGAGTTCGAACCTTACCTCTTACAAATATTTTTGGATCTCGTATATGCTTGATATACGACGTATATACGGTATGTACGGTATACATACGTATATACGGTCTGTACGGTATGCATACGAATATACAGTTGTACGGTATGCATACGTATATACGATCTGTACGGTATGCATACGTATATACGGTATGTACAATTTCATACCGTAGCCGAGCTGGAAGTTGGTGGGCCGATTGGTAGGCCCAAATCGTAAGCCCAAATAGTAAGCCCAAATAGTAAGCCCGAATGGTAGGCCCAAATGGTAGGCCCAAATGGTAAGCCCAATTGTTCGGCCCGAATAGTAGGCCCAAATGTTAAACCCAAAGTGGTTTGGGCCGGTTCGAAATGTGGATGGTCCGATTTCTTCAGGCCCAATTGGCCAGCCCTAGTGCTTAGCCCAAGGATTGAGCAAGCCCAAGTCATCATCATTGGGTGACATAATTTATTGGCGTGCTTTTGGGGATGATTTGTTTTGAGTGATGCATCTCTATTGTTGTGTAGAATAGTGCATGCTTAAGTTTTACTATAGAGATTTACCGTGATGCTAATTGAGTAGTGAAACACTTTGTGGGAGTGTTTACTGTGCTTGTATGCCAGTACAGAGTGATGATCTATGTGAAGATCTATGTGATGATCTATGTGAAGATCTATGTAAGGATCTTTGAGATGATCCATGTGATGATTTTGTGTAATTGATGTGGAGTGATGTTGAGCAGTTGTGTTGTGCGTTTACGTTTGTGATGAAAGGATTTAGTGGCCATAGGAATGTATTTTTATACAAAGGATTGTGGCTTTGTAGATTACTACAGATTTGGAAAAGATAGAGATTCTATGATTAGGTCAACCTTAATCGAGAGGAATTGACTTACGCTCAAATTTCGGGACGAAATTTCTTTAAGGAGGGTAGATTGTAATACCCTGAAAAATCCAAATTAAATTCCATGGATTTTTAGAAATGATTTCACGATAGTAGGAGCGAGTACGAAGCTTGGAGAAGTTGTGGAATTAGTTCGAACGATTTTATTTTCGAAAACGAACGTTTTTAGGGGGTCAACAAAGTTGACTTTTTATACGTTCAAAATTTGGGAAAACTTCCTTCATGAAAGTTGTAGAGCTCGTCGATACGAGTTCGTGGACATGTGGAACGCATTATTCGGAGTTCGTATGATTAAGTTATGAATATTTGAAAATTGGGAATTTTCTATAAATAGGAAAAATAACTGATTTTTTTTATTTAAGGACAAAAAAAATTTCTTTTTGCGGAAGAGCCCCCAGCCCTCCCCGATTCTCTCTCTCTGTTTTCCCCTCAGACCCGGCGGGTCGAGCTCGACCCGACCCGACTTTTTCACCCTCCTCCGGCCTCCTCTGGCCACGGACCCGGCCTTCCCCGAGCTCGCCGTCGCACGCCCAGCCGTTACCTGCCACCATCTTGCCCCGCCGCTGCCCCAGATGGAGATCGAAGACGCCCCAGCCGTGTGAACCCGACCCGACCGGAAAACGACTTTTCCGGCGTTGCATGGGCCGATCGTCCCCATTTTCGTGATCTCCTCCTCATGCTGATCATCCCCATGTAAGCCTTTCATCACGATTTTGTGTATAGAACGCTAGATCATGGTTTGACTTTTTCGACGTCCCTGATTTAATCTGAATCTGATCAGACGCACGAGATTAATCCAACTTCAACGCTTGATTTAGGACGATCTAGGCCGAACCAGGCTTAGCTCCAGGTATGAAAGTCGACCACCCTTTCATTTTGAACCAGTTTGTAGTTGGTCACTTTGCCATCTGAGGTGGTTGACCGGCGTTGACCGCCGCGTTGACCGCCCACTGACCACCGCTTGTGGCGGCGCATCAGACCATATTTCGAGTTTTCATTATCTAGGCGATGATCTATGCATCCATACGAGCGTTTTGATATATAACATGGTCATGTTAGAAAAAGTTGATAAATAGTGGATTTACGTTTTGACGTTACTATTTAACGTTTTTACGTTTATCTTCGGTTTACGATCTGTGAAGATCTGACCATCGGTTTTGCTTCAATTTTGGATATGTTGATCGTATGACTGTCCCGGTGACTTTGTGAGGTCACGGGCGAAGATCCGACCGTTGGATCTTCGTATAATTGAGAAATAGTGATTCGGAAGGCGATTCGTGAGAATCTGACCGTCGGATTTTCATATAATTTTATGGAGATGTTTGTTAGAGTGATTCAAGAAGATCTGAGTCTTCGTGATAATTTTGGAGGATGATCCTAAAGGCGATCCGTGAGGATCCGACCGTTGGATCATCATTAAATTCAGATCCGACCGTTGGATCATCGTATAATTTCGATCTGACCGTTGGATCATCATTAAAATTAGAATCCGACCGTGGGTTTCCGTATATGTGTGCTTTTGAGTTGTTGGCTAAGTTAAGATCATTATTGGATTAGGTGATCGATGGATTTATTTGGCGGACGATTCGTGAGATTGTTAATGGAGCTGTTAAGAAGACGCAGCTGGAATAGAGGTGAGTAAACCTCACGTGGTTCATATTACGAACCCAATACAATTAATTGCTTTATTTTGTTGCAATCATATGAACTATTGTTGGTGTTACTAGACATTCCTGTGTGAATGTCTGTATATATATTATTACGTGAAATAATATGTATTGTTGGAGTTGTGTTGAGTTATTGTTGAGAAACAATATATTGTGAGAGGTATTGAGTTTATTGTTGAGAAACAATATATTGTGAGAGGTGTTGAGTTTTATTGTCGAGGAACAATAAATTGTTGTGTTGTGATCTGTGGAGATCACTAGGTCACGAGGTGACCATGGCATCTATTAGTGAATCACGCTCTCGTACCGGGCTGGTGGTTATTAATAGTATTAAATCGTAATCACGTCTGTGGCCGGACGAGTGGTTACGTTCAGTTAGAGCTCTAGTCTGTCTGCCAAATGTGGAGTGACCTTATGAGTGAAATTGAGAGTAACTCATAAGTGTCAATATATATATGGTAACCTTATGAGGGAAATTGAGAGTAACTCATAAGGGTCTATATATATATATGAGTCTGTCTACCAAATGTTGGGAAATCTTATGAGCTAAATTGAGAGTAACTCATAAGTGTCTACATATATATATGAGAGTGAGTGATCTTATGAGCTAAATTGAGAGTAACTCATAAGTGTCTATATATATATATGAGAGTGAGAAAATAACGTGGGTTTGTAGTAGTCTTGAAATCTAATAAATCAACAGTTCTTTCTTGTTTACTCATACTGGCTGTAAAAAGCTTACCGGGTTTTGTGTTGTTGCAACTCCCGGTACACTATTCAAATTGTGTAGCGGGTAATCCTACAGGACAGGAGAACCAGGACGGTGATCGTGCGGTTAGAGCAATTGTTAGAGTTTTACAACAATTGTAAGTTGTGAGGTGTGTTATGCTCATTTGAGCTTTATAATATATTGTGAGAGTGAATTGTAATAATGAACTCGAAGTTTCGAGATTTGGTTTTTTTTGTAATTGTAATTATTCAGGTTTCGGATTTGAATTTATCATTCAAAATCCGGGGCGTGACACAGTAAGTTGGAGAAGCTGCAAACAAAGCGTTACTGCATATTCTACTACTGAGGCAGAATATATTGCAGCTGCAGAGGCGGCAAAGGAAGTAGTTTGGATGAAAAAGTTCATCACTGAACTTGATGTTGTTCCTACCATTGAGTCACTGATTCCACCATACTGTGACAACAATGGGGAAATTGCTCAAGCTAAGGAATCAAGGTCTCATCAAAAATCCAAACACATCGAAAGACGTTTCCATATCATAAGGGAGATTGTTAATCGTGGAGATGTTAACATTCTCAAAGTAGCATATGTTGACAACATATCAGATCCATTCACTAAGCATTTATCACAAGTAAAGTTAGAACGACATCTTGAGAAGATGGGTGTACGTTTCATGGCTGATTGGGTTTAGTACAAGTAGGAGATTGAAGGAGTTATGTCTTAAAACAATCATTTTGATGTAATTATTATTGTAATTGTTATTAATCAAAAGAGCAAGTTCATTGTTCATTGCTTATATTTAATATTTGATTGAACAAGGTCCAAGGAATATGAGTTAAAGAGAAAGTAATCTAAAGAGTTAGATGTGTGAGACCTTTACTCTTTTACACTCTTATCCTAAAAGGTTCCTAGTCATAGGATTATCATTTGGACGTTGATGATCCGGAAAGACTAGCACATACTATGTATGCTCAATATGGAGGATGATATGTCTCTTGTCATTCGTGTAGAGACACTAATACAAGTATGTGGGTGCTCTTATCTTAAAGAGTACACTGAACGCGATCATTAGAGTTCTTGTATGGAGTTTTACTTACATGTCAAACTTGAACTGTAAATTGCAATAATACAAATTAGTCATTTGACTTGAGACACCATGAATGTCTTATGAGTGTGTGGATTAACTCTAGATGACGCAATATTATTATATCCCTTAATGGATATGATTGATGCATTCATTGGTATAATCAATTTGGTCATAGAGAGTGTACAATAAGAATCTCTATCCTTAAGTAAATAAGGTGTATGTTCAAAGATATGATTCAATGAGTCTTTGGCCAAAGCATTGAATGAGATTAAAAAAAAAGAAGAGTTTTTAATCACATTCTAAGAATCACATAAGAATGGAAATCACATTAGGGGATTGACATATCAAATCCATACCCCAATAATGTGATTTAGAACATCGTGTTAGAGAAGGACGGTATTGTATTCTAATTCCAATTGAATAGATTATTTGTCATTCTATATTAACTAGGGTAGTCATGATATGTTGCAAGACGTCACTCATGACTTGTGAAATCCCCGAGGATTGATAAACATTTATAATCCTATAACAAGGGAGAATCAAAATGGAGTTTTGATTCGTAAACAAAATAGAATGGTTCTACAAACTTCACTGCCTTATTAATTAGAACCTAAGAGATCGCACACCATATAAGTGGATCCTTGAGATTGTATATGAAAAAGATTAAACAAGAGTTGGTTATGAACAAATAATTAATTAGATTTATTATTTGGATATAATTAGGATTTTCGGCTAAAACCGAACCTATTGGGCCTAAACGATTGTCGGTTTTTTGGTGTGGACTTGGGCTTCACTAAGTGAGTCTTAAATGAAGCCCAAGACACAATTTTAGTGCCCAAGACCAGCCAACAAATTGGCTTTGTAAAAGTCAATATTTCACTTTTAGTAGTTGGAGTTATTTCCTATTATATAAGGTGAAAGCATGGACAAAGAGAGTGTGTGTCTTCACACTATCATCTTTTAGTTGGTAGGAGAGAGTTCTCCCTTCGTCTAATTGCACAAGTTAGTGTTATAACAAGGAAGAAAGAAGTCACGCCACGAATTTTGAATAAAGAAATTCAAATCCGAAACGCGAAAACTCAACAAGCACAAGAATAATAAACATAATTTTTTTTCATTAAGCAACTAAACAAACTGAGCTCACAATGTTAAAACCGACTCATTCTTTAGAGTCACATATTACATTACTGAGAGTTTACAAATTAAACTGAATAATAATTCAATAAGTAAATGCACCCACCACACTCACTACACAGCGGATCGAGACTAAAACTAATAAACTTCTATGTCCATGCTACAGAAGGTACACCTCAGCTTCGATGACGATTAATCGATATTCTAACCTGCACAATAAACTCTACACCATGGAATAGTGCACCGGATTGAAACAACAAACCCGGCAAGCTTTTGCAAACTCATTTAAAATGACTCACGTCACGCATGCTTATAATATCTCAACTCGTGAGATAAATTAAAGCAACAACATTTAAATCCACAAAACACAACCAAACATAAAATCACACTCAGTAAAAATTAGTAATTCCTGCATAGAGAATTAGTTCAGGAGATCACCTAAAATCACACAATTCAAAAATAGAAATCATAGTAATCTCTGCATAAAATTTAGTTCAGGAGACTACATTAAAATCAATCAATAGAAATTATAGTAATCCCTGCATATAGCTTAGTTAAGGAGATTACTTAAAAATCAACAATAGAAGAGAAAAAGAAAAAGAAATAAAGAAACCAAACAATAGAAATGAAAAAGGAGATTAATTAAAGAAATCAGCAACTCACGCTGAAACCAAGACTTCACCCTTCAACTCTGAATACAAAATTTCACAAAATATATATATACGTAGTCATTCACGCAGGAATGGTCACTAATACCAACTATAGTTCATACAATTTAAAACCAAGAAATTCATTTTATACTTAAATTCATTTTCTTACCTGTGAGCCATAGCCCTATGAACCGTAGTCGATCAAGTTCATATTATTTCAAACAAATCTTTATTTTCGAAAACGATTTACAATTATCAATCAATTCCGACAATTAAAGGAACCTCGTGAGATTTACTCACCTCTAAATTCCTGCTGCGTCTTCTTAACAGCTCAAAACACGATTCACAATCGTTCGCCAACTCAAACCGTCAATCACCTAACCAAATACGATATTTAACTTAGCGCATAATTCATAAAACGCACTTATACCAAGATCCAGCGGTCAGATCTTCACCCGTGACCACACAAAGTCATCAGGACAGTCCTACGATCATTATATGAAAACTACAAGTCGATCGGGCGGCCAAATCCTCACGGATCGAACATCGATCGAACCGAAAACCCTAAACTTTGAAAATTCATAACTTGCTCATACGATTCCCAAAAATTACAAACTATATATCAAAATGATCGTATCGATGTGTAGAATAAAAAGAGCAACAAAAACTGTTCCAGCGGTGGCCGGAAGTGGTCGGAAACCGCCGCCGCCGGCCTAAAGTCAAAATTTGACAAAACTTCCAACACCAAAGTTCTTCATCTCAACTCCAATTACAACTTTCATAACTAGCATAAAGTCTGAATCAAAGCCATTTGGCCGGAATTTACCTCGAAAGCTTTGAATTTCGATGAACCCTAGAATCCCAATCTTTAAAATTCGACCTCCACACTTTGAATCGTTGCAAACCACCTTGGAGAGAAGCATCTACGTCCTCTGGGCTCCAAAAGCCCTCAAGAAACACCGATTATGGTGGCCAGAATCGGAAGTTCCTATCTGGGCTCGACGCAGCGCCGTCGTCCACTTCTCGGCCTTGCAACGGCCACCACAGCTCTACCCACGCTCGATGGTTTCCACAGACCTTTAGATGAGAGCAAGGCGAGCAAAAACCCCTCAAGAATCTCGTCAAATGGTGGCCGGACGGCGAAGAAATAGGCCGACGAAGGGAGAGGGTGAAACCGGGGTCAGGAGAGAGGAGAGAGAAAAGTTTCCGGAAATGGAAAGTTGGAATTTCTGAAATAATTTCCGAAAAAATCCCATATATACCAAAATGGAAACTTTTTCCGACAGCCATAACTTCTTCATACGACCTCTGATTTCAGTATTCCGCATGTCAACGAACTCGTATCGACCCGCTCTACGACTTTCGTGAAGAAATTTTTTGGAGAAACCCAACGTATAAAAAGTCAACCTTTGCACCCCCCTAAAACCATATTCTTCGAATAATAATTTGTCCGAAACACTTCCGCTCCGTCCACGAGCCACGAAACTGTCCAATAACCACAAATTAGATTCCGGAAAATCCTCGGAAAATAAATATGAATATCCGGGGCATCACATTCTGCCCCCCTTAAAGAAATTTCGTCCCGAAATTTAAACGTACCACACACCAACAAGTACGGATAAACTCATCCCCACAAATTCAGTTCTTACCCTCAGCAAGAAAAGCACTCATTACAATACCTTGCTGGTAACCCAATCATTTCATGGGCCTCATCCTCGTACACTATCCAAAAAAAAAGATTTTGTGACTGCAGCACTACACACAGATCACACAAGAATTCTTAATCCTGTCCTCAAATAGTATCTGCATCAACACATCGATAATGCAACACTAGCATTCCAAGAATTGAAAATAACCACATCATTTCAAATCACTCAATCAACACATCTATTTGCCATGGTGAAACCATTCCAAATCACCAAGGATTCGTTTCACCAAATCAAAACTACACCAAGGTCTCAACTAGCACAAAAAAAAAAAGAAAAAAAAAAGGCATGCACAATCACTCATCAATTCCTACCATCTCATAACCAAAATCACAGTAAGGTTTAGCCTCAGCTAACCTACACATAAGTCATCACAAAGCATTCCACAAACACAATCAACATTGCCGAAATCTCTACCACAACAAAAATCAGAGAAGCAACACTCCACAATCATTTCCAATAACATACTAAGACCTTAGACCACACCCCAACATCTAGCTAGATATACCGAAGCCATCCCAGATACAAAACAGATGTGCAGGAATGAATGCTCTACTATATCACTACATTATCACTAAGCAACCAATAACCGCTAAGTACCTTCCAACCCAAAACATCTGCCGATCTAGCTTAGAAAAAGCACAACAACTACTAGTCAAATACTCGTACCAACTTTAGATACAAGCATTGGTCAAACACCATGACCCCAACAACCAAACGACTACTCCGCACAAAAGGATACGATTTTCCATGAAAACCATCCTTGACAACTCCACCAAAGTTTAATCCAGAGGTTCCCATTCCTCAAAAGACTACAACTCAAAGAAGCTACACAAAGCTCCTACACTTCACTTATAGAGCCGACCTATGCTCTGATGACTTAACGTTTCAAAACGACTCCTAACATTCCCACATACCCAATGACTATATCAATACCGAAGAGTACATGATGGGGATCCGCTGCAGACGGGCCATCACTCGAGTAGTACTGACTGTCACCAAATATGTACCTTACGCTCTAATACCAAACTGTCACTCCCAGAATTTTGAATAAAGAAATTCAAATCCGAAACGCGAAAACACAACAAGCACAAGAACAATAAACATAATTTTTTTCATTTAAATTAAGCAACTAAACAAACTGAGCTCACAATGTCAATACCGACTCGTTCTTTAGAGTCACATATTACATTACTGAGAGTTTACAAATTAAACTGAATAACAATTCAATAAGTAAACGCACCCACCACACTCACAACACAGCGGAAGACTAAAACCAATAAACTTCTATGTCCATGCTACAGAAGGTACACCTCAGCTTCGATGACGATTAATCGATATTCTAACCTGCACAATAAACCCTACACCATGGAATAGTGCACCAGATTGAAACAACAAACCCGGTAAGCTTTTGCAAGCCCGTGTGAGTAAACTCATTTAAAATGACTCACGTCACGCATGCTTATAATATCTCAACTCGTGAGATAAATTAAAGCAACAACATTTAAATCCACAAAACACAACCAAACATACAGTCACACTCGGTAAAAATTAGTAATTCCTGCATAGAGAATTAGTTCAGGAGATCACCTAAAATAACACAATTCAAAAATAGAAATCATAGTAATCCCTGCATAAAATTTAGTTCAGGAGACTACATTAAAATCAATCAATAGAAATTATAGTAATCCCTGCAAATAGCTTAGTTCAGGCGATTACTTAAAAATCAACAATAGAAGAGAAAAAGAAAAAGAAATAAAGAAACCAAACAATAGAAATGAAAAAGGAGATTAATTAAAGAAAACAACAACTCACGCTAAAACCAAGACTTCACCCTTCAACTCCGAATACCCAATCTCACAAAATAACTCGTTTCAAAACTTGACATCGTTACCCCTCAAAGGTAACATACATCACCTCAATCGTAGCCCGTCACCGCCTACGGTTATGGCATCCGATACACTCGCCTCAATCGTAGCCCGTCACCCGCCCAGGGTTATGGCATCCGACACACTCGCCTCAATCGTAGCCCGTCACCCACCCAGGGTTATGGCATCCGACTCGCCTCAATCGTAGCCTGTCACCCGCCTAGGGTTATGGCATCCATGGCATCCAACACACTCACCTCAATCGTAGCCCGTCACCACCTAGGGTTATGGCATCCGACACACATACTTAACTTAGCCAATCACCCGATAAGGGTCGTGGCATCCAATATACTCAACCAATCGAAGCTCGTCATCCGCCTAAGATTAGAGCATCCGATTCCCTCATACCGGTCACTACGTCGACCCTAAATCCAAAATTCGAAACATACAGGATAGCTTTCACACCACATATTCAACAATTCATTATTCAACATCTTACGTGAGGAAATAAAAGCTTGAATAATAATCAATCCATTCCAATCATCTCATCACTCAATAACACGCCAATCAATATATATATATATTCCACGTAAATATATATATACGTAGTCATTCACGCAGGAATGATCACTAATACCAACTATAGTTCATACAATTTAAAACCAAGAAATTCATTTTATACTTAAATTCATTTTCTTACCTGTGAGCCGTAGCCCTATGAACCGTAGTCGATCAAGTTCATATTATTTCAAACAAATCTTTATTTTCAAAAACGATTTACAATTATCAATCAATTCCGACAATTAAATAACTCGGTTCGTAAATGAACCACGTGAGATTTACTCACCTCTAAATTCTTGCTGCGTCTTCTTAACAGCTCAAAACACGATTCACAATCGTCCGCCAACTCAAACCGTCAATCACCTAACCAAATACGATATTTAACTTAGCGCACAATTCATAAAACGCACTTATACAAAGATCCAGCGGTCGGATCTTCACCCGTGACCACACAAAGTCATCGGGACAGTCCTATGATCATTATATCAAAACTACATGTCGATCGGACGGCCAAATCCTCACGGATCGAACATCGATCGAACCGAATACCCTAAACTATGAAAATTCATAACTTGCTCATACGATTTCCAAAAATTACAAACTATATATCGAAATGATCGTATCGATGTGTAGAATAAAAAGAGGAACAGAAACTGTTCACTTATGACCATCTCCACATGATCAACAAACTTAAACGTTGCTTGGATGGGGAGAATATGTGTAGAGCTTGAATGAGGCGTTGTAGGATCAGATGGTCTTCCATGTGCTAACCATAAAGGTCCAAATGTAGGAGCTTTGATGGACTCCTCTTTTAAGCAATCCTTCCTTGTGGTCTCATAACCTTTTGGATCATCATGAGGTAGCATGATTGGTTTAGGCACTTGGGGCACATTTGCATGAAGCTCATCCTTACTTCCTTCATGATAGGATTCATCATCATCAAACGGATCTTCCATTTCCCACTTTTCAAGCTCGGTTATGTAGCATAGTTCATAGTCCTCACAAGTCTCAACATTGAGTTGCTCTTTATATGACTCCTCCAAATCCATTACTTCATCCTCATCAAATGTTGAATCATGGACTGCATCATGAGGTTGACACAAAGTCGTAGTTGTCGGGAGCTCTCCTAAAGTTGCCATCGGTTTAGAAGGGTGCTTCTGAGATATAAAGGCCTCCCAACGCCTTCGAGTTTCTGTCCAAGCATCATCACCCTCACGAGCTTGCTGAATAGAAGCATTCAAAGCTTGTTGTCCCTGAATCACAGCTTGAGTAGCAGCATTTAGTTCCTTAATAATCTCATCATAATTATTAGACATACCTGAGTTTTGAGGAGGTGGTGCTTGTAGACAATAGTCATGGTATGAATATGGGGAATCTTCAAACTCATTGAAAGATCCTTGTTGCATGTTTGGATCGTCATTCCAGGAAGAATAAGTAGGATTATCCCATGCCGGATTGTATGGAGGTGAATAATAATTATTCCAATGCCCTTGGTTGTCATGAAATCCTCCAAGCATGGTATTTTGATCATAGTATCCTTGATATTGGATGCTTGGACATGTCTCCAATGAATGACCAACCATGGAGCATATGGAACACACCTCGTAAGATTGATGCTACATTGAAAAACAGAAATTGAAGTTAGTACTATATACAAAAAGAATGTATAAATCCTAAAAATCAAAATATAAACAAAAATAAAAACAAACATTGTGAAAAATAAGTATTTTTCAATCCCCGGCAACGGCGCCAAAAATTGATACGCTAAAATTAAGCGCTCAACTTAACCCTGCAAGATGTAGTCGTTAGCAATATAGAGTAAGCAAGGATCGTTCAAGCCGGGGATTGAGGGTAACAAATTAATCACACAAAATAAAAACAAACTAATTTAAACTAACTAAAACACAAATCAAACAAATAAAATCTGAAACTAAACAAAACAAAAACGTCAAATACTAGAAAAGAGAGAAAAATATGGCAGGAAACAGAAGGGGATAGAAAGGGGCTCTGCAATCCTAAGTTGAAACAGATTTTGGGGTTTTTTGGTTTTTGACGAAAATAAAGGATAATAAAAAAAGGAAAACGATTTTGATTTTTGATTTTGAGAAAATAAGATGGAGAACATGTTAGAGACTTGGAAATCCACCACCAATTACTTTCGAACAATGTTAAGTTAACCTAGTTTCAATTACTAAGGTGTGAAACAGAAATCAACCAAGAAACAAGTCGGAGCAGATCATGTCCCTTATTAATGTTTCCCTAATTACTTAGTCTACGTGAACGCACAATAGCTAAGCCTATCAAACATGCAATCAAGGTATAGAACGCTATCCTATCAACAACACATATAGTGTCAACATATTTGAACCATTAAGATCTCATGGAAACGATTGATTATAGAGTTGCAGTCTAGTGTGGAACGCCTACCTAGCATGCTCTTCTAGTTGTTTAAAACATCAGCTTTTGTCCAAAGCCTTGCATACTTGTGGATTAGAAAACAAGACGATTAGGTGAATTATTTTCTAAACCTAGCTCCAATTACATGCATAAATCCTATGTTCGCGACCATAAAACAAACACATGCAAAAGTTTTCAATCAAGCAGAAATAAACAACCAATTCACATCAAAGATCAAGAAACTAGATTTAAACAAACATATGTTCTACCTAATTGGGGCTTCAAACCTTGCCCCTAACAAAAAGAATGTTAGTTACACATTGTTTTGAAAACCAAAATAAAACAAATAGAGAAAAAGAAGAAAAAGATGATGGCGGATGAATAAGAAGGAGAGATAGAAGAGAAGGTGAAAGGTGTGGTCATTTTTTCACGTTTGCAGAAGCTTTATATTTATGAGAAGTGCAGCCCTAGTTTCCTTCTTCAACAATGCTTTGAAAACCTTCCCTAGTTGCTTGATGATTCCTCTAATTGGTGCTCAATTAAATGATTTTCAAACCTTGGTAATCTTGTCATAATCTTGTAGAATTATTCTAGGACTCTCCTTAATATTTTCAGCAGCAATAACCTTCCAAAAATGCACCCAAAATCCGTCCAAAGAAGATTTCTACCAAACTGTCCTGTTTTGACAAGGATTCAATTTCTGTCTCTGAAGCTTCCTTCTTGGACAAGGAACGACTTCGTTTTGCCAAGTTTCTGGATGGTTCTTGACTCCTACGTGTTCTATGACATCATATCTTCTATAATGATCAATAACCTTCGGGAAAAACGCCAAGAAAATCGCCGGAAAAGATCTCCCAAAAAGCTTCGTGAAAAAGCTGACAGTTTCTGCCTTATCGGGAAGCCTACTTTGCGCTTGGTTTCCTACTGCCTCGTTGACACTTCTGACTATTTCTTTGGCTTTTGTTGAAGTATAACATCATCTCTTAAAGAATCGCTGGCCCTTTCTGCAAAGGTGCATCTGGAAGAATGCAATAATTACTCCTCAAAACCGTTCCCAGAAAGCTCATTCTGAAACTGCAGTTTTCTGCTTTGCAGCAATTATTTTGCACAACTTTTTCTGTGGACTTCCCTTGTAATTTCCAGCACTACTAGAATAATGTCATTAGACATCACCACTATTAAATCAGTCAGGATTGCACCTGATGTTAAAAAACATGTTAACATCAGTTTGTGAAGAAACCGATTTCTATTGTTATTATAGACATCAGTCACCAAACAAAACGATGAAAAAAATTTTGTTCGAAAAATTTAAAAACACGCGGAGGGACTAAGTTTTAAAATTTGAGAACGCGGGGACTAATATTTCACTTCCCCCCACACTTAGTATTTTTTTCCGCTTTCTCTAAAACTGTCGAACCCTAGCTAATGACTGCAGCAGCTGACCTTGTCGACCTCATCATTCTCCAAGCAGAAGTTCATCGAGTCCCCGACCTCCTTCTCAGACCCAAGCCGACTGGAGCCGCCTCCGACCTGACCCCGAGTCCCCGACCTCAGTCTCTGACCCCGTGTTCCCCTGCCTCGCTCTCTGACCCCGAGTCCCCGATCTCGTTCTCCAGACCTCCAGACCTCCAGACCTTGAGCTTGATCTATCATCATCTTCATTCCCAGTCCGATCGATCGATCTGTTTGCCTCTTTCTCTCGCCAGTCGCACTGAACCCAATCCAAATCGCTCTCTCTCCGCTCGAATCAACAAATTTCTCTCGATCTCCTCGCACCGAAATACAAAACCAAAATCTCAAACTTGCTACTGCTCCGTTCATAGCACTTCAAATCTCTTCCCTTACACCGAGCTGTGGCACTTTCTTGCCTTGGAGCTTCAAGGCCTCTGGTGGCCTGGCTGGATGTTAACCCTTACTGGCTAAGCGATCCGATCAATCTTATCTATGAATTGCTCATGAATCTTGTTTTGCATTTTGTAGGGCAGCAGCAAGTAAAAGGTGGAGAAAGTTGTTTGCAATGAAAGCACCTCAAGAAATTTGATCTGGGCTTCTAATTCTGGTTTAAGGTATTGTCCGCTTAAGTAATTCCAATTACGGTGCATTGATATGCATTCTGTTTGTTTTGCCTTTGATTTCGATTCCTTGCTTTTAATTTGTGAATCTGGATTTGGTTGCTTCTTTTCTTCTCACCATCTTCTCTGATTTGGATTTTGTGATTGGCTTCTGTTGCAGTTTTTGTTGGATCTTTTGGATTGCTTGCTTTTGGTTCAGACAGTTTTGTGATTGGTGGGTTATAGTTTGAAAAGGTTCGTGATTTTTATGCATGAATTTTGGTTTGTAGAGGTTTTACTTTTTTTATTTTTAACTAATCGATTGGAATCTAATTGATTTTCTTTTTGCATCTTTTCAGATACTGTAATCGGTTTTCCAGGTTTCATGCTTTGTGCAGGTGAAAGTTTTTTGCTATGATTTTTGTTTTTTAACTTGAAACTTTTGATTGAATTGTTCATAGGTTGAATCTGGTAATAGAGAATGAGCATTTTGATAGTGAACCCATAAAGTGTTTTGTCATTTTGGTTCAGGATCACAACTTCTGGACCTTCATAGTGTGAGTTCATATCTACAGAAGAGTATTTCTGTTTTCAGGTATCTATTTGATTCTCTGACCCTTTTTTCTTTTGGTGCCAAATGTTGTTTAATGCAAGTGATTGGGGTTTTTCAGAGTTTGGATCTCATTTAACCAGAGTTATCTTTTTCTTCTTTGTTTCGGATCTAGCTGTTTGGGAAAAAATGATGTAGCTTTGCTGAATGCTCATGGTGGAATGTTCATTATGAACTTGGTTTTGATAAAAATCCCTACTTTAAGGAAGTATAGACTATTGTATATTTAAAGCAAAACCATTAATTAAAATGCTTTCAAAAGATTCAGGTTTGCAACTATTGAGATGTCCACAAATACTAGTTTTGTATTAATCAATAAAAGGAATAGTTTGGGTCAGATTTATAAGGATTTCAACGGCAGTTTTGCTCTGTGCTACTATCTCATAATAAATTTAATGTGTCAGTCTAAAATTTCTTATGTTAGTGTTGCTGAGTTAGCAGAACTAGGACTGGTACCACATGTCATCACACTCAGATCAAGGGTTTCAGGTATTGTTGGTGATGACACAAGTAGTGCCATCCATCATGCTTTTTTCAAGACTTCAATTCAGGCTTATGTGCTTGGCAAGTATATGTATTGATTGAATAAAATGGATGTGCCTAGCTTGTAGATCTATATACCTTAATTTAGCGTTGCTTTAAGTATCTAACCTTGTCGTCACGTCTTTAATGCTTTTCTGATGCAAACAATCTTTTGCTAGTGCGTGTGTACTCTCTAGGTTGTGGCACATGAGTGGTTCCTAGTACTGTAGTTCCTAGTACTCTCTAGGCAGGCGCACCGTGCTCCTGTTCTTGCCATGGTTATGACTTCTTATGGTAAACTAGCTCATCATAGCCAGTATCTTTCTGGTGTCCTGTCGAGTTCCTTTCGTTTATGAGATTATATGTTGATTTGATGTAAATTATGAATACAGCCAGCAGCCTTATTGCAATACTTTACTCCCGACCAGAATTTATGCATTATATATGTAACTCTTATGCAGCCGTTGCCAATGTTAGCATACATCTGATATCATGTTTCTCTGATCCAGGTGATATGTGGTCAGGTTCTGAGGGTGGTGTTATTAAGATCTGGCCATGGGAATCCATTGAAAAATCTCTTTCTCTAAAGCCAGAGGAAAGACACATGGCAGCTTTACTGGTGGAGAGGTCATGCATTGACCTTAGGAGCCAGGTTATTGGGCTTCATCGCTTGGTTCTGTTGAACTTTTATCCTTATTTTATCAACTACATTACGGTATGTTATCTGACCTATTCAATGAATGTCTTTTTCTCTTGATAATCAAATTGTGACTTTATTAGTTTCGCAGCCTCATCAAAATGGTGTCACTGAATTACTCGCTGCAGCAGTACAGGCCTGCCATGATATGGTGAGTTAGCTACTCCTATATTTGATTGGACCTCAGTAGAAGTTCATTTTTTTTCCTGTCCCTTCATTAACTTAGGTCCCACCTCTATTGGAAATCAAGCATTATTTAAATTACTTGTTAGTCAGTCGACTCAATTTAACTTGTGTACTTGCTTATGAGCAGGTTCCTCTGATGCAGTTGAACCACTTTTCAAACAGATAGTTAACAAATTTATAGATGATCGTGCACAGCCAGAGGTTTTACTTCATAAGTGCTATCTTTTTTTTTTCTTTTTTTTTTGCCATTCACAAGGCCCCTGTCTATTTATGTGATCACTTTCTTTTGACAGGCCATAGCTGTTGGACTGAATACAACAAGGGAAATTTGTTTACGAATGCCTTTGGTAACGACCTATTTATATAAATTTTGGTTATGGTATTATCTGTATTTCAGTTGAGGTTGCTAATCTAATGGTATTAATCATGGGTAATACCATATTCAGTCATTCTTATTTCTACTTGATGCATGATGCAAGGCTTTCTGAATTATAATTTTGTTTCCTGCAACTAGTTGATGACAGAAGATTTGCTGCAAGATCTTGCATTATATAAGAAATCACATACAAAAGCAGTGTCAGTAGCAGCCCGTTCGCTTATTGGCTTATTCAGAGAGGTCCCTTCTCCTTTTCCTCTTTATGCATGTGCTAGTGATTGCTAGTCATGCCTTTCCATGAACCATGGTTGCATAGAAAACTGACTATTTAGTGTATGTACATGCAGCTTAACCCCTCGCTGCTGATTAAGAAGGATCGTGATGTGAGTGGTGATGAGGATGAGGTGGAAGCGGAGAATGAAGATGAGGATGAGGTAGATGAAGAGAATACAGAGGATGAGGAGGAAGAATTTGACAATAATGATGCCAAAGATGGTGGATCTGGAGTAAAAGAAAACATACCAAAAAAGAGGAAATTTGCTGATTTTGATACACAACTTAATGACGCTGAAGCAAGTCTTAGGACTTTGAATAGATTAGCCAAAGAAAATATGGGTCCTGCTCCATCAGACTCGACAGATGGTTTTCTTTCTAATGAGGACTTCTGGAGGATTAAGGAATTAAAGGTATGTCAAGAATAAGGCAGGCTGTAACTTTAGGATGTGGAGAACATCAATGTTTTGTTCTGCGCTCAAACATTATCATCTCGTCAGCTAGCAATATATTATGTTGTTTACTGTTTGATGTTTCCTTTGTTAGGCAAAGCAGCGATTGGCTCAGCAGGGGTTGTTGAAAAAGAGCTCAGATGCGAAGTCAACAGCATTCAAGATTCCCACTTCTGATGAATTAAGCATTAAGCGAATAGATCCTGCTAAGCTTGAAGTAAGTTTTATATCATTATGCTGGTATCGTATACTCTCAGTTTTATCTACATGTTGGCTTTAGAAGAATCTCATTTGCATTAAGAAATAATGCATCTGAAATAGATATAATAAATTGGACAACTTTTGTAAATGTGCTGGATTATTTTGAGTAGGGAGAGTGAGAATATGTTTCTAAGAATTAGCAATTTTATTAGCAATTGTTTTGCGTATACCTTTACCTTTCCTGCTAACAATGAAATTATTTGTACCGTTGTTTACTTTCATTGACCCAATTGAACGTCCATTATGTAGGTCCATGTAAAAAGAAGAATGACCAAGGAGGAGAAGCTGGCATTAGTGAAAGCAGGGAGGGAGGATAGAGGGAAGTACATGGCTAAAGCTGCTGTAAAACGGAAGAAGGTATATTTACTGCGATTCTTTGAAGTTATCATGTTTTAGTGTTCTACAAGCATCTTCATGGCTTTGAACTTTGCCATTTAGTTATGCTCTAACCCTCTTCCTGGATCCTACTATGGCTATGCACCCATTAATAAGTGAATAACCACTAGGGCGCCTATAAGGATGTGAGCTTGATTTTCTTTCAACATGTTGATAAATTTTGCAGTCGGGAGGCCTGAGCAATAAGCAGAAGGAACATAAGAAGGCTATGCCACTTGTTGCAAAGAGGGCAAAGGTAGCTAAATCTTGAGTGGAAAAACGCAAAAAGCAGCAGCTTTCGGGCAAAAATTTCCAAGGGAAGAAAGCATGGAAATGATCCAGAAAAATCCAATTTTCTTTTTGTCCTACTTCTGTTTTAGTTCAAGTAAATTTTACTACTTATTTTGTTAGAAGTACATTTTACATTTGAGATGAAGACTTCTCTGCTACTTGATCGTTTTATTTATTGGGACCCAAACATAATACTAATTGCTATGCTAGCCTTTTAGTATGTGAATTGGAGTATTATTTTGCCCACTTTGTAAACTGTTACAGATGATGATTTCATATAAAATACTCCAATATTCAGATCATTCTTGTCAACTTTCGAAATTGCAATTTATATTAGCAGTTACATATTTTGTGGACATCATCCTCTTTATAGAATATGATGTCTAGATATAAGTTGAAATCAGTTTTAATCATAAAAACTGATGTCCAGTAATACAGATACATCAGTTCTAAAATGAAAATCGATGTTACTGAAACATACAGACATCGATTTTTTGTCGAAAACGATATGTTACTGAGTACCAGACATCAGTTCCAAAATCGAAATCGATGTTACTGAAATATACAGACATCGATTTTTTTGTCGAAAACGATATGTTACTGAGTACCAGACATCAGTTCCAAAATGGAAATCGATGTTACTGAAATATACAGACATCGATTTATAGTAGAAAACGATATGTTACTGAGTACCAGACATCAGTTCCAAAATAGAAATCAATGTTACTGAGTACCACACATCAGTTTGTCAATGAAAATCGATAATACCTTCAATACATAGACATCAAAATCATGAACAATAAGAAATCTTTATGGAAACCGATGTCTGTAATAGTATTAGTCATCGTATCTTAAATCAATAACGATGTTAAAACGTAAACTTGTGCTGTATAATATATATTTATTTAAGCATTAAA
The DNA here is from genome assembly GCF_958449725.1 of Rosa rugosa. NCBI lineage: Eukaryota > Viridiplantae > Streptophyta > Magnoliopsida > Rosales > Rosaceae > Rosa > Rosa rugosa. Next base: position 28,448,235 of record NC_084826.1, read on the forward strand.
TACAATAAAATGAGGGTTTAACAATAGTAAAACATGCAAGTTTGTTATCATTTAAACCTGTTTACATCGGTTTATAATGAGGAACCGATGTATAAAATAATACTAGACATCGGCTAAAAACCGATGTCTGCGTTTTCCGGATTTTTCTCATCACCCACAAAGACATCGGTTTTTGGCCGATGTCTGGGGCCAAAATTCTAGTAGTGCAGCCAAAAGGTTGATCAATATTGGTCCTCTACATCATTACTTCATGATCCATGGCTTTGTTGCTCCTTTTCAGCTCCTATTTCTCTTTAATCACTCCACGAACTACCTACAAAGAAAACAAACTTAAAACTGACTTTTTAAAGGAAATAGCTAAGAAAAGTGTAAAGGATCACACATTATATTTGTCGCATTTATGCTCCTATCAACAATTCAGATTCTATGCATTGTAATCCTCTATATAAAGAGGCCCATATTATCAATGAGAAGACACATCAATTCTCTCTCAAATATTGTTTCCCTAAAACACGTTATCAGCACGAAGCCCTAACCCTGAAACAAATAGCCAAACCTTGATTCAAGAAACTAAAAACCTTGAATCTGAATACAAAAACTTGAAGCCTTTTCTGCCTCCACCTCACACGTTGAAGCACTCGATCCCAGGAGTCCATAACCAGCGGCGCCACCCGAAGAACCGGCCGGAAACCTACCGAACAGGCCACCGGAAGCTCTATACAACCCGCAGCAAACATTCCACCGGTTCACCATCTTCCGGGGATCCAATTTCAACCAAACTTTGACCACAGATACCTCTCAAGCTAACGATCCAGGAACCAGAAGAAAAACCACAAAAACCGGCCTAAAAGTGGGTGAACCGGCTGACTAAAAAATTCTACAGAAAACCGGTAGAAAAGAGAAGAAAAGAAAGAAAAAACAAAAAAAGAGAGGAAAAGAAGCCCAGAAGTCCAAGCCCAAGCCCACTGATGCAGACCCCACAGCCACGTCAGCAAAACAGTCATCAGCCACGTCAGCATCTGGGACCCACCACCACTTCAGCACCCTGGGACCCACTGACACGTCAGCTCGGTCAGCATCTGGTCAACAGTCAACGCCGATCAACTACCGCCGGGCAAATTTCCGTCAACTTTTCCGGCCATTTTCAGGCGACTTTTTCCGACCGCTTTTTCCAGTCAAATTTTCCGGCGACCTATTTCGAGGTATTTTTTACTAAACGTTCCCGTTTTTTTAGAGTTTTTTAATTCAATTTCTCTTCTTTTTCGGGGACTTGCAACATCCCTTCTTCTACCCCCTTTCTTTATCATAGGGGAGACCTAATTAAGCCGAACTGTGGGGGTTCGTGCTCACTCCAAGCTTGGAGCTTGTTGAGATCTCCAAACTTAGAGTTTGTAGAGAATTTATGATCGACCACTTACGTCATTGTTTCGATCTAATCCAATATCTCTTGGAATCGAATTTCTTGGAAGCGACTACGCTCGGAAATTCCTAATTTCTTGGAAGCGATTACGCTCAGAAATTTTATATGTTTTCGTGGTAGCCTATTTCGCTCCGAAACTAACCCTAATTTCTTGTTCTCTTTCAGGATGAGTAACCTGAACAAATTGGACTTTGCTCCATTGGGAACAACTGGCTCTGGATATCACAGGTGGGTTCGTGATGTCCGCCAGCATCTCAAGGCTGATAGAATCCTGGATATGATTCTCGAGCCTAGCCAGGACGTGCTAACTGTTGAGCAAGCTCAAGCTTTGGAAGCAAATAGAGTAGCCTTAGAAGCAAATAAGGCGAAAGCCATCTTCCTAATGACTCGTCATATGGATGATTCGCTCCAGTACCAGTGTATGAATGAAGAAGACCCCAGAAGGTTGTGGGTCTCACTCGAAGAAAGATTTGGCAACGTCCGTGACTCCTTGCTTCCTGACCTAGAAGTGAGATGGCATAGCCTCCGCTTCTGTGATTTCAAGTCAGTTCTTGACTATAACTTGAAAGCACTTCGCATTAAATCCTTAATGGAATTCTGTGGTAAAGAGATCACAGATGCGATGTTGATTGAGAAGACTCTCTCTACCTTCCCCGTCTCTGCATTGATGGTTGCTAAGAACTATCGAATCGATGTTACTGCAGGACGGATCACAAGGTTTCATGAGCTCATTAGAGCTATGAATGTCGCTGAAACGCATGACAACATCCTTGTGAAGAACTATAATTTGAGATCCGTGGAAATAGAGCATATTCCGGAATCCAATTATAGTCACGCCCCTAAGAGAAGGCGCCAAGAGCGAAACCCTAACCTTAGGGATACTTCTGGATGTTCTGGTCCATATAATCGCTCTACTTGGGAAGGTAACCGCCAATATAGGCGAACACGGAACCGAAGAGGTCAACGTGGAAAGAGAGAGGGAGGCAACGCCTCTGGCCATGTTGGTGGCGCCACCAACACTAAGAGCCATCTAAATGACGCTTTCAAAGTCTGATCATTGGGCACACATTTGTAGAGCTCGTGAAGAACTTGTCACTGCCTACAAAGCATATTGTGAAGCAAGAGAAGCTCACTATGTGGAACAAGAAGATCAAGAAGATGATCTAGAGTGAAGGGTTGAAGACTACAAATCTGGCTGGGATTAATAGATCGCCAATTTTGTTTAAGTCTTTATTTTTCCAAGAGATGTAATAGGCAATTGCCATATATTTTTGTAGTAAATGCCAATGGTTTAGTTTTTCTTCAAAGTAGGCTCACTCAAAGTAAGTGTGATGTCTAGGAAGGTTCTGAGATTAGTGGTACTTAAGCGAGCCTTGCTCCACCGACATCTCTCTACTCACCTGGTCACATTTATTTTGGAATTACCGAAAGAAGTTAGACGACTACTATTGTTTTGCATTAGCTATCATTTTGGATTAGATTTTGTTTAGTCAAAGAGACAATGATGTAACTCCGTTGGCTTATGAATAAAATTTCGAGTTCTTTATGACTCCATTTTGATTCTGAGCACATGACTTTTGTGACTACGATGGCTGGGCCATCAGTATTAATTCAAGGACATGGAATAGCCCAAGTTCCACTTGCCAAATGGCACCTTAATTACTGTCACAGAAACTCTCTACGCTCCTTGGGCCAGTCGCACCTATGAATAGCCAACGGATTCCATGCGAAAACGCATGTAGAGAATGGAAATGAGTTCCTTTGCAATACCTCTAATGATTGTGAACAAAGGCGCATCTTAGAGAAGTTTATGGGTCTCTCTAGTGGACTTTATGTCACTATTCGAGCTATTAAATCCAATAAAGTTATGAGAGAAGATCTCTTGGATTTAGACACATATTGGCTTTGTCACGACAGGATAGATCATCCTAGTCATGATATGATGATCCGTCTACAAAAGACTTCACATGGACATCTTTTCTATCGAGCGAAATGAAGCATGAATCAAAAGTTGATTCCTGGATTAAGTGTGACCGACGCTGCTGCCTAGGGCACCGCCTCCGTCCACCACCAGCCTAGGGCTGGCGTAGTCCTCATCCATGACGCCATGGATGGCGTCCATCATGGTGATGACGCCCCAGGTGATGCTGCCATCACCAACTTTGCTTCAAATAGCGTTTCAGACGCTCAGGCTCAACCAAAATCTTCATTGGTTACTTTTAAAGCCTCTCGCTCGTTTTACAAAGCCCGTTCCTTAGGGAAACTAGGACTGAGACCGTCCTATGCAAAGGATATGAAAATATTCATTATGTTCTTACATAGAATCCGTAGGGATTCTCTGTACTGATTCAACCAACTTGCGGACGTTTAAATATCTCATGATGTTGGTTGACACGCAAACACGCTGGTCACGTGTTGTGCCATTGTCCATTTGTACATGCTGCTTATGCTACACTCCTAGCAAATATCATATGACAACGGGCTCACTCCCCGGATCATCCTAATTCCGTCATTTGAACTTGACGATGCTAGAGAGTTTACATCAAAGACTTTCGATGGTTATTGCATTTGGGACTAATGTTGGACATCATATTCCCATGAGCACACCCAAATGGTCTCGCGGAAATGACTACGATGGTAGTCCGGACATTGGTAATGCGCACCAACCTCATTATATCCGCTTGGGGTGATGCAATATCACATGCAGCTATGCTAATTCGTCTACGACCCACCGCCACTCAATTTACCTCTACGTTACAGCTAGTGACCCACCGCCACTCAATATCACATACAGCTATGCTAATTCGTCTACTTACGCATATTTGAGTGTACAATTTATATGCCAATTGCACCGCCACAACGCTCTATAATGGGTCCTTACAGACGAATGAGCAACTCAGTTGGATTTGAGACTCCAACAATCGTCCGCCACTTAATGTCCTTGCATGGCGATCTCCTTACCGCTAGATTTGCGGATGTCACTTTGATGAGACAGTCTTCCCGTCGTTAGGGGGAGATAAGAACACTGATGTTCAGCAGGAACTACAGGAATTGTCGTGGCCTGTCCCCACTATGTCTCATCTCGATCCCTACTAAAGTGACGAGATCACACAAATATGCTGCAAACATGCCTGCATGGAAGGACGTCCCTACGAGAGGACGTAGCGCTACCCTACACGGAGGTAGGCATGGCGCCAATGCCAAAGAGAGTGGCACTCTGGCGTTACAGGGCATGGCCCTAGCTAGGATGCGTGGGAGGCCCGTGAGTTCGAAGGATACTTTGGCACATTCCAATCCTTTAATCATCGACACTCAAAATCTGTCTCATGAGTATCTTCTGGGTTATGGTTATCGTTGGGGGACGCCTCAACGTCAGAACCTATTCCTGAGAATATAGAGCTCTATGAAAATTACACTAGTGTACATGAGACATGGGATAGAAACTCCATCATAATTGTTGATTTCGTTGCGCATGAGTTTGTTGAGTCCAATGATATCGAACCACGCTCCGTTGATGAATGAATGCCAACGTAGAGAGATTTGGCCTAAATGGAAAGATGCGATCCAGGTTAAGTTGGATTCTCTAACGAAGAGGAAGGTTTTCTAGCCAGTAATGCTAACACCTCCTAACATAAAACCTATTGACTAATGGGTCTTCATTAGAAAGCGTGATGAGAAAAAGATATGGCAATCTCGCCTTATGGCGCAAGGCTTCTCACAAAACGCCCTAGAATTGACTACGATGAGACATATTCTCTCGTAATGGATGCCATTGCACTCCACTACCCTGTCAGTTTGGTAGTTTCCAAATAACTGAACATGCAGCTTACAAATGTGGTCACTACGTATCTATATGGGGATCTAGATATGGAATATACATGAAGTTCATGGTGAACTTCATCTACCCAAGTCATGTGGCTCTAGACCACAGAGCGCGTTTACAATAAGATTGAAACGCTCACTAAAGTGACTACTTGATTGGGAAGGGATATGCCCACGCGTTTCTATAATAAGTTTCGGATTCTATCGCGGTTCATGTTGGACATGATCTTCATTGGAAACCCTTAAAGAGTTAAGGGAAACCGCTGAACATTTGAAATCCGAGTTTGAGATGAAGGATTTTGGGAGAACACGATTATGTCTCGGTTTGGAACTTGAGCATCTTGTCGATAGATGCTCAGACATTTTGACAAGGTCAAACCTTCAAACACCCCCATGATCGTCCGTAGTCTTGATCCTGAAAAGGATCCCGTTCGTCGAAAGGATGATGACGAAGATGTGCTAGAGGCAGAAGTGCCTTACTTAGTACAATAGGCGCATTATTGTACTTAGCTAAATGCACAAGACCGGACATCTCATTTGCAGTAAGCTTGTTAGCTAAAATATAGCTCTGCGCCAACGCGACGCCATTAGGATTGGTGTAAAAGATATCTTTCGGTACTTGAGATGTACGATTGATATGGGCTCATTCTATCCCTACAGAGAGATGATGAATTCAGACCAATCACACACCAAGAACGCCGCCAACACTGGCCTGCGTCCTCTATCCCCATCCCAAAACGACATGTGTTTTGGAAGGTTTTGCTGATGTTGGGTATCTCTCTGACCCACATAAAGGTCATTCCTAAATTGGTTAAGTGTTCATGATAGGAAAAGACCGTGATATCTTGGAGGTCTACAGAACAGACCCTAGTCGCTATATCTTCGAACAATGCAGAGATTATTGCTCTTCACAAAGTGGTTCGTGAATGTATATGGAGTAGATCCATAATTACGCATGTTCGAAACAATTGTGGTTTTAAGTCTACCACAGATGAGCCTACGAGCATTTAGGATAATGCTGCTTGCTTTGAACAAATGAAGCAAAGGCTACATCAAAAGCGACAACACCAAGTATAATCATCAGCAATAACAAACTCTCCTCAAGATCAAAGTGAACTAGGTTCGATCTGATGACAGTATGGCAGACTTACTCACTAAGTCATTGCCTAAATTCCACTTTCGAGAAACATGTTGGTAGCATCATTTGCGGAAGTTATCCGAACTCCAATGACTCTAATCGTCAGGGGGAGATGCAGACATCAGGGGGAGGTGTCTACATGTATGGTCTCGAAATGTGAAGGGTGTGTTGTGCTCTTTTTCCCCTTCGACCGAGGTTATTTTTGTCCCACTGGGTTTTTGTTACTCGGCAAGGTTTTTAATGAGGCAACGAGAGGAGCACCACGTTTGGGCGACACAAGGGGGAGTGTTTAAGTAAATCTCTATTTGTGTGTCTGGCCCAAACTCTAGGTTACTTGACCTAGTGGTAATAGGGTTTTAATTAGAGAGAATCCCGGAGAATATCTTAGAGATATCCATTCATTGTATGATTACCTTTCCTTGTACAATTCAGATTCTATGCATTGTAATCCTCTATATAAAGAGGCCCCTATTATCAATGAGAAGACACAACAATTCTCTCTCAAATATCGTTTCCCTAAAACATGGAGAAATTTTTTATACATACTCTTAATTACTTAATGCACACGCCTATATTTTTGTCATCAAACTTCCATCTTTACCACTCCTCATTAATTAATAAATAAAAATAAAAATCGAGAAGAATCCACAAAAATAACACAAGAATTAAATGCTTTATATATCTAAATATTAATTTTCTTCTCGTCTTCGATCATGATATAATCAACCTCTCTTTAAGATCATACATGAATGTTAATGCCAGATGAAATAATTGTAATCCATATGAAGAATTAGCAAGCAACCAAATTGGCTGAAACATATTGAAAGAGGTTATAAAACCGTCAAATATATCAGGATACATGAATACATCATCATCAATCACTTCGTTTGCAAAACAACCACCATGGCTCATTGTTTACCGATTTTACTACTGACCATGACTAAATGGATCATGAAGATATTGACATATATTGAATTTTTAAAAATCTTAGAGACATGACGTTTTTCAACTTGAAGAACAACAAAGGTAAGAAAATTAAGTTATTCATTCTTTTAGCGATATACAAACCTTATTGATGTGATAAAGAAGAAATATAATTAATAATTACCATATTGATATGTGCCGGAATTAATTAGCAATTAATTCCACAATAAATAAAAAAATTATAGTAAAAGAATGTATTAAATAAAAATTTGTGATACATAGCCGACTTAATTTTTTAAAAAGTTTTTTTCATTTATTTATTTAATGAGCAGGGGCATTGATGGAAGTTTAATGAAAAAATGAGACAAAAAAATATAAGGGATGTGTATTAAGTAATTGAGTGGGTGTATTTAAAATTTCTCTATATACTGTTCACAGTAAAAATAAAAGTGAATCAGTAAAAGTTAAAATGGTAAATAATGGTAAAAAGGGCAATAGTGGAAATATTGAAATAAGATGGAGTTTTTTATCATTCCTTCACCTAAATCCTAAAGTGTTTTTTTTTCTTTTAGAGAATTTGTGAAAATCAATAGCGGAATAGCGGCTCTCCTAGAGAAATCCTAAGGCCGGCGCTTCCGTCTGAGAAATTGTTCTCGTCTAGCGGCGCTCGGACTTCGGGGTTGGTCTCTGGCCTCTCCGCCGTCATGGGTCTGCTGCCGGACGGGTAAATTGATGCTACTGCTCATGGGGCTCCGTCAACAGGGGTTTTTGTGGGGCTTTATCAAATGGTTTTCGGCTGGGCTAGTGCGAGGAGTTGGCTGTGTTGTACTAGACAGGCGATCGATCCCCAAGGACGGTTCTTGTCAGGGCTTTGGTGTGGTGGCGTGGCTCGTGGCGATTTGGGTCGCGGACGGTGAGAGGCCATGGCGGCGTGGATTGTGGCGACGCGGGTCGTGGCAACGTTGGTCTGACGGAGCTTCGCCAGAATGGTACGTACGACGGGTGATGACAACGAAGATGGTGGCATGGACGCCCAAACCAGTTTGATGGGCCTTGCGTGGATTTTTTGTGGTGGCTCCCTTTAGGGCTAGGGTTTTTTTGCCTTAATCCATTAAATTATGTTTTAGTGTAGTCTTTTACAATAATTTCCTTTTAGGAAGCTAATGCACGTTTTGTGCACTCTATGTTTCGATCTAGCGCCTCTGGAGTAGTACCAAAGGAGGATCTCCGCTATGTCTACGTACATGAATGTCTAATGAGTGGGTCTATTTCTATGTACCATTGTACGTAATACAACTATCTTCTTGTCTATCTATACATGGCAGCGGAAGAGTATGTAACGGCCTATTCTGACTTTAGATGAATATATTGGCGCCCGCCCTTTGGGTTTGGGTTTGATTCAAAAAAAAAAAAGTGTTTTTTTTCTTTTATATATATATATATATATATTGTCCACAGTAAAAATAAAACGGTAAAAGTTAAAAGAGTAAATAATGATAAAAAGAGCAGTAGTGGAAATATTGAAATAAGATGGAGTTTTTATCATTCCCTCACCTAAAGTGGAGTTTTTGTTTATCATTTCCCTTAAAAAGAATTGATGCTAGAGTTTTGGAGTGTTTTACTATACCTGATATTCCAATCGTTCGGAAGAGTTCGGGAGAGGTCATAGCGAGTCACACCCATATTATGTGATCTGCAAGTTTTGATGAATAAAGAATCTTATTCTACTACTCATCGGCTAGGCCAACCAAGCATGAACCGTATCTACTATGCATTGATAATAACAAAGCGTACGTCCAGTGGGGAATCCCACCAGTTTATGTTTGGAAGGAGGCTAGGGCTCAAACATGGATTAATTTAGCAATTATTGAGTCTTAGTCGTCATCATTCATATCCATCTATAATATATGGTTTGTGACTAATCGAGCAGTCGGACCACCAAACCCACTGTACCGTAAATTTTAAACAGATGCTTGGTATGTGTCTGCATTCTGCAGCACTGGACCTAATCTCATATTTTAGGAAAGAACTTGGGTGGAGATTTGGATATACTTCGATCGAGTTAGCTAGCCAGGCTCAAAACGCTACCTAATCTTCTACACACAAACTAATTAAGGGAGCAAATAATTGGACGTATACCTAACTATATAGTCCAGACCAATTCAGACCAGATCACCTGGATAAGAATTTAGAACGTAAATTATAAACTTTATAGCATGCAGTAGAATCCGACCAAGTGTAGCAGATTCCTAATGAATATTTATAGGAGTCCTTCCCGTGATGCTAATGATTACTTATATATATATAAAGGTATGAACTGTGAAGCAATCATGCACGGTCTTTTTGGGTCAACCTACGTACGTAAAGGAATTTACTACTTGCAAGCTGCAATTAATAAACACATCAATTTACCTTCAAAGACTAATTAGGGAATTAGGGACTAGGGAAGGTGAACGAGATCGTTCTATAATATATTCTACTTGCATCCATCACTTGCCTAATTGCGTCTTTGAGATAAACTCGTCTTTACTACTAAAAACCATGTCTTATCCCTTGTTTCTTGTGCATTAACACTTGCTCAAATGGTATGCGGTCATAAGTCCATGATTTGCTTCCAAAGTTCAGCTACTAAAGATAATAACACTAAAGCGAAAAACAAGATGCAAATGATCAATGATGACTCCTCTAAAGCGACTCTTTAGTGCTCAATATTTCTAGTAGCTAGATTGACTTACCAAAAAAGAAAATATTTCTAGTAGATTGATAAGTTCAAAATTTGTAAAGCAAAATCTTAATGCTCAAATAATCCAAGGATCCATACCCCTTCCACTCACCTACATTAAAATTGAATTTAAGATTTTTTTTTGGAACTTAAGTTAACTTGCTGTTAAGCTATTTATAGGGTTTGTGTTGAAGTTGTTTGATAAAATCATTATTATTAATTTTATATTAACAAATTATTCAGACCCTTAAATTATTTTTTTGAAAGGACATTAAAATTTTACAGCACTTTAGAAGAGTCGAATTCCAAATTAACATTCTTGAGTTGACATTCAGATTCTTTTACAATTTGGAAATGAATAATTGAATTTCTTACCAAACAAAAAACAAATGTTGGGATTTTGAACGAGTTAAGTAGAGTTGACTGCAGACCGTTGGACGCGTCCAATTCCCTTTGACTTGGCGCGGAACCTTCACCCACACACCAACACTTCATCGCGTGCGCGTTTTACTTTTACATGCTTGATTTCAAGAAGTAAGCTACCGAGGGGTATTTACGTCCTTTCCTAGTAATCATCCCTCATTGCTACCGTCAGCAAAGCATCCCCCAGTGTGAACGCCGACATTACCCCAGCTTCAGAAAACGTAGCCCTTGGTTTTGCCCACAATCCCAGATCAATCCCCGTTCCCGCCGTACGAAAAGTCAACTCGGCAAGTTGGACAATTCACACACCTTCCCCGAAGGTGGAAGACGAGGAAGAAGGGCGTTTGCGTAATTTCCAGGAAGCCTCGAGCGCCCTACGAATGGTCCAAAGGGTCACGCGTCCGCAAAGCCAGAGTGCCAAATCACCCCATGATCGTGTGCACTCAACAGAAAGCTCCAGAAAGCCGACACGTGTTACTTGGAACTATAACAGCCACCGGTAACCGGTCTCCTTGTTTCATATAAATACCAGCTCAAAGCCAAACTCCCTTCAAAATCTTTCAGCTGATTTGATCGAAAGGGAAAAACCCAACAGGAAATTCTCTAGAAACCGCGGGAATATACGAATAATCTGGTTATCTTCGCTGTCGTCGTCGTCGTCGGGAAAAGTCTCTAAGAATTTTGTTGTGGGATTTGTGTTTTGTGGTATGCTTGTGAGTGAAAATGGTGGCCGAACCCGAAGCTAAGATCATGTGTCCGCAGAACGTTGAAGTGTTTGCTAAAGGGATGAGCGTTGGTGAGGTTGAAGATGTAGTTGCATCGATTTCGCCAAAGAGTTTTGACCGAAGTCGCCCTCTGGAATTTGTCTCCCCTGCTGCTGCTTTAATATCGACCTCCCAACCTGTGAGTTGTCTGATCTTGAAGTTCTCTTCTTTTTTGGATTATTTGGTCTTCTAGGTGTTAGTTACCATCTGGGTTTGAATCTTTTTGTTGTTGTTGTGAAGAGGGGATGATGGCTTTGTTTCAGTTTTTGCTTCTGGAATTGATGTTGTTTCTGATTGTTTAAAAATAGGGCCCGGTGCTTACTCAGTAGCTTGATTTGTTTCAGATTTGAAACTAAATACAAGAGAATTAGAGTCTTGATCACTTTAATTACAAAAATAGAAATATTTATGGCAATCACTCTTACCCTGCAAAGATAGTTCTTACCAGGTAATGTTATTTTCGTTCCTTTTCTACCTGATCCCTCAAAAGGGTTTGGTGTAAATGAGAGTGATGCTGATTTTAAGTCTTTATGAATTATGATGTCAGCCCTGATAGTTTTTAGTTTGAACTCCTTTCAGATTCTCTGTTGGATCATATTTTTAATTTTTTTTAATTAGGCCCCAAAATTTGAAAGAGAACTATGTTCATGACTATGTTGGTGACTTTATATAAGTGTTAGAGTACTTGAAATCTGGACATTTAGTTCATCTTTCAATCTTATAATTAGTACCAAATATAATTGTGAAACATAGAACTTCCCTCATTGTCATTAGACTTAACCATACACATTGAACTTAAAAGTTTGAACTGCTGCTTATTAGAAATAATACTTTAGGGAAGAATTGTACTAGTTTAAAAGTGTCTAACATGTATTGATTGTTTTCTTTTACTTCTTTTTAGGATGTTAAACCAGCGGATAAAGTTTCAGACTTGGCTCCTGAACCAGCGGACCTGGAATTCTTTCCCAGGCTCCGTTCTGGTAGCTTCGCTGACATTGGACCGCGTAGATACATGGAAGATGAACATATACTGATAGACGATCTATCTTCACACCTGGGATCGCTCTTTAGTTTTCCCACCCCAAGTGCTTTTTATGGGGTAATGATATCTCTTTGGGTTTGCGAATATAATAAATTTAAATTTGGTTGTCTAGTTTTGAAGCTTACAGAGATTGCAAATGTCATATAGGTATTTGACGGACATGGAGGACCTGAAGCAGCAGCTTATGTTCGAAAAAATGTGATGAGACTCGTGTTTGATGATGTCAATTTTCCCCAAGCTAGTGAAGTTAATAAAATTTTCTCAGAGGAGCTCGAGAATACTCTCCGTAAAGCATTTCATCAGGTAGACCTTGCTTTGGCAGATGACTGCAGTGTAAGCAGTTCTTCTGGGACGACAGCATTAACTGCCATGATCTTTGGAAGGTATATATATGCTTAGAATTCTCTTCCCTTCTTATTGCACCAAAAGAATAACACTCTTTCGTTGACCTAGTCTGTATTTTGAATAATCAATATTGATTATTGCAATCATCTGCTGTCATTCTACCGTCAGTGTTTTTTAATTAGTTTCTTATGCATGATTCGGTCGATATTTCATAGTGATTCAACTTGGGCTGTTTGGGATTTGTTCTTGTATATATGTCCACTCTTCACTTTTAATTCTCTTCCGCTTATGATTAAACTGGTTTTCTTCTTTTCAGGCTTTTGATGGTAGCCAATACTGGTGATTGTCGAGCTGTTCTCTGCAGGAAGGGAGAGGCAATTGATATGTCCCAAGACCATAGGCCAATATATCCCTCGGAACGGAAGAGGGTTGAAGAATTGGGGGGATATGTTGATGATGGGTATCTGAATGGTGTCTTATCAGTCTCCCGAGCCTTAGGTGACTGGGACATGAAGTTTCCTTGTGGTTCTGCTTCACCCCTTATCGCCGAACCAGAGTTCCGTAGGATGGATTTAACAGAGGAAGATGAGTTTCTCATTATAGGGTGTGATGGGATCTGGGATGTGATGTCAAGTCAGCATGCGGTTAGCCTTGTTCGCCGTGGCCTGCGGCGGCATGATGACCCAGAGCAGTGTGCCAAGGATCTTGTCATGGAGGCCCTTCGCCTCAACACGTTTGATAATCTTACTGTAATTGTTGTATGCTTCTCTTCTCTTGATCAGCGGGAACCATTATCACCACCTCGGGAACGGAGATTTAGGTGTTGCAGCCTCTCTGCTGAGGCTCTCTGTAGCCTAAGGAGCTTGTTGGATACAAGTGGTTGATTGCACATACAACTTCTCCAGTAAACGTCTTCTCAGCAAGAGACTGTTCATACATTGTTTTGGCTGCTTCAGTTATGAGATGGCAGCTAGCAATTTTGTCAGTGTTTCACTTTCTCGTCTCCGTCTCGCAGTGAGCTTGGCTCAGGATTGATGTACATACATAAGAAAGGGGAGGCGGATTGGTGGTTGTGTTGTAAAAGCTGTATGTTGAGGCATTCTTTTCGTTGGAAGTCCAGAGAGACTGTCCATCTGTTGTAGATCCACTCATTTGTATCCATGTAATTATTATTATCTGAGTATCTTCATTTTTTCAGCTTGTCTCTTCATTACAAGTAGGCCTACTTTTCAGGACTTCAAACCATTAACACATATTCAGCATTATGAGCTTCCTACTGACCTTTCTAGTTTTCTTAGTAGGCAATTAGGCATCAGGAGTTGGTTGCTTTCATGGGATGCAACTCTAAACAGTTTTGGGGGCAACCTTAACCACTCATCCATCATTAGTTCTTTCCTTCCATAGAGAGATCATATCCATCATACAAATAGTAGTCCTGTTCTTTCAGCATGATGCATAATACCAAGTTGTTACAATAGCTACTGATGAGGCATAAATGCATTATACAATCTGAAAGTACAAATTATGGTGCAATATCTCCTGTTATGCGAGTTTTAGAGAGAGCGGTAATCCAATATCAACAATCTAAGCAAAATAAATTCAAGAGTATGAAAAAAAAACCAAAAAGAAAAGATGTATTCTTGATTATTTTCTTTTGATGTAATAACAAACACCGAAAAAGGTAGCTTCCTAAGAGATGGCTACTAAAATGAAACCACTTCTTTGCTTTGGTGAAAAATCAGTGGCATTCCTGCTCAGTAACAAAACTAAATGGTAGAACCGCAGAACTAGATTCCATTGGAAATATTTGCCAAGTTAAAATGAATAAATGGCAATTCGCTGAACATAAGAATGGTCACCCATTTACAAGTTTAGCTACCATTAACAATATTAAACAGTTGAGTCCGATTTGTAGCTTTTTGCAAATGTTGCAAACCTTTCCAAGCCACGTCCAAGTAAACTTTCAGTAAAAGGTTGCAGTGCCTGGATCATGCCATAAGAACCAAAATGAGGGACTGCTTCAAATAAACAACATTTGCTATTTTTCGTTAAGTAATGCAATCAAATCACATTTATTGCCATCGTCAATCAAACCACATCGCAAGTGTTCATTTCTTTTGGAGTTTAGAAATTCTCCATTTTTCTTTTCATTTCCTACTGTACTACTGTAATATTATCAGAACTGTTTATTTCATCATCTAAAAATAATCCTAGTAAAATATCAATTGAATATGAGATCATTTCGTATTTGCATTGCATGGAGAATGAAATATTATCTGTAGCTAGAATACTTACTGACGCCACTGGAGCCAAAATTCCAGGAACTTCGTAAGAGACTGTTAACTGAAACAGAAAGGAAAGAAAAAAAAAAAAAAAAAAAAAGCAATGTGAGCTACCCAACAGAGACAGAAATACAAGTGTGCTTTTCCTATTTCTTCTTCCTCAGAAATGACCAGAACAGGAAAACCAAGTCAATGACACCACTGATTTTACTTTACAAGAAAAGAAACTAGGCTGTTCAATTGATGGCCAAGGGCAGAGAAATGTATTTTAAGTAATCAAACTGAAAATCATGTTCCACTGAGCAGCATGAATGGCCTTCATATGCCCTAAACACTGCCCATCTGTCATTGATTGGAATAGGTGTATAAAGAAGATCCATAACAACATAAACATAATTGTGAGAAATTCAAATTCAATAGAGAACAAAGAAGCCTCACTTCTACTATGCATGACGAAGGACCTTTTGGATAAAAACGAACAGCGCCTCTGCCATGCAAGTAAATCAGTATATCAAATTTCTGATATCAACAAAACACAGAAACTTAAGTCTATTGCATATGTTATACCCAACATTTAACATTCCCGCTCAGTGTTATAAATTCCCTTGTTATAGCCTAGATAATAGGAGGATAACATCATCTTGTGACATACTTTATGACGGGTGTTCTGAACACTTTGAAGACTGAATTACATATAATATTAACCTAACATAGTAAGATGTGGTCATTGAGCTTGTTAGACATGGTACAGACATTTAAGCTCCTAGTGCACTTTGAACCAGAACAAACTTACTCACATATGCATTTGTTTCCAGTAATTAACTTCACATATTTTCTTCAATAGCTTTTAACCAAATACCTAAATATGATAATTGATATTCTATCATAAGCTCTAGGATTATAAAGTAACAACGGCAAATAAAGCAAATTACATCCAATATATATGCATTCTTTTAAATACATATAAAGCCTTAAATTGCACACACTTTTCCAACAGCTAGTAGTACACAGTTTCAGCTAATGTTTCTCATCTTCTCACCTGTTAGGAAGACCTTCCAGAGATCTCCAGTGGATTTTCTGATTTCGGGTGGGCTGCATGAAAGTAGTTGAACGACAGTTTGAAAGAGAGCATTGTTAGGATACTTCATATAACTGCTTAGTTTTTTCAACCAAGGAAAAAAAAAAGCTTAGTTCTGATGAGAGATGGACATATCATGATGGCAAACAAAGAGTTAGAGTTAAAAGCATGGTATATGATTCTTACCTGCATATTTCGAGCAAGCCATGAGAATTCAATATCACGCCCAAAAGCTCTATACTTAAGTGACCATCGTGATAGGTCAGGCTTGTCTTCCAATACCTATGTTTTTCAAATAAACAATTATATGGATCAAACACCAGTTTACTTCAAATATAATTGAAGGTCACCTAGCGAGTGTTGGGAGACTTTTTTAGTACCTTTACAGTAGAAATAAAGGGCATCCACTGGGGAATGGCCTCACGATCAGAGTAACAATCATATGCGACTGAAATAGGCACATCAATTTTTGTCTTTACTCTGCATTTGATCACATTGTCTAGAAATTAGTAGAGCACATACATGCTAGTCCGATAGACCTCACTCAAGAACTCGTTTCACATTATTTATATACTACATTCTGAGTAAAAGCTAAATCATCATAAGAAGCACCAGCATGATAAAAACACAGGTGGGTCTTTATTCAATTAAGCTGCTAAAGTACATATAAACACTTGCAAGTGAAAACCATCGTGCATTCCTAATCGACTGAGAATCAACTTATAAGAACTACACTACGCTAAAAAAGTCAGATTGCCACAAAATCAGAGTAAATGAGGTCAGACCCTCCAATCAAAATCAATAAAATTGAAACTCGATGCAGCAACAAAGAACAGGTAACTAGTTGCTGATACTGAAGACCCTCATAGCCAAATAAAATACCAGACGAACAAATTAATTTCAGACATAAATAAGAATCTATATTCTCAAAGCAATAAGAGATGGAAATTACGTGCAGTCCTGCCATTCCATAACAGGGGAAAGAGGTCTGAATCCAGTGAAGACCGAGCTTCGCTTGGAAAACCCACATGGGATTTTGAAGAAGATGCGAGTAAGAGACGGCTGTGGTCTTAGAGAAGAAGAGCTTCTCCAAACGGGTACGTGGCTGAGACTGGTACAGTTTGGTCTAGAAATGTAGGCTGCTACAGCGGTTGCAGAAGCAGCAGACATAGTCAAACTGCGTTATAAAGCAGGAAGCAACAAATGGGATACAGAAACCGAAAAGGTAACTGACCAGTCAAGACTCAAGAGTCTTAACACCACAAAATCTCGATCACGGAGCTGCCGGTCTGATTTGAACACCTCTCTTGTTTATTGCCATTGGCACACTCCAATTAGACATGGGCCTCAAATTACGTCTTAAGCTAGTGGAAGTGAAAGCCCAAAGCGCGTTTTGTTCTTTGTTCTTTTTTTTTTTTTTTTTTTTTTTTAATCAGAATAAGAACTTTATTTATTTTATTTTTTTTGAAATGGGGTTTGGAAGAGGCTCATCCCCACGTTCGATAGGGAAAATGTCCAATATATCAAGATTTGAGTTACACTAACTCTATTTATCTAAACATTTTATAAGATTGTCTATTTACCCAACAAATTACATATTTTTTGCCCTCATACCCAATTAAATTATTTTTTATTTTTATTTTTGTTTATTTTTAGGACAATTTTGCCCTCTCTCCCTTTGTCACTTAAAAAGAAAGATTTCGCCGGAATCCGGTGACCGGCCACCGGAATTCGGCCACCTGTGACAACCGTCTGGTTTTATTGCCCCCCAGTAATACCCAAGAAACCTTTTATTGCCCCCCAATAAAAATTTATTGGGTTTTATTGGGGGTAACAAAAGTCTCTGACAACCTCTTTGCAAACTTCCAGTGACTTCCGGACTAGTGACAGGAGTCCGGCGTCCTGTTTTATTGTCCTCCAATAAAATTTTTATTGACCCTCAATAATACCCAATAAACATTTTATTGCCTCCCCAATAAAAATTTATTTTGAGTAATAAAAGTCTCCAGTGACAGAAGTCCGGTAAAGTCTCTAATGACTTTTTAATTATTTGAAAGGCAAACTTGTCTTTTTACATTAAAATTGAGTAAGTGGCCGCACAAATCTTTTAGTGGAGTCAATGGACATTTTTTGGTCCAAAATGGGTAAATGGTCAAGAGCCCCGTCCAATAATAGTATCAATAATAGGAGAATGATTGTACAGCGAGGGGGACATATTACCTAAACCTCAAGTATTAGTACAAGAAACCTCAAGTATTAGTACAAGAATTCTCAAAGAATGCATCCTGGATAATTACAGGAGCCTCATCAAACCAATAACCATCTAAATAAGCAACACTAGCAAGGTGAGTCAATCTATGGGCCACACTATTTGCTTCACAATAGATAGATTGTAAATTTAAAGAAAGAATTGCATGCATATTGACTACACCCAAATGAGTGCACAATTTAAAACCTCATTAATGTAGTAAGAGTAAGTAGGGTATCGTTCTAAGCTGAGGATTGGGGGTTGTAAACTCCTACAAAAGATGTTAGACAAATGAAAGAATTAAGTATATTAGTATATATAAACATTATTTACGAGATAAAGGGAGATTTAAGAGTCTGTATTCTAATCTAATTACACTGATGATCAAACAAATCTGAATCAAGATAGAAGTATGATGTCATAGCAAATAGAGATGTAATTAACTACTAAATAGAGATGTAATTAACTACTATTAACACGTGGACAAGGTTTCAAAACACAAATTATGAATCAATCAAGAACAGAGATGAACGCATACAAAGTTCTTATTACTTCCCTTAATTAAATTGACTAGATGAACGCACCATAGTTAACCCTATTAAACATGAAATTACTTGTGGTAGCTAATCACTAACAACAACACAATCAACGCATTAAGCACATATGGAAGTTTGATTGATTTAAGCAAAGATAACAAGTTAGAACGCTAATCTTATCATGCAAAGCTCATTGTTGATTTACCTAAGGAACTATAGGTTTTCCACTTGAATGATTAGGACCTAGAATGCTAGCAAATCTTAATCTAGATTCAATTACATGTTCATTAATCAAAGTATGCATCCAAAGATCAATAAACACATAAACGATGGGATTGAAGCGTGAAATCGACAAACAAACTATAACACCTTGAAATCACAATTTATAATTTCAGAAACCTAAAACCCTGAAACATGCTCCATAGTATTCAAAAATTAAACATAAATATTCAAACTTCATTCTAACAATAATTCGAAACATCCATTGAAACAAAACAAAAATCAAAATTGTTGTACAAGAGAAGAAAACTGGAAACATAATAGAGATAGACATGGTTACACTTTTGAATCTTCAACAACGCAACAAGAAGCTTTAAAGTGGTGGAGGATGAATGAGGGCTTTGGCAAGTATGCTTGAATGGAGATGAAGGGATGCTTCACGGCTTCTTGACTTGGAGAATGGATGGTGGCCGAAACTTGAGAGACAAAAGGGGACTTTTTACGATGTTGATTCAGGATTGCAAGATGAATTTTCAACGTCTAGGGCCTCCCTTATGTAGTGCACGACATGGGCTTGTGTCTTGATTACTTTCTACTTCTTCTGCATCATCTGACCAATAGAAATATTCCGTAAGTAGTAGAAATCAATCATGAATCTTGCAAGAATATCTTTGTCAAAATTCCTCTATGTATCTTCCCTCAATTCCATCGTCATGCAACTCGTATGTAATCAGGAAACCTTAATTGATAAATATTCTGACACGAAGTAGATTTTCTTCATAACTCTCCATATTTGACCTCAAGATGTCTTCTAGATTCTTCTATTTATTTCTCATGGCAAAAAGGAATTCTTATGGGATAAATATTCCTCCATGACGTCTTGATCCTTCTAAAACACCACATGGACAGCACATGCTTCAATTCTTGGGTCAGGCTTCTTCACTTAACGTTTCAAAGGCCATTACTTCAATTGTGACGCCAACTTTGATATTCTAGAACATTCTTGAGTCATCTTGAATCTATGTCATCTTCTAGCCTTCCCAGATATCCTAGTTTCATCAGGAATCCTATTGCCAACAGATTTCCTAGTCCAATTAGAACTCTTCATTTCCGAGATGTTCTGAAACCTTCCGAAGCTCTCCTTGTATGACAGTGATTTCTAATCACATTAGGTTTCCTTTTCCTGGCAGGAATAGGTTTTCTTGTCCAACTAAGATTCTGTCATTTGTCATTTCTGTCATTTCCACGAGTTTGACTCCTAGTTGACTTAGGATTCTTACTTCAACTGGGATTCCTTTTCCTAATAGGATTGGGAATACATCATTTCTCCATTTATTTCTCATTTTTGTGCTATTTCCTCATTGCCTTCATTTTAGACTCAAAATTACCTAAAAACATAAAACTAAGTTAGAAATGATAATCTTAAGAGAATAACTAAGTAAAATGTAGAGAGATTATCATTTAAAACGTCGTATATAATGCTCATATCACATATATGCTTTGCAATCCTCAACAATACAACCTGCCTCAAAGAAGTCCTTTGTATCCCCGTTGAGTGTAGTAATCACCGCAGCAAAGTCAGTCTCAATGTCCACATTGTTCATGCCTTGGTGAATAACTAGTAAGAGTCCAACTCTCATAGCTTCTAATTCCATTTGATAAGCAGATCTAATGTCGGAAAAAAGCACTGCAATTGCAGCTAAGCACATACCATGTTCATCTCTGATGATTTCCCCAATCCCACCTTGTTTAGTGTTGAGTTTAAGCCTACCATTGGAAGGTAATTGTCACTTTGTCTTCTGCCTGATTCTCTTCTTCATCGTCTCAGGGTGTGCTGTGTGATAATCTTCAAGCAAAGCTGTAGCCCATGCTATCGTGTTCAAAGGACAGAAAGTGGTACCTTTCACTACTACAATAATATGCTTTAATGACACCAAACAAGGACACATAATTTATGTGCAGTCCTTGAAGATTATTAAGGACACCTATCCGCCAAATTGAAATTTTTAAGTGAGGGAAGAGTCTTTCAAGGACACACAAACTTCTTCAATACTGTGTCCTAAAAAAAAAAAAAATTTCGGCGGCTCCAATTTGACTCAAATAAGAAAAGAAACGCGCTCTACTTCGCGTATTCCCTCCCCAATTTTCAGTTTCCCTCTTCCCCCAATTTTCGACTTCCCTCCCCCATTTTTCTTTTGAAACCCACCACGAGAAACAAAATGTTGTTTCGTTCACTATTTTTGTTTTTCAGTTCTAATAGAAGAAAACAGATCCAAGCTGAAAACACATTCATCTCGTTCGACTCGGCAGAGGCGCCGACCAGTAAGGGTTCAACTCGACAACTCGTAGTAAGGTCTGAGACAGATTCGGGGTTGAGAGATTCTGGGTAAAGAGATTCTGGGAAAAGTTTCTGTTGGGAAGAGCAGGTTCGACTCTCTTCACCGTACTCCTTTTCGATTTGTTTTTCTTTTTCTTCTCTAGCTTAATTATTGCTACTGATAGTGGGTTTGGCTTGGAATCCTTGGATTGTTGATTATGGATTTTGGGTTCTGTAATTTTTCACTTTGAGGTGGGTGTTTGTTAAATACTAATTTTGAGTGATGATAGTTTTGTAAATTAGTTCAAATTTTGGTACAGATGAATGTATGCGGTGACTTGTGCTTCAGTTCCTGATTCTGGTTTCCCAAGTAGTTTTAATTGCTAATCCTTTCCTTTATGTCCAGGTAATTGCTCCTCTTTTTGCTGAAATTTATTGGCTGTTGCAATTCTAATAAAACAACTAGTTGGCTGTTGCAATTTCTTTTGATGGTGCTTTTGATCCATATTGGCAGCTTTCGATTGATGATGTTCTTGCGGTGGATCCCAAACCTGAGGTGTGTATTTCATATTTTTGTCTTTTGCAGTGCTTGTTGCCTTATTGTAAAGGCATGATTTGCAATAGAGCTAAAACCTTTGAATCTTTTATAGCTTCTCTAATATTTACAGAATAAGCTGCAGTACTATATTCTGTCTCTAGTCAGCAGTTTTGTTACCTTAGTATAGGGCATGTAGCAATTTTGTTTTGGTTCATAAATCATTAGATTAGTTGTTTTTATTTGGTGTTGTTTTATGAAAGTGATGATTGCTTCAACCTGAATTGGGTTCTTGCTTAATTGAATTTGTGGATGTGGATTTTGTTATTGAAGGTATGCTTTGGATGTGAATGTGGAGAGGGCACAAGATATTCTCATGCATAAAAGACTATTGCATATGGCACAGGACCCTGCCACTAGACCTGTAGTCTAAGTCTGTCTTGTGCAGGTAATTTTTTATTTTATTTTGATCATTCTTGAGTCAAATTCATAAACGGTCTAGTAAATTTTAAAAAGAAAAATAAACTGTAAGCTTAGTCACATGGATTCAATGTGCAGTTTATGTGTTATGCAGGTTCATTCTTCTTCTGGTTCAAACTCATCCGGAAAAGCAGATGCTCAGTGTTCTGGTTTTGCTGGAAAATGGAGTCATGGTCCAAAGAAAAGATGTTTGGACTTGTTTTTCTTTATGTAAGATTCAGTACAACCACTGCTCTTTACATCTCTCATATGATACCCTCTTTCCATTTCTCATGTGTTCAGTCATCCACCACCAGCTTTTGGTTGGTTTGAAGACCTTGAACTTGCTCTTGAAGCCAAGTTCAACATGGGAATAACACTGAATTCCTTTCCAAGGTAAAACAATACTGCATGCTGCATTAAGACACAACCCAAACCTTGTCTAGTATGATTGAGAGTTGCTGGCACATGTGTTCTTTCTGCACTTCTTAGTTGATTTTCGTTTAGTTGGTGCAAGGTTTTAGTTTAAGATGTAGAATACTGTATAGATTGTTGGTCAAGATGCTACAATCATTCCTACGATAATGAGTTGCAGTTGTTCACTGACTTGCTGCTCTAACCAGATTTAGCATAATAGGGCTTTTCATCACTGCAAGTATGTATAATTAGGCTTTTATACAAGTTATGAATTTCAGATGGTCTTATTAATTGCTTAAGAATTAGAATGGTCTGATGCTAGGATTTTGTTTTTGTCAAACGATTCATGCTCTTGATTTTTCTATTTTTCATTTTCCATTTAAGGTAGTTTTAGATGTGTTCATTGGATCCAATGGACACGATGGCATTTTTTTGTCAACTTCAGTTTATTATGCTGTGGTGTCTGATTGCAAGGATTTATTTTTCCTTCTCATCAGTGATCCAGCTAACCGGCCAACATTTCTAGAACTGCTCTCAGATGCTTCCACCTGGCCATGTTTTTGTTCATTGGGTTTCATTATTTCATTCACTACATTGGTAGAGGAAGCAGCCACTCTCAGATACTTCCACCTGGTATTGAAAAGTGTTATTGGTAATTATTATTGTTTATTTTCTTAGCAGTCTATGTTGAAAGATAATGCGCTTTCTGTAGAACAATTCTAAATTCCTCTATCTGCCATCTTCTTCCATACAAAGATCACTTAGCTTAGTGCAACTCTGTCCTTCTTAATTTCTTATTTTGTGCATGTCATTAATGTTATTATTCTTTTGATATTTAATTAACATGGTATGAGTGTTGGTATGCCCCGGTGAATCTCTTATCCTCAACTAGTTCTATAGCAGTCAACAGAGGACTCAGCTCAGGAGGGCCAAGCCTGGAGCATGTGGAGGAAGATAAACAGCTCATGAATGGCGAAGTCCAATATATTAGAGAAGAAGGATGTTATTGGAGCTTCCTGTGGCTTCGAGAGGCACAAGGGGAAATGATTAGGTAAGGACTCCAGACTTTCTTATTTCAACAAGATATGCTCCTACAAATTGGACCTGGTTTCATAATGATCAAGGAAATGATTCAATACCTTAGGAGGGTAATTGTGCTTTAAAACCAGAAAATTAGGTGAATGAAAGTAATCGACCTGCAACTAATGAAGCTTCAGGAGCCTGGACCTCTTTGTTTAATGTAAATTGCACAAGCAGTGGTAGCAGCTCTGGAAGTATCAATAGTTCTGCGAAAAAGGAGGATGTGGATATTGATTGCTTGGACTATGAAGTCTTATGGGAAGACATGATACTTGGAGAGAGGATTGGGCAAGGTAATGATCTTCCAACTGCCCACTGCCTGCTACAAAACAAAGTTTTCTTTTTGTACTTGTGTTTCTTCTCCTCTTGCTTAACTGTTTTGATTTTTTTGCTTTGTTGAATTTCATTCTGATATCTTTTTGCCACTTTCCTGTTTGCTTTGTTGAATTTCATTCTGATATTCTTTTGCCATATATTTTACTTTCCTCTGCAGGTTCATGTGGAACTGTATACCATGGTCTGTGGGATGGATCAGTATGTTATCTTGCTCTTTCTCTACTTCAAATGTGGATGTGCTGCAACCCTTTTTCCAGTAAATGATGTTTCCATTTAGTCAATGTAGACAAAAAGTGAAGTTCAAATTTCAATAAGTGACACCCTGTTTATCCAGAAAAGAATGCTTATAAAATGTCTCTCTAAACATAGTGTTTTCATGCCTACGTCTTCTGCATAAAGCATATAACTTGATGAGTCAAACATATTATTCATATAAACTTAAGAACAGAACACTCATCACCAAGTCTGGGAAGGGAATGGTATTTTAAATGGCATTCACAAGAACCTTTTGTTCAATTATCTTAGTATTAATCACAAGAATCCTACTATTAATCAGTCTGCTCCTTATTCTTTAATTATGCATATACTTGTGCAGGTTCAAAGTTTGTTAGTACTGATGGCAGTACAGGCAGCAAGGTCTCATCATTTTCAACAAGTCTTCTAGGATGGTACTTTCATTTTGGCATTTGCTTCTGGCAAATCTAAGTTTAGCATTTTCATGTAAACTGTAATTACTCTTCAGTTCATGATTGACATATAATGTGTGTTCAGACTTTACACTTTAGAATTTTTTTGGGTATATGTATGGATATGATATTCTGGTTAAGTTAATAATACATTTGGTGGTGTATTTTGAGCTGTGTATAATTGGAGGAAGATTTCTTTTATTAAATTTTTTTTTTTTGGATTCTTTACAAGTTTTAAGGACACTTTTTTAACGTCCTCTATTACCTTTATTAAGTGTCCTGTTTTAGTTTTAAGGACACATATGAGTAATTTTTTTGTGTCCTCTCAAGGATTTAAGGACACCATTTCTAGAGCTTTTAGGACACAGTTTGTGTGTCCTAGTATAGAAAAGAGGACACAGTTTCTAGAGCTTTTAGGACATTGTTTAGGTGTCCTCTTATACATTTAAGGACACCACGTACATAGCTATTAGGACACATAAACTGTGTCCTCGTATAGATAAGAGGACACATTTTCGGTGTCCTTGTTTGAGACTTACAATGACACCCGGATAGAGGACACGTATTTTACGTGTCCTTGTATGTATTTAAGGACACGGTTTAGGTGTCCTTAAATCATGTTATTGTAGTAGTGTTTCCAGACCCCATTATTTCTTTTCACCCAAAGTGCCCACAACAACATATAAAACAAATCCAACTTTTCATTGGATAATATCTCACACACATGCAAAACCCATATACAAATGGAGGCTACATGTAGTGTACGTATTTTCAAATTAAGAGGATATAAACTCTAAAATTCCTCCACTCTCGTGCACCCTATCAAACCATGCAAAGCATCTTCCCTATAATTATTACAAAACATGCACCTTATATCCAGAATGGAATATTTCTTGGCTAAGGCAACTCATGTAGGGAAGATGTCTTTATGCAATCTCCATATAAGGAGCGTGCCTTAGGAGGAACATGAGCCTTCCACAAACCTTTCCAATGCAAATCAGCTCCCCTTATTGAACTCCCCAAAGAAGAAGCTCTATTAGGTTAATTGTCAGCGAATCTAAGAGTGCGGTAGCCACCCTTAACCCTATAAACACATTTTCTATCAAAGTTCCATACTCTTTTGTCAGCTGGAGTACAGATAATCATAGCGATACTAGTAATTACATCAACTTCTGTTTGTGAAAAATCTCTTGAATGAAGGGTAGTGCCCACTCCATGCGCTCTTGGTTAATAAGATCCTCAAGAACCAGTGATTCCAAACCATCCATAGGGGCCATGAAAGGTTTGCAATTGTAAGGAAATGGAAGCCAAGGGTCATCCCAATGTCTAATTGTTAAGCCATTAACAACGTGGAAGCGTAGACCCCTACGTAGCATCTTTTGACCCTTCAAAACACTACACCATGCAAAGGAAACATCACCCATAGTAGTGGTTTACATAAAATTAGAATTCGGGAAGTACCTTGCTTTTAGAAGACGAGAAATTAAAGACTGAGGGTTTTGAATTAGTCGTCAGGCTTGCTTTGTCAATAGAGCGAGATTAAACTGTTACACGTTTTGAAAACCTGAACCCCCCTCAGATTTTGGCCAACATAACTTTTCCCAAGAGAGCCAATGTACCTTCTTGTCTTCCTTTTTAGAACCCTACCAAAACTTAGCCCTCAAGCTATGCATTTCATTGCACTGATGGATAGGGATATCAAAGCAGCTCATGACTTATGTTGGAATAGATTGTGCCACCGCCTTAATAAGAACTTCTTTTCCGACTGCACTAAGAGTCTTCTCACGCCAACCTTTTGTTCTTTTCTTGATGTGCTCATTCAGGAAGTTGAAGGCTTCAGTTTTTGAAAAAATAATCTTGATGGGAAGGCCAAAATATTTATCATACTTCTCAACCTTCTTCACATGTGAAATGTTAGCAATATCATCATGTACACTCCGTCGCACATTCTTGCTAAAGCTTATGCTACTTTTCTGATAGTTAATGAGCTTCCCAAACAAGTGTTCATACATTTTCAATATTTCTTTCAAAACAAAAGTGTCCTCAAGCTCTGCTTTGAAAAATAAAAATAAAAGAATCATCAGCAAAGAAAATATAGGAAATACATAGCGCACCTGAGCAAATCACAACTCCATGAAGCATATCATCACTCACTGCTTTCAAAATTAGCCTGGAAAGGACTTCAACACAGAGCAAAAAAAGGTAAGGTAAAATAGAGTTGCCCTGTCTTAGACCCCTTGAGGGGAGGACATGCCCACTAGTTTCAGCATTAAGCACAAAAGAGTACGAAACCATCTTGACATAGCACATAATCCATTGAACCCAAACTAGACTGAAATCAAACTATAGCATTACAAACTCTAAGAAGCTCCACTCAACCATGTTGAAAGCTTTACTCATGTCAAGTTTCAATGCCCAAAAACCAGTATTTCCTCTCCTCTTGCATTTAAGAAAATGTGATATTTCCAAGTTGACCAAATAGTTGTCAAAGATCAATCTCCCTGGAATAAAGACGCTTTGAAATGGTGCAATAATATCCTTGAGTAGAGGCTTCATCCGGTTTGCCAATACCTTTGAATCGATCTTATAAATAACGTTGCATAAGCTGATAGGGTGCAAATGAGTCACACACTCTAGATATTTTACTTTAAGAACCAATGTGACATTAGTATGATTAAGCTGCTTAGTCAACTGCTCAGACCCAATAAACCCTCTAATTGCTTCCAAGACATTGTTACCAACCATGGACAAGAAATGTTGGTAGAAGCATGGAAAGAAACCATCATGCCTCGGAGCCTTAGAAAGATACATTTGTTTCAGCGCTCTATTGACCTCTTCTAAAAAACTAGATTTGGTTAATTCCACGTTCATAGCATCAGAGACCACTCTAGGGATAACACCATGAATCTGATCAAAATTTGTGGGCACCAAAGAGGTAAACAGGTTGTGGTAATATGAAAGCACCACATCTTCAATCTTCTCGTCCTCAATACAACAATTATTTTCATCATCATCAAAGAGACCCTTTATACATTCTTCCTCTTCCTATTACTAGCCGTTTGATGAAAAAAAATTGTACTCAAGTCACCATCCTTAAGCCAAAACACTTTAGCTTGCTGCTTCCAAAAAATTTGCTCTTGATTAAGTAACTCATTTAACTCAACTTCCAACTCCAACCTTACGTTATTCAGAGGAGTAGATAAAGAGGTACCGAAGAAAACAGTCAACTTTCTTCTCACATCTTCAATCTTTATCTTTAGACCTTCAACTTTGGTTCACTCCACTCCAACAAAGCACGTCTGGTGCAATTAATCTTACTATAAACCCTAGAAAAAGGGTTGACACCTCTCCCATGATCCCATCCACACTCCACCACCTTTAACACTGCTCGTCCCTAAGCCAAAGTTCCTCATAACGGAACCCTTTTTTTTTTTTTACGTTGCTGTTTCACTTCCACATTATTAAAGGAAAAAAAAAATCTTGTGGTGCAATCTCAGCCTTCCAAATTAAACATCGCTTGATCTGGACCATCAAAATAACTTATAAGTTTTCAAGTACCAAGGGGTACTTGGATCGGATCAAAGCTCAGAAACTTCAAGAAAAGCACATAACACGCAATCTGATTTCAAGACCCGACAACCCGAAACCTTGACCCGACTATAACTTCTCCATTCGGGGACGATACGGCAATAGACCACCAGCCTTGAACTCACCTTGATGGCGCCTACAATTTATTGAATTTAGTTTCTCTAAAGAACGAGAGATGGAGTCGATTCGAAGGAGAGAAGCTCTCAATTTTTCCGCGATTCTGATGCTTTTTTCCGTGACTCTGGCCACCGTTGACAATGCATGAGGTATGAAATGTGAACTACTCTTTGAGCTCTACACGTTGGTATACATGGTTTTTTATTTCGACAAAATTTTGAATGAGTTGAAGTTTTTGGGCTGTACGGGCGATGCTGAATTCCTGTTCATAGCTGCCATCGAGCTGATCATCCTCTTCGTCTTCATTCACCGTACAACCCACCTGAGATCTTGGGTTAAAGAGCAAAGCACAAGACTCTCACCTCTTATTCTAATTTGAGAATAGTTCAAGAAACTGTGGAAGCTTGTTGTGAAATCGTTCATTGATAGGAGCATAAAATGCGACGTTTATAATGTTTATATTCCTATATTTTGTTAAGTTATTTCCTTTCACTTAATCATATTAACTTAATTTTCATTTTCTAGGTACTATGGAGTGAAGGAGATACTTTCGGAGGAAAATGAAGTCTCAAAGACAACAAATGATACAAGTATGCACAAGTGGCGCATAAATGAGCAAGAATGGCGAATTGATTGTATTTCCAATCCTATTAAGAAAATGAATCCAATTGGAGAATGATTCAGAGGCTGATATAGCTGAATTAGGAGTCCTACTTGAATAAGAAAACCTAATCCAAGTTGGACTAGAAAACATGTTGATATGAGGAGTTCTGATGATGCCAGGAGACCTGAGTGGATTAAGAGACGTCAAAGAAAATTCATGAAACTTCTAGAAGATGTTCCAACGTCATATGCAAAGGAGGTGGACGAGCAAGCAGTATTTAATTTGGAAAGAATAATAAATATCAAATAAGGATTCCTGATTGCATTCTGGCTATCATTGCCATGCATTCTAAAAGGATCTAGGAGATTCATATGACGTCTAAAGCCATCAAGAGTACATATTGTACACAGTTTGGAGATGTGATGCAGATTTGATGATGTGGAATTATTTAATTGGTCCAAGAATTTGTCAACCTATCAAAAAATACAAAGGTAAACCTATTCTATTCTGGACTTGGAAATCTAAAGTAGACATGTATTACAACTCAAGGCTAGATGTCTCAATATAAATACCCCTTTGTTAGACGTCTACCTTCACCATTCACTCTACAATTTTAGTTATTCATCCATTGTTCTCTCTAGTTTCCAGTTTTCACATCATAAGGAAGCTTTTCCGTGACATCCACCTCTCCTAGCCGTCATCACCACCTTGTGATGCCACCTTGGAGCTGTTTTGGATGTTTGGGACATCATCAAAGGTTGTTCACAAAACCATCATCATCTGTTCTTTGTACTAGAATTTCTGCTTTTGATTTTCTTTTGTGTAATATATATGAAATTATGAGGAACTAAACTCTTTGTTGGGGGAAATTTTGAAGCCCCACACTATGTGAAATTCATTTTTATGTGTACTTAAATGCTGTGGTATCCTGAGATTATGAGTTGATCAATTGATTTTTTTTCATAGAAAACTTTTATATGTTCTTGTTCTTTGGTTGCAAACTTAGAATGATTGCATGTAATTGGAGATAGTAATTAGGTCAAAGCTTTGTGACCCTAATTCGAATAAGTAGTCAAGGCTTTTGGGAAAGGTCAAAATCAATTGGTTTATTGAACAGGCATGCTTTGTGTACTAGGATTAATGCAATTATTGACCAAACTTTCACTTGCTCTTAATGATTCAAAATTTTTCTAAGATGTGATTGCTTTGATCACTTGATTGCATGTTTCTAAATATGTTAATTTAGTGCTTTGCTAAATTAATTGTGTAAAGGAAAGGCTAATTAATAAGGGATAATGGTTGCTTTGATCTTTATTTCTTGGTTGATATCTTCTCATGGAATTAGTAAAGGATTTTAGGATGCATATCATGAATTGAGCATGCTTGGTGGTGGATAAATTGTCTTCACCATTTTCATTCATTCATCTTCAAAACCCTAATAATGTTTTGTTATTTTATGTTTCTAAAAATTTACGATTTTCAAACCCTAAAAACCCCCAATTCGTTCTTTGTTTTGTTTTCTTAAAATCAAAATTTTCATCTTTGTTTGCATATAGATTTCGTAATTTTTCTATGTTTGGTTTCTTTATTTCGTGATTTTTTTTTCTATGTGTTATAGTTCGTTTTGCGTTAGGATTTGTGTATTTAGTATTTGTTTAGAATTTGTATTTCTTTCCTAGTTTGATTTAGTTTCCTACTTTGTATATAATTAGTGTTTGTGCTCTACTTGAATTAGGATTCTTAGTTTGACTGTGATTTGTATTCCTTATCTGCATTGGTTTCAGATTCCTAATCTGTGTCTAATTTGGATTTCTTATTTGTACAGGATTATGATTGTTTTAATTTTCGTTACTTGTCTATAAATACTTGTGATTTTTGTTTCTTTTGTATAGTTGTTCTATCTTCATGATTTTTATGTTGTACCCTCAATCCCTAGCTTGAACGATCCCTGCTTACTCCATACTACCTTCTACATCTTTTCAGGGTTAAGTTGAGTGCTATCTTTTGGCATATTACTTTTTGGCGCCGTTGCCGGGGATTGAAAAATCCCCATAAATTTTACGCCATAAAGGAGTTTGAGGTTGGCAAGGAGTTGTAAATAACCATAACGGAATGGGTGAAGAACTCTCTTTTTAACATGATTTAACCATTCCCTTTCTCTCTCAGGTAGGTGCACCTTAGTAGGACACGGTATCTAGGTTGATTAGATACGAGAAGTGGATTCAAGTGGACCTTGAGCCTCGCCAAAATCGTTCCTCTTCACCCCTTGCTTTGCGTCAACTTCAGTTTGATAGCCAGGGGCACCGTGTAGAGGTTGAATCAGAATCCTCTAGTTCATCACCAGATCTAATGCCACCACCTTCACCACCACATCCAATGGCTGAGGGAACACAATCAATAAGGCAACTTTCATCCTCAACAATTGATGGAGGCATTCCTACATGCATCACCTACCCTGATGCGGCTTAAGGGTTAACAGTCGAGTTTGAATTGAAGTCTGGGTTGCTTCACCGCCTTCCTATCTTCCATGGACTCTCTATGGAAAATTCCAACAAGTATTTGAAGGAGTTCTAATTAATTTGCACTAGCATGAAGCCACAAGGGCAGATGAGAATATTTTGAAGCTGAAGTCATTCCCTTTTTTGTTGGCTAATAAGGTCAAGGAATGGTAAGCATATCACTTCATAGGAGGGCATGATGAAGGCGTTTCTTGAGAAACACTTTCCTACATCTCGTACGTATCATCATGCTTAGGGATAACTCTCAAGTTGCAGATAAGTCATGCTCCGCCTACTATAAGTCAAGTTGCAGATGAGAACTTTCACACTTATTTCTATAAAGGGCTCACCATCGTGGAACGCAATATGCTTGAGGCTGCTTTTAGGGGCTCGATCTTTTGTGGACAAATCACCAGCTGAAGGGAAGGCCTTAATTGCTAACAAAGCCCTAAACGCCCAACCATATAAACGACCCTCTTCACGGTCCATGAGGTAAGTACTAATTCTCGATTGGAAGATAAAATTAAGGGCTAAATACTGGTTACTACCCTGTGGTTTAGGTCCAAAATCAATTCAGTCCCTAGACTTCTAATTTCATCATAAACACCCCTGTATTTTCAATTTTGATCTAATAGGTCCAATTCGTTAATATTCTATTATGGGTTCAAGTTATAGTTGGATTATTTGTTGAAATACTATTTATTTAATAGATTTCTAATAGTGGGACTTACTCCTAAATTGACTATGCAGGCCACCTCAACACCACATCATAAAACATAGGCCATATATGAGCCACGTCAACAAGTTAAATGACTCAATTGTCGGAAGATTAACGAATTGGACCTATTAGATCAAAATTGAAATTACAGGGGTGTTTATGATGAAATTAGAAGTCTAGGGACTGAATTGATTTTGGACCTAAACCACAGGGTAGTAATCAGTATTTAGCCCTAAAATTAATAAACTTACTTCTCTTGTGTCTCAGGTTTTGACCACTAAGGGGCAAGTTATGGAGTGTGGAGTGTGCTCTATGTAAGAGAATGCAACTGATCAATGCCCTCAACTAATTGAGAATGGAGGTTGGAAGAGTGCCAATGCCATAGGGTACCAACAATGGCAACAACATACAAGGAATGATCCCTTCTCCAACACATACAACCCCGGATGGAGGGACCACCCTGTTGGAGGGACAAAGACAACGTCCAAAATGCTCCTCAGAACTCCTACAATCAACATCATCTTGGCTTCTATCAGAAGCCTCAGGCTAACCCTAACTGTAGTCCCTTTAATGCTTCAAATTCTACTTCTTCTTCTTCTAATGATGATTTGATTAAGTCCCTAGCTATCTAAGTTTACTCAAGCTTTGATTGCATGTTAAACAAACCATGGGAATCAAATTAACGCCATCACCACTGACATGGTTGAGATGAAGAAGCAAATGATGAGTAAAGTAGTGGAGTTCATGGGTAAGTTTCATGACCAAGGGAAGCTTCCGAATGGAACCATTCCAAATCCCCACTTTGAGCAAGCCAAGACCATAAGGAGTGGTAAGACCCTTGTGGACCTTCTTAAGGCCCAAAAAAAGGTCAACGTTGACCTAGACAAGGACAAGAAGGCCCAAACGTCAACTCTGGATGAGGAGGAGGACCTTGCAACGTCAAAGGCTGAGCTTAAAGCGTCACCAACTTCAAGGGCAATTCCGGAAACTAAAGGTAACAATTCTAACTTGTCAAATTCGGTTATTCCTAATCCAACTTTTAAAATCTCTCCCTAAGATAGAGTAATTAGATTCCCCCATTGTTCATGATCAAGTACTGCTCATGAGTTTCTGTGTGGTAACACGATTTCATCAATTTTGGTTTTCATTTTGATAATAAGTTGAAGATTTTTGGCACAGCTAATAACCTCAACTACACCTTGAATATATCTAAACATTAAATTTGATACACTAACTTCAGCAACTTGCTACAGCGCGCACTTCACTAAACTAATTTGATGGTATTTTCATATATATTGGTTAGTCTTCAGTATTACGAGCATGCTTAGTTGGGTTTGTGATTAGGGAGCCAAACGGAGACATAATATGTAGGTTGGCTATGCTTCAGTGATACTGGTGAAGCAGTTGAAAAATAGGTTTTATTATTAGCGGCAAGACCTTGACCTTCATATTCTTTGAGATTTGCAGTTGCTTATCACAAGGTTAGAAGGCAAATGAAGTGGCACGTACGGAAAATATACTGCTATAATATGTATATATGCAAGATGCTCACGTTTCGAAAGCCAAAGCTGATCGATCGAAGCGAGTTAATTACCTAACAATAGATCGAATCTATCATAAAGAAAATATGGTTCTGGATAAACTTGCTTCTGCTCTAAGGTACAATTATATATGATCAAAATTTCATATGGCTCAATAACTTTTCAAGCGATTTGTATCAAGTTTTTCATTAAAAGATGAATAATATCTCCGTATGATCTTCCTTTGGAAGTTACTTTAAAAGGAAATATATGAAACAAAAAAAAAAAAATAGCAGCTAGCGAGTAGCGACTGCGTTAATTAGCTGCAGGGTTGCAGAGACGTATGTTTTGCGAAATCAAATTCCAATAATTGGATTCTTCATGAATATATTAAGAGAGAGAGTCCACCCAGCTGCTCGATCTCTTGCTTCTTTTAATAATCAAACTTGCACCACTGGGAACTAATAAACAAGCTCCTTCTAAGTTTTTGTTTTCGACCTTTTCTTCTGCTTCTAGAACACAGTTCGTGCAGCTATAACTTTCACAAAATATACGGTCAACTAAACTTGATGTGCTTGGCATCTTTATGATCATGATCTGTTCAAGAGAATGTTTTAATTAAGATAAACAGATTCTTGTTTGCTTTAAGATAAATATGAGAAGTAGATACGTCATCTTCCAATATAATTGTTCCAGTAAGTACGTAAGTACGTCCATGTGTGCACCATTAATTGTCATAGAAATTAAAAGCCATGAACCTCAAACACTGCATTCGATTATGCAATTCCATCCATAAAGTAATTAGGCTTTTTGTAAATTTATTCCACTACTGATTCGTATCCTTAAATGCTTTAATTTGGGGGTAAAATTCCACCTATAACTTTTGACCTAGTTTTCTTTTCTCCTCTTCTTCTGGCCAATGTTGGAGTTTTCTTTTAGCGGAATAAAATAGCACTTTTTTTGTTTCTCGACAACGAATAACTTCACTCTATAGATAGTATAAACTCAGGTAAACATTACAAATATAATGCAAGTCTAGTAGATTTTCCTTAAAAAAAAATATGGGACTACGAAAATATTAATGATGTTTAATTAAATTTTTGAGGGCGGTTTGATCATATATCTAGATATTTCTACATAGCTTTTGTGCCCTAATACCTTTCAATTCACCTAAAAGTAAGAGCTTAGTAATTTAGCCATTGAAAGCTGTTTCCTGAAATGGCTTGTGAAGCATGGAAAATGAAGCATAGAGAACCACGTAGATAGGAATTGATAAAGAATCAAACTTTGCCGGTCTTTGTTGGTATTTCTTCCTTTTTGTCTCCCATTAGGGATAAGGGAGTAGGAATATAATTTCAAACATGCGTTGTCTTTAAATGGGATTACATTCTCTTTACTGTATAAATATATTTTATGTCCGTGGAAATTTGAGAAGAGTAGTTCTTTCCATACCTTCATATTTGATATGTAGACATCCTCTTCAAAATTTGACCAACAAACATTCAGTTTTGTCCACCATTTTTTTTTTTTTTTTTGAAAGACATCTTCTTCTCCAAACCATGCAGCTCGATCAAATATTTCATAAATTCTAGGACAATTCATTAACTAGAGTTTATATCACCAAATTTCCTCTTCATATTGAATGATTGAATGAATACATATGAAAGAATTTGGCCTATACTCATCAGTATTGGTCAATCGATTTGCTTCAAGAGCAGTTTTTTTTTTACTCGTTTTCCTTTCTATAGTTGTCTTGCTTCCTCGTTCTGTATAAAATATTGGATCTCACCGTATGTAACCACAATACAAAGTAATCAGAAGAAGAGAAAAATTATACGGTACATTAATGTATCAATACTCCATGTAGACTATTTGATACAGATGTAGACTAACTTCATGCATCAGTAGACTAGCTTGACTTGATCTCATATTAGTCTACCTCTGTATCTAGCTAGTTTAATTACTTGATGTATCTGTACATTAATGTACTGTAGAAGAACATAGAAGAAGATGGGTGTTATGTGAATCTATAAGTTTAGCATTCGAGAGAGATATAGACACACACACACACACTCTTGTAGTGAGGGTTCCTTTTTCTTTTTTTTGACATTTTAAAGGATCTCTTATGGGACTCACTTTTCGAGAGCATTTCAGCATCTGGAATGTTTAATTTTTAGGTCTCCATGAGTAGATCACTTATGCAAACTTTCAATTAAATACATGATTGTTAGGAGATTCAAAACTGTGATTTACAATTATATACATGGGTTCAGGTTGAACAGATTCTGTTCATCCATTGATTTGATCTAGTTCGGTACCTTAACGATCATCAATATATTTTGCTGAAATTTGTAAAAGTGATC
The DNA here is from genome assembly GCF_958449725.1 of Rosa rugosa. Classification (NCBI taxonomy): domain Eukaryota; kingdom Viridiplantae; phylum Streptophyta; class Magnoliopsida; order Rosales; family Rosaceae; genus Rosa; species Rosa rugosa. The sequence goes on from NC_084826.1 coordinate 28,484,436, forward strand.
AATGGAGACCTAAAAATTGAATGGTTGAAATGCCAAAATGTGGTAAAAAAGTGGGTCTTACAAGAGAACCCTTAAAAAGGCCCAAAAAAGGGATCCCTTAGTGACGGACTCCTTTTTTGACAATTATAAGGGATCGCTTATTAGACGCACTTTCAATCACATATCTACATCTTAACGGTTTAGTTTTGAGGTCTAAATGAGTATATCACCACAGCAAATTTTTAGCTAAATTAATAATCGTTAAGGCATTTATAATTGCGATTTACGATTATAAACATGAACTGTTCGGGTTGGACAGATTTGGTCCATCCATTGATTTAATCTAGTTCGATACCTTAACGATCATCAATTTGGCAGAAAATTTGCATAAATTATCTATACATTAGGACCTAAAAACTGAACGATTGAGATGGCAAAATGCTTTTAAAAAATGAGCCTCACAAGAAATCCCCTTAAAATAACGAAATAAAAAGAGATCCCTTAACGGAAGGGCTCGCCCTTTACACACACACGTGTGTGTGTGTGTGTGTGGGGGGGGGGGGGGGGGGGACCTATTTTATAGTTAAGTTTATACTCTAAATCTTGTTCATTAAATTTAATGACTATTAACGGTTAGGGTTTAGCTATGGTATGTTAACATTTCTCATACATTAACTATTTTTACCACTTTAAGGACTCATGTTACCACTTTGAGGACTCATATGGTAAACTAAGAAAATTTACCACTTTAAGGACTCATGTTACCACTTTGAGGACTAATATTACTATTTTGATGACTCATGTGGTAACTAAGAAAATTTACCACTTTAAGGACTCATGTTACCACTTTGAGGACTAATATTACTATTTTGAGGACTCATTTTACCACTTTTAAGGCAATTGTATGCATGTCATACGTTAACACATTGTAGAATTTTCCTAACGGTTAATATGAATCATAAAAAATAAATAATTATCTATTATTTATCTTTTCTTTTCCTCTTCTTTAAATTAATTTATCAATTTAATATATTAAAGATATAATAAAAATCAATGATTACTTTTAGTTTTTGTAATGAATTAATTAATTCAACACCATAGACTACGAAACCCTTTTACTCTTTTGAGAGGGAACAAACGCGCCGCACACTCCCGAGATTTCTCTCGTCTTGTGGCGCTCCGGCGTCGACGAGGCCTTGCCTTGCTGGCAGTAGTGAGGCTGCCGGACGGGTGGTGGTGGCCTATAATCCTTCGGTCTCTGAGTTGTTCTGCTGGGTTTGCAGTGCTCGGCTTTTGATCTAGTTTGGATGCATCTCTGTGACTTGGGCGTCAGGTGGGCAATGCATCGTTTAATCATAGACGGCGAGGGCGGCGTGGTTTGGGTCTAGACTCAGGCGGCAGTGGAGGCTGCGTGGGCGTCATTAATGGAGTTCAGGTCGGTGTCTTAGGATACAGGGGATCCGATCTTGGTATATTTCTGGATTTGGATCCTTTTGTTGTTTTTAGGTTAAGTCGTTTTGCTCTCTAGAGGGCGACGACAACGCGGTTTTGGTGTTGTTCCTTGAGTGGGGCGGCTACAAGCTTGCGGTGGTGCTTACACGGGGATGGGAGGACGGGATCTAGGCTGAGAAGCTGTTGGGCCTTGGGCTGTTCCTTTGGGCCTGTGGGGTACTGATTAGTTAGTTTGTTTTATTTTCGGGTTATTATCACAAATGGTACCTGAACTTATCCTCTATTTTATCGATGGTACCTGAACTTCAATTTTGATCACAACCAATACCCGAACTTTTTGATTTCATTTTAAATGGTACCTAGAGCCACCTCCGGTCACTATTCCGACTAAAAACGGCACGGGAGGCGATCATAGTGATGATTTTTGATGATTTCAAGGGTTACGATCATATATAGTGATGATTTTTTTGTCATAGACTTGCCTTGAACTTGTTTTTTTGTTATTTATTTTTTTAGATTTGGGTTTTTTGGCCGGAATGGTGACCGAAGGTGGCCTTAGGTACCATTTAAAATGAAATCGAAAAGTTCGGGTACGGTGATCAAAATTGAAGTTCAGGTACCATCGATAAAATAGAGGATAAGTTCAGGTACCATTTGTGATAATAACCCTTTATTTTCAATAATTCCTTCCTTCCTTCCTTTTTTTTTTTTTTTTTAGGGAGCTATGCTTGTTAGATCCTTAATGAGCGCTAATAGGTATAGTTAGGTGGTTCTTAGCCTGCAGATTATGATGTTTCTTTTACATCTTGAAAATGGAAGATTCTGGAGTACAACAATTGAGGTCATTGGCAAAGGAAGTTTTCACACAAAATTATCTCTTTGTAGGGTAATGTTGTAGTTTGTTAGGCTCCTTGATTAAGTGAGCTTCGATGTCTTCAGTGAATGGTGCATGATTTCGGCCTCTGGGATATTTGTAAGTGTCGTTTTGACCTGAAATTTTTAATGAAATCTTCATTTACTCAAAAGGATTATTATCACAAATGGTACTTGAACTTATACTCTATCTTATCTATGATACCTGAACTTCAATTTTGATCACAACCAGTACCTGAACTTATCAATTTCATTTCAAATGGTACCTATCACTAACTTTCGTTAATGATTCGTTGAAAACTAACATGTGACTCATTTTTCAAGGATAAGCTTGTAAAATTACTTTTCTTTTCCCTTATTTTCACTTATATTATGCGATAATCAAAAAGAAAAACTTTCAACTTCAATTAAACTCTCAACTTCAATTAAAAATATGAATGATAATGTTTTATAGTTTGTCCAAAAAAAAAATGTTTTATAGTTTTACTTGAAATGTTTTGTCTGTATCTATAAAACAAATTAATTTTGATGAGATCTTGTTTTCAATTTTTATTTTCATAAGAGGGTAGAGATACATTTTAATTTCTATTTTTAATTGAATTTTTAGTTTATTAACATATTAATTGACCAAAATATTATTTACGATTTTTTAGTAAACAAAATTATTTAAATGGGTATTTTCGTCAAACTACTCTTAAATATAGGTTATGTGCTTTGCACATGTCAGTTTTTAACAGAACATTAACGGAAGTTAGTGATAGGTACCATTTGAAATGAAATTGAAATGTTCAGGTACTAGTTGTGATCAAAATTGAAGTTCAGGTACCATCGATAAGATAGAGGATAAGTTCAGGTACTATTTGTGATAATAACCCTACTAAAAAAAAATTAATGATTACTACTCTGATTTGGAATACAATTAAGAGGATGGGAAAATGAGCACTCACCCACTTTCTACCAAAATACGTCCCATACACCCTACCAACTTATTTTTATCCCCACTCACACAATTTTTTTTCCTTTTTCTCCCAACTTTTCAAATTCACTTAATAATATACCACTAATACCCCTTTCACCAGCTTTTACTATTACTGTGAACAATATTTTTATTTTTATGACTGAGCGTGGTGGGCCCATATCTTGAAGTTATTTGTTTAGATAGCAATTATAGTTAAAAGTTCATCCTCTATATATCGAAGGTAAACAGTTAAATTTCACTATTCAAAATTTCGTTTATCTTGTCCAGATTAGATTTAATTGCTCTTTACAACAGAACCAAAAAAGAATTAGAAGAATAAAGAGAAAAGTTGAGAAAGCTAAAAGATTTTGGATCAAGGCTTAAAAGAGAAACCCCAAACTATTGGGATATTATCTTTATAGTCCAGAAAAGATTTTACAAAGTTGAGAAGAATATCAAAGAAATTAAAGAAACTCTTGAAGAGGAACAAAAACCTCTTGATTATTTGAGCATCGGATAGATCCGCAAACCACTGATATCAGAGCTTGCTGAAAAAGCTCAAAACGAATCTCCAATGGGGACAATGTCTGAATTAATTATAGAGAAATTGAACTCTCTATTAAAATTCTCTGATAGGAAACATTAGAATCTGATAAACGAATTATCTAGATGTCAAGATCATCTAGAAAGATTAGAGCATCTTCAGCAATGCTAGCCATTTTTGAGTCAAATTTTAGCTAAAGTAGCTAAAAAGTTATTTTAGCTAAAGTAGCTAAAAAGTTATTTTAGCTAGCCACTTTAGATTTTAGAATTACGTCTGCATCAATGCTCTCTATTTGAGTTAATTTTGAATTTATATTATTTTTTAAATGAAGATTAAATAGTTTAAATGTATTTAAAAATTACATAAAATAACTTAAAATGAATGTTTTAAATTATAGAGAGCCTCATCTCGCTCTCTATATTTAGGAGCGAGATAGCTAAAAGTTATAATAGAGAGCCACTTAGGAGTCTGGTGCAGCTGCTAAAATAGATAAAAAGCTAAACAAGCTCTCCAAAATAGCTAATGAGCCAAATAGAGAGTCTGCTAAAGATGCTCTTACCAGATATAATCTTCCAGTTAGAAAAATTGGAAAACAAATTAGATTATATCAAAGATCATCCTAAGAGGGAAGAGGAACAGCTAACAAGTGTTAGTACAAAAATCAGTGAACATAAAGAAATCTTGGATTCTATGAAGCATTTATTGAAAGATGAGAAAAAGCTTCCAGTAAAATCGAAGAAATCTAATGGATTCAAACCATTAGAAAAACCCGAGAAGAATCATGTTCTTCTACTAGTCTGACTAGTATCAAATATGAAAAACCAAAACACTTAGTAGCAAGAGACGTCAAAATGATGAGCATTTGGAAAAAAGAAAGGAGTACAACTCCTAAATACAGAAGAATTCGAATACAATGAAATAGAACAAGAGGTAAAAAACTCTACAATTTCAAAATTAGATTTTAAACAAATCTATAAAAGACGAAAGTTTGAACTGATGGACAGCCATCTTTCAAATTATTAAAATTTACAACTCCATCTACAACAGGAGAGATAGATCTCTTAATGATCACTCCTCAAGAAGTTGCTAGAGCAAAGGCAAAAAATTATCAATTTATGCATATTGGAGCAGTCCAAGTTGGCATAAAACTCCTTGCTCGAGAAAGCATAAACTATTCAGTTCTATGTGTCTTACAAGATAATAGACTAACAGATTTTCAAGCTAGTCTGTTGGGAACACTTGAAGCATCTTTATGCAGTCAAGTGGCATATTTTAACTGTTTTCTAAATTTCTCAACCAGCTTGAAAGATGTTGCTCACCATCTAAGACTGAGAGTTAAGACAGATGGCATAACAATGAAAGAAAATATGCAAGAACTTGCAATAATATACAGAATATACTATAAACTAATGAGCACCATAGCAGAGCCTAAGACAAGGATATTAAATATCCCAGGTCTTAATACTGGATTCCTCACTAGCCAAAAGAACCATTCGCAACAAATCCACAAGGTTACTTGGAATGAAGTAACTTTTCCTATTGAATGGAAATTATCTAGTCCAAAGAAACCGCCAGAAAATGCGAAAGCGGCAATTTATGAAAGCTGAAAGACTGGAGACATCAGTCTAAAATTTGATGATCACAGAAAAAGTGATGTATCTCCTAAAAATATCAGGGTAAATAGAAATTTTAGAATATGCAACAATACTAGAGAAGCAAGTACTAGTGGCACTAAATTTGTTATAGAAGAACCAACAGATCCTATCACTTAAGAAGAACTAGAAGCTGATCTAAATAGACCAGTAAATATGCTTAGAGTAGAAAAGTTCTATGAACTCTATGATGAAGTAGAATCTTGCAAAGATACAATTCGATTAGAACAACTAATCTATGAACTAAAAAATTTTAAAGTAGGAAAGGTAAGAAAAGTCCTTCCCTATCAAGACATAGAAATGGAAGACGAAGAAAGCTCCAATTCCAAAACTTTCATCACTAGAGAAAAGGGAAAACTAAAACTCCCCATACAAAAGGCACCTACAGGCAAAAAAGAAGAAAGAAATTCTCAGAGATTTGTCCCAAAAGACAATATGCCTAGGGTACCAATCACAAATTATGGTATATGACTAAATCTAGACAAAGCTCTAGATAAAAGAAAAGCTATTGACCAATGGGTAGATAGCCTCATGATGGCTGCTGCTCTCTGATAGGAGCGTAAAATACGACGTTTATAATGTTTAAACCCTATATTTTGCTAAGTTATTTCCTTTATCTTGATCAATTTAACTTAGTTAGTGTTTTACATGTAAAATGAAGTCTCAAGTTCCAAAAATGGCTAAGGAGAGCATAAAAGGCTTGAAAATGGAAAGAAATGAAGAAATTGAGTTCTACTCATACTAGGAGACCTGTGGAAGCCAGGAGAAGTGTATAGAACGTCCGTGAAGCATCTAGAAGTCTCAAGAAGATCATTACCAAATTGGAAACAAGTTGTGCTTTAAAAGTCAAATCCATTACAGATTCGGAATCTGCCTGTGCAGATCAGTCAACTTGAACAGAGCCCTGAGGACATCTCAGAACTCAGAAAATTTCGATCTATATATGGTTGGAAAGCTATGGATGTCTAGTTTTCAGAAATTTTTACAGCGCATCAATATCTATTTTCTAGAAGACGTTATGACCGTTTTAGTGAACTGAGGTCAAGTCTGACGGAAATCTGTTTTGTGTCAAAGAAGTTCTAACTCAATTTGGTTTCTACAACCTAAAAGAGATATTTAGGGAGTTCTAAATCAAATTGATTTATACTTTCTTGTGGCAGATTCCTGTTGGTCAAATTATGAAGCCATAATCATGACACCAAGGCTATAAATAAAGAGAGGAGGGTGACCAAAAAAGAGGAGCAGAATATATAGACCTTCCTTCATCCATCTCATGTTCTTTGTCTCTCCATCTCCTCTCCATTTTCTGTTCATTCTCTAGTCTTCTAGTTCTGCATTTTTAAGCAAAGAGAAAGAGAAGCCATGCAATACATCAATTTCCTAGACGCCATCCACCCTTGTGTCGTCCCTAGAAGATTGCTTGCTTTCAAGGATCTTCAAGTTCTTCGTCTCAAGGCTTTATCATTCATCTTTCAAGGTGTATTATATCCTTTCTCTTGTTTTCTTTGTTTGATTTTGTAAAACTATGAATTGTAGTTAACATAACGTTAAGGGCAAAGTTTAAAGCCCGTTTATATGTTTTGAAATAAAGTTGTGATCTATATGTTGATTTATATGTTGCTTATGTGAGATTGCTTGATTGATTTTGGATTACAGAAAACTTTTGCATGTTTATGTTCTTTGGTGATCAACTTAGGATATATGCATATAATTGGAGCTAGATTTAAGTAGTGAAGGCTTTGGACAAAAGTCGAAATCAATTAAGGAGGATTGCAAATAGATGAACTTTTTCATACTAGGTTGTGCACTTTGGTTGAGATTCTTTCTTTGTTCTTCATGCATTGAATGTGTTCTTGATTATTAGCTAGCTTTCTAGAATATGATTGCATATTCAATAGGATTGATTTAGGTGCTTTCACTTAGATTGATTATTCAAGGAAAGTAAAATATGGGAAATCGTTTGCTTACTAACGTTTCACATGGTCAACTTATTTCTCATGACATAGATAATCAACTATAGAAATTGTAATTGGATTTCATTCATATAATTGTGATTTTGATCTTTGTTCCTTGCGTTCCACCCTTGTAAATGTGTTTTTACATTCTCTTTATTTCATTTAATTTTAATTCCGATTCTATAATCCCAAAACCCCCTTTTGACATTAACTTGTATATATATATTTCTATTCTTTGTTTTATTTTTGTACATAATACTTTTTACTTTATTTTTATACATAATTCTTTATTTTGTTTACAAAATTACAGGAGTACCCTCAATCCCCGGATAGAACGATCCCTATTTACCATATACTAACGATGACATTTTATAGGGTTAAATTGACACTCATTTTGAGCGTATCACTCTCACCCTTGGAAAATTTGAAGCACCGAACTACATGTGTATTTTGAAACTACTCTTACTGGAGTAGCCAAGAAATATTACTTGTCTTTCAAAAAAACTGCCAGAGGAAGAGACTGGTTAGAAGAAACAAAAAAGGGCTAAATACAAATTACTACCCTATGGTTTAGGTCCAAAATCAGTTCAGTCCCTGAACTTCTAATTTCATCAAAAACACCCCTGCACTTTCAATTTTGATCTAATAGATCCAATTTGTTAGTTTTCTGACAATTGAGTTATTTAACTTGTTAACGTGGCTCATAGATGACCTATGTTTTATGATGTGGTGTTGAGGTGGTCTGCATAGTCAATTTAGGAGTGAGTCCTACTATTAAAAATAAATAGTTTTTCAACAAATAATCCAACTATAACTTGAACCCATAACAGAATATTAACGAATTGGACTTATTAGATCAAAATTGAAAGTGCAGGGGTGTTTTTGATGAAATTAGAAGTCCAGGGACTGAATTGATTTTGGACCTAAACCACAGGGTACTAACTAGTATTTAGCCCAACAAAAAAACTCAAAGTCTCCATATGATTTTGCAGTACCTCTGTATGATCAGTTATGTGGAGATCTCTCAAATATAAGTGAAAAGGCTAAAGAATCAGCCAAATCAAACATTTATGCTCTCAAAATCTGCGACATGAGATATTTTGAAGAGTATCTAAATTAATTCCAAGAATACTCTTGTACAATAAGTGAACTAGAAAATAATGATCTAGTAAATCTGTTACACAGGAAACTTCCTAAACCTTGGAGAACAGCTGTGAGAGATTTTCAGTTAGAAGAATTGTTGATAGAATCAGGCAATTACTAAAAGAACAATGCAAAGCAAATCTTAGAGCCAAAATGGCCAAGAAATAACTCAAAGGAGTTGAAAACTTCTGTTATGGAATACTGGATATGCCTACCAACTGGGGATGTCATGAATCCAAGTTTCTTAAGAAAAGAAAAGAAAATGATTACTCAAAAAGGTTTAGAAAGGATTGGAAGTTTAAGAAAAGCTCCAAATTCAAGAAACAAGATGGAGATCCAAAAAAGAAATTCTTCCAAAAAAAAAACAAAAAATCACCAATCTAACCATTAGAATAAACCATAAAAGAAAGCATGCAGATGCTGACTGTGTAAGGCTGAAGGACATTATGCCAATGAATGTCCAGAAAAAAAATAAAAGATCTACAAAAGCTCTATTTGAAGATTATGAGTCTATAGTAGAAACAACAAATATGAAGGGCTATGAAATAGCTTATTCTGATGAAGAAGATTATGACAGGACAGTATACTCTGCCTGGTCTGAAGAAGATTATGACAGGACAGTATACTCTGCCTAGTCTGAAGAAGAAGAATCCTCATCTGATTCTGAAATAGAATATTCAGAATCTAGACAGATGAATATTCTTAAAGTAAAAAACTGGAAAGAAAGTAAGACAGAAGAAATAATATCTTCATATCAGGTTAACCCTGGTACATTCATGATTTATGACTATTGTTTATGTCACGAAAAAGATGGACTTCCTATGTTTTGTGAAGGGTCAAAAAAGACTTATCATAAAGAATGCTTCATAGCTGAAGCCAGAAGAAAAAACAAAGAATGGCGCTATCAGCCAATTAGTAGAACAAGAATATGAAGAATATTTCTGTGAAAAGAAAGATTCAAAAGTTCTTGATCTGGTACCAACTATCCTATCTTCTCCAGAAATAAAGGAAGAAAACATAGAAGAAAACATAGAACTTGCTGAGCTAGAAAACAATCGAAAAGAAGAATGTAAACCATTGATACAACCATAAGAACAAGCTCAAGAAGAGCTTCAACAATCAAAAATGATCTCTACCAGTAGATACAGCAACTACATAGAGATTGGATTAAAATTCCCTAATCATAGAAAATATCATCTACATACATTTGTAGATAATGGATCGGGATTCACAGTTGTAAAAAAATTTTGCAATTCCAGAAGAACTCTGGAAAGAAGATGATAAAAGAAAAGCTTCTGGTATTCCGTTTGATGGAAGCCAGCTCACCATGAATAAGGTAGCTAGAGATGTTCACATCACTATTGGTGCATGAATATTTATCATCGACACACTTTGGCAATCAGAAGGCCAAGGATCAGATTTCTTGTTGGGAAATGATTTCATTCTCCAACAGAGATTTATTCAAGATGAAGAAGCTATAGGCTTTAGAAAAGGAGATAGAGTGTTTTGGGCAGACAGACTTACCCAAAGAAAAAGTGTTGTAGGTCCAAACTTTACTACTCAATATCAGAGATTGCAACGAAATAGTGGTGATCATAAGCCCTACAAGCCCAGATTTGAACCTGTACTTCAAATTAAGCAACAAAAAGAATTTCTTATTGAAGATTCTTCTTCTGAAGAATAAGAAACTAGCGAAGATGAAGAAGGTAGTTTCATCCATGAACATAACCTCAAGCATTTTCAAAATAAACTTGAATCTCAGAAAATTCCGACTCTTGATAAAATCAAGAAAATGCTCGAACAGAATATAGATGTTGACCCTCAGAAATTTTGAGAAAAAGACCCAGTGGTCTGTGAATTAAGATTACATTATATGAATGCTATATGTCATGTTAAAGCCATTCCTCAATACAAAGAGGAAGACCAAAAAGAATTCAGAAAAAACATAGAAGATCTCCTGAAAAAGAGATTAATTCGACAATCTACTAGCCCTCATCATGCTCCAGCATTCTACATGAGAAACAATCATGTAGAAAATGTTAAGCTTGAATGGTGATTGACTACAACGATGTCAACAAGAAGACCGTTAAAGACGGTTATCAAATAGCTCAAGCAAGAGTCTTAATCAATCAACTCAAAGGAGCTAAAGTCTTTTCAAAATTCAATGCAAAGTCGGGTTTTTGGCAAGTCAAGATGCATCCAGATAGTGTTCCTCTCACTGCATTTGGAACACCACAAGGTCATTATGAATGGTTAGTAATGCCCTTTGGCCTAAAACAAGCCCTTTCAATCTTCTAGAGAAATATGGATGACATCTTCAAACACGTTGCTGAATTCTGTGTCGTCTATATTGATGACATCCTGGTCTTCTCCAAAAATAGAGAAGAACACATGAAACAGCTTTATGAGGTTGTTAAGTTGATAATTCAGCATGGAATCATTTTAGGAGAAAGGAAGTCTTATTTATCCTAGATGAAGTTGATTTTCTTGGTATAAATATCAAGAATAGAGTAATAAAACTCCAACCCCACATCCTTGAGAAAATATGGAAATTTCCAGACAGAATTCCTGACGCTAAAAGTCTAGAGAGATTTTTAGGAGTCATTAACTATGGGAGAGATTTCATTCCCAAGATCTCGGGATTAATAACAATGTTATCTCCTAAAACAAGTTCCAAAAGAAAATGAAACTTCACAGAAGATGATGAAAAAATTGTAAAGCAGATAAAAGCCCTCTGAAAAATCACTCTCCCTTCCAACAACCATAAGAAAATGATGAAATCATACTCCAAACTGATGCTAGTGATAATTACTGGTCTAATGTTGTTATGGCAAAAACTCCTGGAACTAACATTGAAAAAATCTGTAAATTTTGTAGCGGCAACTTCAGCCCTGCAGAACAAAATTATCTTACAGGAGAAAAAAAAATCTTGGTTGTCAAGAAAACGATTTTAAATTCTCCAGCTTTTCTAGGAAAACCTTTTACTGTACGCACCGATTGTGCTAGAGTAAAAAAATTTAAAAATTTTAAACTTGACAAAGCTGCTGATAGAGGAAGATTAGAAAATTGATAATTATTTCTTAACCAATATGATTATAATGTTAAATTAAGGGCTAAAGTCTGTTTAGTCTCTGTACTATGTCTCTCTCATCGTTTCAGTCCCTGACATTCCAATTTAATCTGAAAAGTCAATGAGGTCTCAATTTCAGTCTAATAGGTCCTTTCCGCGGGAAATTAGGAATTGGCATTGGGTGAAATGTCCAATATACCCCTCAATTATTTCTTTTTTCTTTTTTTTCCTTTTTAATTTATTTTTTTCCTTTTTTTTCTTTTTCCTTTTTAATTTCTTTTTTTTTCTTTTTTCTTTTTATTTTTTCCTTTTTCCATTTTAATTTCTTTTTTTTTCTTTTTTCTTTTTTCTTTTTCCTTTTTAATTTCTTTTTTTTAATTTTTCCTTTTATTTTTCTTTTTTTCCTTTTTCCATTTTAATTTTTTTTTTCTTTTTCCTTTTTAATTTCTTTTTTTTCTTGTTTCTTTTTTCTTTTTCCTTTTTAATTTCTTTTTTTTCTTTTTCCTTTTATTTTTCTTTTTTTCCTTAAATGAAAAAAAGGAAAAAAGAAATTAAAAAGGAAAAAGAAAAAAATAAATTAAAAAGGAAAAAGAAAAAAGAAAAAAAAAGAAATTAAAATGGAAAAAGGAAAAAAATAAAAATAAAAAAAGGAAAAATGAAATTAAAAAGGAAAAAAAAGAAAAAAGAAATAACTGAGGGGTATATTGGACATTTCACCCAATGTCAATTCCTAATTTCCCGCGGAAATGACCTATTAGACGGAAATTGAGACCTCAGGGACTTTTCAGATTAAATTGGAATGTCAGGGACTGAAACGATGAGAGAGGCATAGTACAAGGACTAAACAGACTGTAGCCCTTAAATTAATTACAGAAAACAAGAACTATCTTCCAGATGCCCTGACAAGAGAAATGACAGTGTTCAGCCGTAGAGAAGGCGATGAAGGTCGCAACCCCAGAAACCGGAGGACAGGAAAAAAACCTAAAAATGTTGAGGAACCCAAAGAAAAAATCTTCAAAAGGTTTTTGCTAAATCCAAAAGGATTAGCCACAACTGATCAATCCCAAGGTAAAGGATTGGCTTGCCCGTCTCAAACGGCAGACGGTTTAGCCTCATCAAGACTGTTTAAGGCTGTTGCTTTGCCAAAAAGCAAAATAATTCCATCTGGAGTTATAAATATTTTTAATTATGAATTGAAAACCTTTGAAGAACCTGTGTTTAGAACTGGCAGGAGATTAGCATACTACCAGAAGGCTATTTTAGATAACCTTTTATATGCTTTTCAGGAAAGAAACAGTGGACTCATGTTCCCAGCTTTGTTTGCCTTTGCTGAAGAACTTCATGAAAATACTAGACCACAGTTCGAAGAATTTTACGAAAATACACAGCAGAGTGCTGTCCAGAATGAAAAAAATTCAATATCTTGAAGATCCTGAAATTGCTAGAATACCTATTTTAGCACTAAAAGAATTAGATTGGTTTGACTTTCATAATCTTATTGGAAGTTATAATTCTGACTCATGTCTTCCTCCAACTCTCTTCATTGTCTCTAGACCTTATGTTGGGAGATATGTAGTTAATGTTCAGAGTGAACATCCTCAAGAAAACAAGCTCTGGCTTGTTGAAAATGGTTTTGTCCATAATCTCTAGACAAAAACAAATTATGATCTCAAGGGTTTACCCCCCATCATAGTTAACACTGTCAAGAATTTTAGAAAAAATGACAGCATTCTTAGCTTGAAATTCATATCTACTCCACCAGAATGGATTCAGAAGAAGAATGGTGAAGTCGATTATATTTCTCCATACCATTATGTGAGAATTATTCATGGAAAATCTCTTCAGCCTGCATGTGTAAGATATAATGGCCAACCAAATTCTAGCATTCCCTGGATGAAGGCTATGTCCCTGGAATACATCAAAAAGATCATCGAAGAAGATACTGAAAATACATTCCTAGCGGCAGGAGAAAAAATTATAGTTACTGCATATGACCATCCTAAGGTTATTAGCAGTGACCTTTTTCTATCTCTCAAGAAAAAGGAAATCGACTCCACTATGGCCTGTTTTCAGTGGGTCTAGAAAATTGAAAACGATAATCATTACAAAATGTATGAAGACACAGACACAGAAGACAACAAAACCACAGCAAGGATGGAAAGCAACTCTTTTGTCCTAGGCCATAATTCTGAAATATATGAGAACATGTGAAGCAGCAGGTGTAGAAAGCACCGAAAGCAACTTTGGCTTTTTCTAAAGATGCTTTTGCTTTTCCAAAAGACGAAGGTGAAAAACATTTCACCTAAAGGAATCTGCTTTTCGTCAATCGACCTCAATCATCTGGAGCACTCACGAGAACATATATATAATAATGGAGTTGTTCTGTACATTTTTGTGTTTTGAATTCCGATTTGAGTTCCGCTCCCTATATAAGGAGCCTTAGGTTCAGTCTGAAAGGCATCAGAAAATTGAGCAGAAGAGTCTTCTCTCAAAAAGTAAGAAAGTCATAATAGCAGTGTGCTCTTTCCTTCCTATAAGATCTAGTGTGGTGTGCTTTCATTTCAAGGAAGTATCTGTAATCATACTCATGGATAGCTAAACAGCTTTTAGCTATTTACCTAAGAATGAGGCTCTGATTTCTTAGCTTGTAATTATGTTTAAATAAATAATTTCAGATTGCTCATCTACTTCGTCAATCTTTAAGTTTATGTTAGTTATTTATGTTGTTTTTAATCGGTTTTCTGCCTATATCCCGTATAACCTAGAAGTTTAAATTTTCTGTTTCAAAGGAAGTTCTCGTTTCTGCTTAGGATAGAAACAAACAGCAATGATTTCGCCTATTAAAGTAACCATTAGGCAGGGAGCCGTTAGGTGAAAACCTTGGGCATGTTGAAGGCTAGTTTTGTTTTTCTCAGAAGTTTGAATTGAAGGTTTTTCCTAAGAAAATAGTAAAATCCAAACCTAAAAGTCTGCATAGGATGCATTAAGCACTACCCTAAAAAGGACTACCCTCTTTAAGATTTGTGTAAATGGGCACAATACCAACTTGTTGGTTTGAATGGGCAAAATACATGGTGTTTTTGGGCATACGGGCTAAACCCCTAAGAGGACTAAATGTTTTCCTCTTGAAACTCGTTTGCTGATGGGATCCTGAGTACGATCCAAGAGCCAAGTCAGAACGTGCTTACTCCTCAACAAGCTACCGCTTTTGAAGCGAATAGAGCTACAAGAGAGGGCAATGAAGCTAAAGCCATAATTTTCATGACAAGGCACATGAATGACGCGCTACAAAATGAGTACCTTAATGAGGAAGACCCCAGAAAACTATGGGTAGAACTCGAGCAGCGTTTTGGCAACGTTCGTGACTCCCTGCTTCCTGATTTAGAAGTGATATGGCATAGCCTCCGCTTTTGTGATTTCAAGTCTGTACTTGACTACAATTCAGAAGCACTTCGTATCAAGTCTTTGATGGAATTCTGTGGGCAGAAAATCACTGATACGATGTTGATCGAGAAGACTCTCTCTACCTTCCCCATCTCTGCATTGATGATAGCTAAGAACTATCGGATTGATGTCAATGCTGGACGCATCACAAGATTTCATGAGCTTATTGGTGCCATGAACGTAGCTGAAAAGCACGACAACATACTTGTGAAGAACTATAACTCTAGACCCGTGGGAGAAAAGCCAATTCCGGAGTCTAATTATAGTCGCGCCCCTAAGGGAAGGGATTATTCTGGACTTTCTAGTCCATATTCTCGCCCCAAAGAGGAAGGAAACCGCCAAGATAGGCGTGCACCGAACCGTAGAGGTCAACATGTGAAGAGAGAAAGAAGCAGAGCCTCTGGCTATGGTAGTGGCGCCACCATGGATCATAGCCGTCCCCAACGCGCTCTAAGCGCACCTCGATCAAGGGAGCCTGACCATGATGATGCTTGCCTTCGGTGTGGAGCGTCCGGACATTGGGCTAAAGCATGTAATGCACCCTAGAATGTTGCTAACGCGTACAAGACGTATCGTGAAGCAAGGGAAGCAAATTACATGGAGCAAGAAGGTCAAGATGACGATCTCGCTCTAAGGGTTGAAGACTTCAAAGGCCAAGATCCAGAGACTGGCGATTTTGATTAAGTCTTTTTATTTTCCAAGAGATGTAATAGGCAATTGCCATATATTTTTGTAGTAGATGCCAATGGTATTAGTCTTTCTTCAAAGTAGGCGTACTCAATGTAAATGTGATGTCTAGGAAGGTTTTGAGATAAGTGGTACTTAAGTGAGCCTTGCTCCACCGACATCTCTCTACTCACCTGGTCACATTTGCATTGGAATTACCGAAAGAAGTTAGACGACTGCCATTGTTTTGCATTAGCTAGTTTATTGGATTAGATTTTCTTTGGTCAAAGAGACAATGATGTAACTCCGTTGGCTTATGAATAAAATTTCGAGTTCTTTTCATTATGACTCCATTTTAATTCTGAGCATATTACTTTGTGACTACGATGGCTGGGCCATCAGTATTAATTCAAGGACATGGAATAGCCCAAGTTCCCTCGCCAAATGGCACCTTGATTAATGTCACAGAAACTCTCTACGCTCCTAGGGCAAATCGCACCTATGGATAGCCAACGGATTCCATGCGAAAACGCATGTAGAGAACGGAAATGAGTTCCTTTGCTATTACCCCTAATGATTGCGAATAAAGGCGCATCTTAGAGAAGTTTATGTGTCTCTCTAGTGGACTTTATGTCACTATTCGAGCTATTAAATCCAATAAAGTTATGAGAGAAGATCTCTTGGATTTAGACACATATTGGCTTTGTCACGACAGGATAGGTCATCCTGGTCATGATATGATGATCCGTCTACTAAAGACTTCACATGGACATCTTTTCTCTCGAGCGAAATGAAGCATGAATCAAAAAGTTGATTCTTGGACTAAGTGTGACCGACGCTGCTACATAGGGCACCGCCTCCATCCACCACCAGCCTAGGGCTGGCATAGTCCATATCCATGACGCCATGGATGGCGTCCATCATGGTGATGGCGCCCTAGGTGATGCTGCAATCACCAACTTGCTTCAAATAGCGTTTCAGACGCTCAGGCCCAACCAAAATCTTCATTGGTTACTTCTAAAGCCTCTCACTTGTTTTACAAAGCCCGTTCCTTAGGGAAACTAGGACTGAGACCGTCCTATGCAAAGGATATGAAAATACTCATTTTGTTCTTACATAGAACCCATGGGGATTCTATGGACTGATTCAACCAACTTGCGGACATTTAAATATCTCATGATGTTGGTTGACACGCAAACACGCTGGTCACGTGTTGTGCCATTGACCACTTGTAATGCTGTTTATGCTACACTCCTAGCACATATCATATGACAACGAGCTCACTCCCCGAATCATCCTATTCAGTCAATTGTATTTGACTATGCTAGAGAGTTTACATCAAAAACTTTCGATGGTTATTGCATTGGGATTGATGTTGGACATCATATTCCCATGAGCACACCCAAATGGTCTCGCGGAAACGACTACGATGGTAGTCCAGACGTTGGTAATGCGCACCAACCTCCTTATATCCGCTTGGGGTGATGCAATATCGCATGCAGCGATGCTAATTCGTCTACGACCCACTGCCACTCAATCTACCTCTGTGTTACAGCTAGTGACTGGATACAAATATCGTACTTACGCATATTTGAGTGTGCCATTTATGTGCCAATTGCGCCGCCACAGCGCTCTATAATGGGTCCTTACAGACGAATGGGCAACTAAGTTGGATTTGAGACTCCAACAATGGTCCGCCACTTAATGCCCTTGCATGGCGATCTCCTAACCGCTAGATTTGCGGATGTCACTTTGATGAGACAGTCTTCCCATCATTAGGGGGAGATAAGAACACAGATGTTCAGCAGGAACGACAGGAATTGTCGTGGTCTGTCCCCACTATGTCTCATCTCGATCCCTACTAAAGTGACGAGATCACACAAATATGCTGCAAACATGCCTGCAAGGATGGACGTCCCTACGAGAGGACGTAGCGCCACCCTACACGGAGGTAGGCATGGTGCTAACGCCAAAGAGAGTGGCACTCTGGCGTTACAGGTCATGGCCCCAGCTAGGATGCGTGGGAGGCCCGTGGGTTCGAATGATACTTTGGCATATTCCAATCCTTTGATCATCGACACTCAAAATCCGTCTCATGAGTATCTTCCAGGTTATGGTTATTGTTGGGGGACGCCTCAACGTCAGAACCTATTCCTGAGAATACAGAGCTCTATGAAACTTACACTAGTGTACATGAGCCGTGAGATAGAAACTCCATCATAATTGATGATGTAGTTGCGCATGAGTTTGTTGAGTCAGATGATATCGAACCACGCTCCGTTGATGAATGAATGCCAACGTAGAGAGATTTGGCCTAAATGGAAATATGCGATCCAGGTTAAGTTGGATTCTCTAACGAAGAGGAAGGTTTTTGAGCCAGTGATGCCAACACCTCCTAACATAAAACCTATTGAATAATGGGTCTTCGTTAGAAAGCGTGATGAGAAAAAGAGATGGCAATCTCGCCTTATGGCGCAAGGCTTCTCACAAAACGCCCTGGAATCGACTACGATGAGACATATTCTCTCGTAATGGATGTCATTGCACTCCACTACCCTGTCAGTTTGGTAGTTTCCGAACAACTGAACATGCAGCTTACAAATGTGGTCACTACGTATCTCTATGGGGATCTAGATACGGAATGTACATGAAGGTTCATGGTGAACTTCATTTACCCAAGTCAAGTGGCTCTAGACCACGGAGCGCGTTTACAATAAGGTTAAAACGCTCACTAAGATGACTACTTGATTGGGAAGGGACATGCCCGCGCGTTTCCATAACAAGTTTCGGATTCTATCGCGGTTCATGTTGGACATGATCTTCATTAGAAGCCCTTAAAGAGTTAAGGGAAACCGCTGAACACTTGAAATCCGAGTTTGAGATGAAGGATTTTGGGAGAACACGATTATGCCTCGGTTTGGAACTTGAGCACCGTGTTGATAGATGCTTAGGCATTTTGACAAGGTCAAACCTTCAAGCACCCCCATGATCGTTCGTAGTCTTGATCCTGAAAATGATCCTCTTCGTCCAAAGGATGATGACGAAGATGTGCTAGAGGCAAGAGTGCCTTACTTGAGTATAATAGGCGCATTATTGTACTTAGCTCAATGCACAAGACCGGACATCTCATTTGCAGTGAACTTGTTAGCTAGATATAGCTTCGCGCCAACGCGACGCCATTGGATTGGTGTAAAAGATATCTTTCAGTACTTGAGATGTACGATTGATATGGGCATGTTTTATCCCTATAGAGAGATGATGGATTCGGACCCATCACACACCAGAAACGCCGCCAACACTGGTCTGCGTCCACTATCCCCATCCCAAAACGACATGTGTTTTGGAAGGTTTTGCTGATGTTGGGTATCTCTCTGACCCACACAAAGGTCATTCCCAAAATGGTTAAGTGTTCACCATGGGTAAAGACCGCGATATCTTGGAGGTCTACAAAGCAGACCTTAGTCGCTACCTCTTCGAATCATGCAGAGATTATTACTCTTCACGAAGTGGTTCATGAATGTATATGGATTGGATCCATAATTATGCATGTTCGAAAAGGTGTGGTTTGAAGTCTACCACAGATGAGCCTAAACAAATGAAGCAAGGCTACATCAAAAGCGACAACACCAAGGATAATCAGCAACAACAGACTCTCCTCAAGATCAAAGTGAACTAGGCTCAATCTGAGGACAGTGTGGCAGGCTTGCTCACTAAGTCATTGCCTAAATTCCACTTTCGAGAAACATGTTGGTAGCATCGTTTGTGAAAGTTATCCGAACTCCCATGACCGTTGTCATCAGGGGGAGATGCAGACATTAGGGGGAGATGTGTACATGTATGGTCTCGAAACGTGAAGAGTGTGTTGTACTCTTTTTCCCCTTCGACCGAGGTTATTTTTGTCCCACTGGGTTTTTGTTACTCGGCAAGGTTTTTAGCGAGGCAACGAGAGAAGCACTGCGTTTGGGCGACACAAGGGGGAGTGTTCAAGTAAATCCCTATTTGTGTGTCTGGCCCAAACTCTAGGTTACTTGACCTAGTGGTGGTAATAGGGTTTAATTAGAAAAATCTAGAGATTATCTTTCCTTGTATGATTCAAACTCTATGCATTGTAATCCTCTATATAAAGAGACCCCTATTATCAATGAGAATACACAACGATTTTCTCTCAATTTCCGTTTCTCTAAAACAATATTGTATTTATTCAAAAAGAACAAATAAATTGTCTTTAAACTCAGCAACTAATAGATATCTAATCTAATGGATAAAATTTAGATCATAAAATAACTATAAAATAAGTAGCCACAGATCCGCCCCCCCCCCCCCCCCCCCCCCACCACACACACACATACATACATTGATACATATACATACATAGGGCCATTCCACTAAAGGATCCTTTTTCTTTTCTTTTTTTTATCTTTTCTAGGGATAGGCCATTAGATCAAATTTTCGATTAGATTTCGGCATCTCAACTGTTCAGTTTTTAGGTTCTAATGTGTAGATCATTTCTGCAAATTTTCAACCAAATCAGTGATCGTTAAGGTATCAAATTAGATTAAATCAAATCTGTCAAACTTGAATCATTCATATATATAATTTTAAATCGCCGTTTTGAATGCCTTAACAATAATCAATTTGGCTGAAAATTTTTAGAAGTGATCTACACATTAGACCCTAAAAACTGAACTGTTGAGATGCCAAAATATGATCG